>NC_079196.1:179916878-180254295 GCF_029499605.1 Hyla sarda | reverse complement strand
TACATGGGTCAGAGTCCATACAGTTCATAGTCCTCAATGTCCAGTCTATAACTGACCCATGCCAGGTACCAAAACAAACAACCACCACCACCCACAAAAACACCCTCTCAACCTAAAACTCCTTCCAACCAACTTTACCATTACCAGCATTATAACATACATAAACAAACAATACAACGCACTTTAGGCCCAAGTTCGGTGCCTGTAAGCCCTTCATAACCATAACATGTGAAAACAAAACAAAAAGCTATGGTGCACATGCATTAGCCCACCACCAGGAAGAAGGATGGCAATCCTGATATATACAAAATTTACTTGCTTTCCCTAACTCCACCCTACCTCTCACCATACCATTATTCCTAAAAATAAACTGACCCTACTATCACCTTAACCCTGTCCCTACATCACTGTCCCTAACAAAAACAAGGGTACTCTACCCAAAAGGTCTAATACCTAGGGCACATCAAAATAAAACTCTCTCCATTGGAGAGAAGCCCTACTGGTACCAAGACTGCCATACTCCAAAGACCTGATCTTCCCGAGGTCACCGGTGATGTTCCTACAGACCTCCACCACGGAGAGGACTTTCCACTGTGTAGACACCAAAAACCGTGCGTTCCACGTGTAGTATCTAACTACTAAGCTGACTAAGAATAAAGTGTCCCGGTCTCGGCCACCCAGATTCCTAAATGCACCATATGCCCACTCCGGATAGGTAAGGCTGGCAAGCTGACTCCAGCCGATGGAAGCGCCCACCCGGTTGTAAACTCCTATATTAAAGGGACAATGAAGCAGGAAGTGGTCCATGCTTTCCAGCGTGTTCCCGCACTCTTCTCGGGGACATCCCCGATCATCAGATCTCCTACACTTCAAATTGTTCCTCACATATAGCTTCCCCTGAAAGCAGCGCCAAGCCAAGCCCTAAAACTTCTGAGGGATCCATTTCATGTTTAAAAGATACAACCACACCCTCAGATCCCGAACTGGGCAGTCCCTGAGCGCCAGAGGCTTCTGGAAGTGGGTCAACAGAACCCGTTCGTCAAGGAACTGCCTTGACTGGGTCCTGATCTCCCACATTCCCAGACCCCACCGATGTATCGCCTTCAGAGTCGGGGTAGCATAAGCTGGAAGATGCCCATGGGGCGTACGGAGGTCCTTCACTTGCCCTCCTGTCTCCCATTCCTGGAAGAAAGGCTGAGAAACCATTCCCTGCAGGAGAGTACCCACGGAGAAAACCTCTCTGACCAGAGGTTTGAGATGTTAGCTTTCAAGGAGGTGTTCGTTAAGAACACCACAGGGTTTACCATAGATAAACCCCCTAGTCTCCTCGTGCGGTACGTAACCTCCCTCTTGACTGGGTTCATCCTGTTTCCACCTAACAGTTGGAAAAATAGGCTGTAGATCCTAGTGTAGTAAGCCTCTGGCAAGATACATATGCTTCCCAGATATATAAACAAGGGGAGCAGGTACGATTTGATCAGGTGTACGATTTGATCAGACCAACCCTTCCACTGGTCCACCTGAGTGGCATCCTGGAGCTTACCATCCCAGTTTTTGGTGGGATAATCATCCTGGACGAATGTGATGCCCAGAATTTTTGCTGACTCTTGGGGCCCTGGAAGGGAGTCCGGGAGATCAAACGTGGGATCCCCCCTCCCAGCCAGAGACTTTCACACTTATCCCGGTTGATCTTAGACCCGGATGCTTCCGAGTAGCGTTCCACCTCCGACATTACCACATCGACCTCCTCTCTCGAGGACACGAAAATGGTGACATCATCAGCATACGCCACCACTCTCTGGGCGACATCCAACTCCGCCAGACTCATCCCGACTCCCGCCAACGGCACACAATCTACCCTCCGGACGAAGGGATCAATTGCGAACACATATAAAAGTGGGCTCAAAGGACAACCCTGACGGACTCCGGACCCCACCACAAAAGAACGGCCAGACCAACCGTTCACATGAGGGAAACTCTCTGCCTCTGCATACAAGATCTTAAGCCAATTAACAAAAGTACGCGGTAAGCCATATCTTAGGAGGACAGACCAGAGGTACTCGTGGTTCACCCGATCAAATGCTTTGGCCTGATCCAGGGACAGCAAGTACCGCTTCCAGAGAGCTGCACTACTCCGTTCAACTGCCTCCCTGACACTAAGGACCGTACTTAAGGTGCTGCGGCCTGGAACCGAGCAGTGCTGAGCCCCTGAAAGGAGCCGGGGTGCAAACTTCACCAGCCAATTAAACAGTATCTTGGCCAGAAGCTTCCTGTTCGTATTGAGAAGAGCTATGGGCCTCCAATTCTCAATACGGCTAGGATCCTTTGAGAGAAGAATCAGGGCTGACCTCCTCATTGACTTCGGCAGAGTGCCCGAGGAGAGACACTCATTGAATACCTCAGTCAAGAGGGGAGCTAAAGACTCCTTAAAGGTCCTGTACCACTGGGATGTTAAGCCATTCGGACCTGGCAACTTCTTAGGGGCAAGCCCCTCGATCGCCAGTCTCACTTCCTCTTCCCTGATTTCTACTGCCAAAACGCCAAGAGAGGGGTCTACTCCTAGCACAGGAATGGTTTCAGCCAGGAAAGCTGACATCCCGTCTTGATCTAGATCCTTCCTTCCCAAAAGGTGCGAGTAGAAGGATCTGACAACCTCCAAGATCCCTGATCTGGACCGATTCAGAGATCCCGTACTATCAATCAGTCCTGAAATGACTTAACTACTCACTGACATCTTACAGTTTCTGTAATGGTTGGGCGAGCGGTACTTCCTGAAAGCCCTCTCAAAAACCAAAGATGCGTGCCTATCGTACTGACACCTCATCAGCAAGGATTTCACTCTGGAGATATCCTCTCAGCTACCTCCAGTCGAGACGAGAAGCTCGAGTTTCCTCCTCAGTCCCTGATACAGGCGATACCTGTTCAGGGACCTGAGGCTCGAGAGCTGGCGGAAGAACCCTGCAACCCACTTTTTGAACATCTCCCACCACCCTGACTTACTACTACATAGGTTCAGTAAAGGTACCTGACTCTGAAGAAAATCCTCGAAGGACTGTCTTACCTCCGCTTCCTCCAGGAGGGACGAATTCAGCTTCCAATAACCTTTAGCCATCCGGGGGGTCTCTGAAACATTCAAGGAAAAATAAATCATATAGTGATCGGAGAACTCCACCTCATCCACGGACACTGCAGAAGAGATGGCTTCCTCCTTTAAATAAAACATGTCTATTCTAGACCTGCAGCTACCTCGATAGGTGAAACCCGCGTGGCCTGAGGGACTCCGGATGTGGGCATCCTCTAGGCGAGCTTCCCTAACTATACTATTGAGAGCTATGCTATCATAAGCCAACCGATCATTGGAACTTCTCCTATCTTGGGATCTCGTGACAGTATTGAAATCCCCTCCAAAGATCACCTGTCGGCTTGTAAAAAGAAAGGGCTTAATCCTCATAAAGAGATCTTTTCGTCCCTACTTTGTTTGTGGGGCATAGATGTTAATAAGCCGGAGCTCTTGTCCCTTCATGAGGACATCTAAGATCAGGCACCTCCCCATTTCTAACTCAATAACCCGTTTACATTCAACAGGAGCGGTAAAAAGGACCGCCACCCCACTATACGGCTCAGCCGCAAGAGACCAGTGGGAGGGACCATGCCTCCACTCTCTCCTGGCTTTTATCAGCGAGGCTAGATCTGATAACCTGGTCTCTTGTAAAAAGAAAATGTCGGCTTCAACACGGCTTGGAAAATCAAAGGCTGCGAATCTAGCCGTATCAGACTTTATGCTGGCACAGTTAATAGATGCCAGCATCAATGGGGTGAGTGCCGCCATCATGGGTGATTGAGTTAGACAGCCCTAACACCCTCATTTCTGTTTCTTCTTTACCCCCTCATCCCAAGATGAGGAGGCTTCTTTCTCTTTGGACCGTTTTTTTGATTCTCACTGGTCCATTTTAGAATCCCCATCTCCGCCTGGCTTCGGTTTGGCCACATCCCCTGAGGAAATTGCCCCCATCAGGACAGGGCCCAGTTCCCCCTGGAGGCTCCCCCACTTCAGACACCCCATCCTTGACCCCCCCCCCCTCCAAGGAGGGGGAGGAGATGTCTTCAAGGACAGAGTACCGGTTAGACAGATTAATCAGAGGGAGGGGGGGGGCAGGTAAGCTTCCGCTTGGAACCTGGTCCGCAGCACAGGGACTAGAGGGCTCTGACCTCTTCTTTCTCCCTTTACTGCCCTTCTTTTTTGGCCTCTCTTCACCCTCCTCATCCACACTTTCACAGTGGGAGGAATCGGAAAGATCGGCCTTGCTGCCTTCTTCTCTACAGATTCTCCCCATTTCCTCTTCCAGCAATTCTCCCCCAGGGCCTCAGCAGTTTCAGGACTAACCTCTGGAGCAAGGCCAGAAGCTACCCCTGCCACATGGGAACTCTCCAGTTCCCTGCTCCTTCTCCGATTAGCCTCCCGCCTCAGCTTGGCGGGACTTTTCCTCCTCACTTACCCTGTTGCACCTTCACCAGCACTTGTGCCCTCCCCAGCTGAGGCAACATTATTGCTCTCCCCAGCCAAGATGACCGTCGCACGGGCAAAGGCTCTAGGACAACAGCTGAAAGGGTGTCCTAAGACACCACACAGATGACACCTGATCTGCCTACATCATGCCGCAAGATGTCGTACCCCACCACACAGAGCACATACCTGCACGTTACATACTGCGCTAAAGTGAGTGGGGCTGCCGCACCTGTGACAGACCTTGGGCTGCCCCTGGTAGAAAACTTGGATTCTGTCTCTCCCAAGGAAAGCAGCTGATGGGATGTGGGCAACAGTGCTCCCCGAACGCTTCAGTTTGATGGAAAACGTCCAGGCCCCAGACCAGATCCCATGTTCGTCATAGTTTTTTTTTTTTGACATATCCGTCACATCCCCATATCGGCTATGCCAGGTCATAATGTCATAGCAAGAGAGTGACTCGTTACGTGTCAAATCGGTCACTTTCTTGGCCAAATTCTGACAGGATATCGCCTTTATGGCGAAATCCCGCCAGCCAGGCTCGCTTTTCACCACCTCATAATTCGACCAGAAAAGTTCCAAACCCTCTGGCCGAATGAAGCTGATATCAAACTCGGAAGTACCGTAGGGGTGGATCAGGGCAAAGATGTCACTTGCCCTGAATTCCATCCGGAGGAGGAGCTCAACCACCTTACCCCGAGGCGGACACGCATCTTCGCCCCTCTACACTAAACGGACCACATTCCTACGGCCACTTTCCTGCCCGGATGTCGGGTGGGTCCAGACCACCTCCCCGTTTTGTTCTTGCAAGGCGCTTAAGCCATGTCTTTGTATCCAAAAAGACAGGTCAACCTCACCCCTCCCCTCTACATGGATTGACCTGTCTCCCCTACGTAGAGCCTCCAGGAGGTGCTGTTGCAAGTGACCCCCAGAGCCAGTCAAACCAGAAACTGACCCAGAGGCCAAACCTGGACCCTTATTCTTAACAGAATCATCAGCCATAACAGCTCTCTCTGCCATTCCACTACCACTCCTCACCTGTATTTCACTAGCACCCCTCTCTTGCGCTCCACTTGCACCCCTCTCTTGCACTCCACTTGCACCCCTCTTGCACACCACTTGCACCCCTCTCTTGCACACTACTTGCACCCCTCTCTTGCACTCCGCTTGCACCCCCCTAATCCACACTGATACCACAACTCCTCCCATGCACACTACCATAACTCACATTCTGCACATTACCATTTTTATTCACATTTTTACTTTCACTCTTGCGTACACTCTCCCTTGGTGTGTTACAGACTGGGCTGGCTGGGTCTTTTGCTTCATGTTTAAGGGTTGCTGGATTCAGGATTGGTGCTGCATAGTTCTTTCTTCCTGTGTCTTGGGGTGCAGACACAGGCTCTGCCTCTGATATGGGTGGCCACGCCCCCTTGCAAAATGACTGTCCCTGCGGACTAACTCCCGCTATGCCTGCTACAGATGATGCGCAGGGAACCTCCCCATTTACAGCGGAGCGCCCCCTGGCGCCAGAACCAGTACCAACCACGCCACCTAGGGGACCGCCCCCTGAACCAACAAGGTCCGGCGCTCAGACACTCCCCCCTCCCCCCCTCACAGGAGAGTGCCCTGCAGTGCCAGGACCTGTACCGCCCACTTCAACCGGGGGACCACCCCCCGAACGGATGAATCTGCCGCCATTTTGCGGTGCCTGGTCACCCTCCCCCTCACAGGAGGGTTCCCTTTTTTTTCTATAGCACCCGCGTCCATTTTGGGTGCACTGCTAGAATTGCTGCTTTTTGGTCACATCATATACCATAAAAAAATGTATAAAAAGCGATCAAAAATTCTCATCTTAACAAAAATTATACCGATAAAAAATAAAGATCATGGCATAAAAAATAGTCCCTCAAATAGCCTTGTATACGGAAAAATAAAAGTGTTATAGGGTACAGAATGGGGAAATTTTATGCATATTAATTTTCTCACAAAAAGTAAAAAAATATAACAAAACCTACATTAACGCTGTAATCATATGGACCTACAGAAAGAAGATAATGTGTAATTTTAACCGTAAAATATATTGCGTAGAAACAAACCCACACCCCCAAAAACATAGCAAAACTGTGTTATTTTGCTATATTTTATTTATGAATTGAAACATGTGTTTATTGTATGTGGGGAGGGCATCTATATGGGTACGGGTGCATGGGGGCCCCATGAGTTGTCAGTCCACCCCTGCTTGCCAGCAACAAATCTCAGTGAGAGGGGAGGGGGGACTTTCTTTGGGGGATTTTTTGGGGGCCCCATCATACTGAAGTGCTCCATCTTCCAGGCAGCCTTAATCTGGCCCTGGAGGGGTCCAAATACAGGAAGTGAGGGCAGGACAAGCAGGGCTCGGTGCAGGATCCGGGCTTGTCAATCATCCTGATGTGTGAGTCCGTAGAGTGTCATAGAGCCTCAGTCCTCAGTGCCCTGCATGTCCTAAGTGCACAGACCCCTGCTTGTCCACCCACATTTCCTGTATTTTGACTCCTAGAGACACACAGGCAATAACTGCAGGATCAAAAATATACACATTTTTTAAACCAATGTATATTACAAATATACATATAATGATATTATCTACATTTTATAAAAATTTTTGTTGACAACAGGTACACTTTAAAGAGCAGGTCCTTGCAACACCTTGAAATTCACTGTGGAATTTGGCAACTTCAGATTATCATTGTAAGTTCCATATTTTCGATTGATTTTTACAATTGATTATGTTTACAGGGACGGCTTCTGGGAACCTGGAGGTCATAAATTTATAAAATGATTTGTCACCCAGGTTAGCTCTTGCTTACAGCCTCAGCTTTTCCAATAGATGTTGACAAGCAATGAACAATAGCTCTGCTGTTATGATTCCGCACATCAAGCCTATAGGCTTCTGCCCAAAATAAGATTTTATATTTCTCCTCTCATCACTGTGCACCTTTTAAGAAAAGGCTTGGAATGTGAACACTAGTCTGGTGTTTCCACCTTTATTATTATAGTTTGTACTATCTTTATCTAGTCTAGCCTATTGGTCTAGCACTGGTCTAGCACTGAATTAAACCTAAGTGTCATTTAATTCTGCTAAAAACTGTTCTATCATATTCTCATGTTATTGTACTTACAGTTAAAGAAGAACTTATCCCCTATCCACAGTATAGTAGATAAGTAGCTGATCGCGGGGGTTCCACCACTGGTACCCCCACAATCTCCAGGACGGGACCCCGGCTATCTCAGTAAGGAGCCTGTGTGATCTATGGGTAGATAGAGCACGCTTCAATCACTTTGATGGGTGCCCTGATGATGCCCAGTGCTGTTCTCAAGTCTTTTTGGCACTTCCATAGAAATCAATGGAGTGCATGCTATCCCATAGAATTCAATGGACCCCCCGCGATCAGCTACTTTTTCCCCTATCCTATGGATAGAAGATAAGTCCATTTTTGTTGGATTTCTCCTTTAATTTTACAATTCATTTACAGTACTTATAGTATTTCGAAGGCATAAGTAATTAGTATGAAGTAGCAACTAGCGTTGCTCAAAACAAAGTTTGTGGAAACAAGAAGTGAGAATCTATTATCCTCGGAAGAACACGGTGCTCCAAAAGCGCTCCTTTTCAAGATGAATAATACCCGTAGGTCTGGTTTTCAATAAAGCAGAAAATACTATATTCATGCAGGGATGTGCAGGGATAACGCGTTTTGAGGGGCCCCTCTTCGTCAGATCCAATGCTAAGCTGGGTGTCACGATTCGGCTTACAGGTAGTGGATCCTCTGTGTCAGCGAGGGATTGGCGTGGACCGTGCTAGTGGACCGGTTCTAAGAGGCTACTGGTGTTCACCAGAGCCCGCCGCAAAGCGGGATGGTCTTGCTGCGGCAGTAGCAACCAGGTCGTATCCACTAGCAACGGCTCAACCTCGCTGACTGCTGAGAAGGCGTGGGACAGAAGGACTAGGCAGAGGCAAGGTCAGACATAGCAGAAGGTCGGGGCAGGCGGCAAGGTTCGTAGTCAAGATGGATAGCAGAAGATCAGGTAACACAGGCTTTGGACACACTAAACGCTTTCACTGGCACAAGGCAACAAGATCCGGCAAGGGAGTGCAGGGGAAGTGAACAGATATAGTCTGGGAGCAGATGGGAGCCAATAAAGCTAATTGGGCCAGGCACCAATCATTGGTGCACTGGCCCTTTAAGTCTCAGAGAGCTGGCGCGCGCGCGCCCTAGAGAGCGGAGCCGCGCGCGCCAGCACATGACAGCAGGGGACCGGGACGGGTAAGTGACCTGGGATGCGATTCGCGAGCGGGCGCGTCCCGCTGTGCGAATCGCATCCCCGACGGCCATGACAGTGCAGCGCTCCCGGTCAGCGGGACTGACCGGGGCGCTGCGGGGAGAGAGACGCCGTAAGCGCTCCGGGGAGGAGCGGGGACCCGGAGCGCTAGGCGTAACAGTACCCCCCCCCCCCTTAGGTCTCCCCTTTTCTTTGTCCGGTAACTGCCTCCCCTGGGATGAGGACACCGGGAAAGAATGGAGGGTTTCCTCAACGGCAGGCAGTACAGCAGGAGTGGGAATGGGGAGGGAGGGCAGAGGGCGAAGCCTGGCACGGGGCAGTGTGACACCAGGACGGGGGCCATGAGGAGGCACTGAGGCTTGCCTGACGGGACTGGGAGGGGGGGAGAGGCACTTCCTATGGCAGGCAGAGTCCCAGTTCTTGATCTCCCCGGTGGTCCAATCAAGGGTGGGAGAATGAAGCCGGAGCCATGGCAGACCGAGGAGGACCTCAGAGGTACAGTTGGGAAGGACAAATAACTCAATCCTTTCGTGGTGGGGTCCAATACACATCAGGAGGGGTTCTGTGCGGTAACGCACGGTGCAATCCAATCTGACTCCGTTGACCGCGGAAATGTAGAGCGGCTTGACGAGACGGGTCACCGGGATGCGGAATTTATTCACAAACGACTCCAAAATAAAATTCCCAGAGACACCAGAGTCCAAGCAGGCCACGGCTGAGAGGGAGGAGTTGGCTGAAGGAGAAATCCGCACGGGCACCGTGAGACGTGGAGAAGCAGACTTAGAACCAAGAGACGCCACACCCACGTGAGCTGGGTGTGTGCGTGCGTTTCCCAGACGTGGAGGACGGATAGGGCAATCCACCAAGAAATGCTCGGTACTGGCACAGTACAGACAGAGATTTTCTTCCCTACGGCGATTCCTCTCTTCCTGGGTCAGGCGAGACCGATCCACTTGCATGGCCTCCTCGGCGGGAGGCCCAGGCGTAGACTGCAAAGGATGCTGTGGGAGAGGTGCCCAGAGATCTAAGTCTTTTTCCTGGCGGAGCTCTTGGTGTCGCTCAGAAAAACGCATGTCAATGCGGGTAGCCAAATGGATGAGTTCTTGGAGGTTGGCAGGAATCTCTCGTGCGGCCAGCACATCCTTGATGCGACTGGATAGGCCTTTTTTAAAGGTCGCGCAGAGAGCCTCGTTATTCCATGATAACTCGGAAGCAAGAGTACGAAATTGGATGGCGTACTCGCCCACTGAAGAATTACCCTGGACCAGGTTCAACAGGGCAGTCTCGGCAGAAGAAGCTCGGGCTGGCTCCTCGAAGACACTCCGGACTTCAGCGAAGAAGGACTGGACTGTGGCTGTGGCAGGATCATTGCGGTCCCAGAGCGGTGTGGCCCAAGACAAGGCCTTTCCTGAAAGAAGGCTTACTACGAACGCCACCTTAGACCGTTCTGTAGGAAACAAGTCCGACAACATCTCCATATGCAGGGAACACTGAGACAAAAATCCACGGCAGAGTTTAGAGTCCCCATCAAATTTGTCCGGCAGGGACAAGCGGAGGCTAGGAGCGGCCACTCGCTGCGGAGGAGGTGCAGGAGCTGGCGGAGGAGATGGTTGCTGCTGTAGCAGAGGCAGAAGTTGCTGTAACGTGGCGGTCAACTGCGACAGCTGCTGTCCTTGTTGGGCAATTTGCTGCGATTGCTGAGCGACCACCGTGGTAAGGTCAGCGAGACTTGGCAGCGGCACCTCAGCGGGATCCATGGCCGGATCTACTGTCACGATTCGGCTTACAGGTAGTGGATCCTCTGTGTCAGCGAGGGATTGGCGTGGACCGTGCTGGTGGACCGGTTCTAAGAGGCTACTGGTGTTCACCAGAGCCCGCCGCAAAGCGGGATGGTCTTGCTGCGGCAGTAGCAACCAGGTCGTATCCACTAGCAACGGCTCAACCTCGCTGACTGCTGAGAAGGCGTGGGACAGAAGGACTAGGCAGAGGCAAGGTCAGACGTAGCAGAAGGTCGGGGCAGGCGGCAAGGTTCGTAGTCAAGATGGATAGCAGAAGATCAGGTAACACAGGCTTTGGACACACTAAATGCTTTCACTGGCACAAGGCAACAAGATCCGGCCAGGGAGTGCAGGGGAAGTGAACAGATATAGTCTGGGAGCAGATGGGAGCCAATTAAGCTAATTGGGCCAGGCACCAATCATTGGTGCACTGGCCCTTTAAGTCTCAGAGAGCTGGCGCGCGCGCGCCCTAGAGAGCGGAGCCGCGCGCGCCAGCACATGACAGCAGGGGACCGGGACGGGTAAGTGACCTGGGATGCGATTCGCGAGCGGGCGCGTCCCGCTGTGCGAATCGCATCCCCGACGGCCATGACAGTGCAGCGCTCCCGGTCAGCGGGACTGACCGGGGCGCTGCGGGGAGAGAGACACCGTAAGCGCTCCGGGGAGGAGCGGGGACCCGGAGCGCTAGGCGTAACACTGGGATTGGCTCCCTCACTTATTTTATACATAAAAAGCCTGCGAAACTATTGCGGCGGGTGACGTAACACATGAATTAGAAATATACATATAAAAAACCATATTACATTCATGTATACAAAAATGGTTATATCATACAGAATGAATAAAGAAAAACAGAAAAAAGAAATATGTTACATTTAAAAAAAAACTAATAATATGTCACTTGGATCAGAAATAGTGAGTGATGGCTGAACGCTATAATCTCCTGGATAGGAGAGAAAGCACAACAGACACCGGCAGCCATCATCAAGGATGGGAGACCAACCAGAATTGATTGGCCGGTGATCACAGGTACAGTTCCTATTAGCATTTGGTTTTGAGTGCTCAGATAAAACAAGTATAATTGTCAGACTCTGGTGCTGATACTAGTTGGAGTAAGAGTAAATTAGCTAAGTAGAGTTTCGGCAACGTTACAGTCTGTAACGTTGCCGAAACTCTACTTAGCTAATTTACTCTTACTCCAACTAGTATCAGCACCAGAGTCTGACAATTATACTTGTTTTATCTGAGCACTCAAAACCAACCGCTAATAGGAACTTAACAAAATATTGTACCTGTGATCACCTGCCATTCAATTCCGATTGGTCCCCCATCCTTGATGATGCCTGCTGGTGTCTGTTGTGCTTTCTCTCCTATCCTGGAGATTATAGCATTCAGCCATCATTCCCTATTTCCGAACCAAGTGACATATTATTAGGAGTTTCCTTAAAAATTTTTTTTTTTTAAATAAATGTAACATTTCTTTTTTCTGTTTTTCTTCATTCTGTATGATATAGCCTTTTTTGTATACATGAATGTAATATTGTTTTTTATATGTATATTTCTAATTCATGTGTTACGTCACCCGCCGCAATAGTTTTGCTGGCTTTTTATGTATAAATAAATGAGGGAGCCAATCCCAGCTTAGCATTGGATCTGACGAAGAGGGGGTCTCCACCCCTCGAAACGCGTTATTCCTGCACATCCCTGCATGAATAAGGTATTTTCTGCTTTATTGAAAACCAGACCTACGGCTATTATTGATCTTGAAATGGAACGCTTTTGGAGCACCGTGTTATTCCGAGGATCATAGATCCTCACTTCTTGTTTCCATTGACCAGACATCCAGGACCGGTTCCCGGGACGGTGAGGTGCCAGCAGCCCTTTCTAGACCACGTGTCCCCCAGAGATCTGGGATCAAAGCTGATTACGGTGTTGTGCCTGGGACACAACACGCTCAGGTGAGAGCAACACCTTTCTTCTCATCTTCATACTATTGCATAAACAGAATCATGGCACATTAGTGCGCTTTTTCTCTGTTTCTTTTTCATACATATACTGAGTCTCAAAACAAAGTTTCAGATACAATGGCAGACAAAGCACCATTTATTTTTTTCTATTGTGTACATACAGAATTAAATACCATGGGCCTTTGCAGTTTATGAATATTGTACTGGGTGTAATGTTTTATTCACATAATGCAGTGTATTTTAATTTTAGTACTAATAATTATTATTATTTACTTTAGAAGTAGATATTGTTACTTTTAATAAATATATATATATATATATACATATATATATATATATATATATATATATATATATATATATATATATATTTGTCCTTTAGGCTCTATTTTTCTCACTTTTGATTTGAGTTAGCATTTTGTTGGGATCACAATGAATGCTTTTCTAAAGGGTTATGGTCTGCAATTCTTTTTTTGTTTGTTACACATTTTAATGTTACATTTCATTGAGTTGTATTACACATCTTTGTGGTGTGGATTTGTAATTTAGCACCCATAGGATTTTATGAGCCAATATTGAAACTCCAATTTTATTCATGCTTTATGGAGAATACCATGGCGCATTTATCATTGTAATTGCAAGTGAAGCTTTTTTTTTCCACCTTTTTTTAATGAGTATTTGTAATGTGTAGGAGCACAAAACTTATCAAATGGTCCCAGGGCATTTGATAAATTTTGTGAAGTTACATATTTTCAGAAATTTCACTCTTCACATACACCAAAAAGCTAGGCTAAGTCTGGGCTGGTGTATTTTTGTGACTTTTGGGTGGTTTATGCGCCAAATTTGCAAAATGTCGCAGTTGATATATTCATTACCACTGCATGTGAGTAACCTTAACAGCTGGTCTACACGCACTTTAAAAAAAAAGTGTAAACCCAAAAGTCGCAAAAGATAGATCAAGGCACAGCGCTGCGCCAAATGTGCAACAAATCTACCCACAAAAACAGCTCAGAACACAATGATCAGGGTGGCCCTTACAGTGGCACATGGAGTAACCACAGGACCATAATACAATAATGAAAAGTCTTGCTTTTATTTACCGTATTTTTCCCCATATAAGACGCTCAGGCATATAAGACGCACCCAATTTTAAAGGAGGAAAATCTAGAAAAAAAAAGATTCTGAACCAAATAATGTAGTAAAATATTTTATATCAGTATAGTTCCCCCACAATAGTTGACAGTATAGTTCACCCACAATAGTTGGCAGTATGGTTCCCCCACAATGGTAGGCAGCCCCCCCCCCACAATAGTTGGCAGTATAGTTCACCCACAATAGTTGGCAGTATAGTTCCCCCACAATGGTAGGCAACTCCCCCCACAGACATACAGCTTCCAGCCATATACAGTGTACGACTGGAGGCTGTATGTCTGTGTGCTGCCCCCACAGTGTTTTGGTCGCCGCTCCTCTGGCCCGGTGTCACAATCTACTGCTATGGCCTATGGACCATAGCAGTAGGTGCCGGGACCAGAGGAGCGGTGACCGGAACACTGAAGAAAACGCGCCGCCAGTCACTCACCAGGCCCCGGCCAGCTCGCGTCTTCCTCCGGTCCTCCTGCGCCTCTATGGTTGTACGCACGGGACGTCACTGAGGTCCCGTGCGTACAACCATAGGGAGGTGGAGGATCGCAGGAAGACCGCAGGAGGACCGGAGGAGGACGCGCATCGGCCGGGGAATGGTTAGTGACCCGCGGACGTCCTTATGTCCCGAAAAGATTTTTTGGGACACAGGGATGTCCGGCATAGGAAAACCTATGATTATCTGCCCGGGCCGGCTCCTGTGTGCGGCTGCAGGCGGGGGCCGGCCAGAGCAGGTAAAAACTAATTCATGTATACTAAAAACCAGGTTGCCTCCAGCTGTTGTGAAACTACAACTACCAGCATGCCTGGACAGCCTTTGCCGGTCCGGGCATGCTGGGTGTTGTAGTTTCACAACAGCTGGAGGCATCCTGGTTTTTAGTATACAGTTATTAGTAATTCACCAGCCCGGCGCCCGGAACTGTATGTTCGAGACGTAGGGCAATAAACATAGCCGGTGTGAGGTGAAAAATTCACCGGCGGTCATGAGGCTGCTGCGGGCGGGAAGCGGGTAGTCAGCGCTGCACCGCACCGCCGCTCTTCCCGCTCCCCCCCGTATTGGGGAAGAAAAAGTGTGTCTGTCTTATACGGCGAAAAATACGGTAATCAAATTATCTGCAACATTATATCTACAAGGGATATTAACACAGTGGTGACACATTCAGTTTTTACTCCATACCTTCATTATACATGCATATCACTTTATGTCCATAAAAAGCATCATTACTCACGAGACAGACGCCTTCAGTTACTTAGATACTAGCTCAATCAGTGTAAGCATTTATTACTGTTCATGACATATATATATACATATATATATATATATATATATATATATATATATATATATATGGTATTGAGGTAAGGAAATTCCCTCAGAGGGGATACCCAAAAAGAGCTGTATTTAATTAGAGTATAAGTAATGATATATTATAACCAAGACAGACAGAACATTTGATGAAAAGAAAAAAAATTGTAAATTACTTCTATTCAAGAATCTGAAACCTTCCAGTACTTTTTAGGGGCTATATACTGCAGAGGAAATGCTTATCTTTTTAGATTTCTCTGATGTCATGACCACAGGGCTCTCTGCTGACCTCTGCTGTCCATTTTTGGAACTGTCCAGAGCAGCATGTGTTTGCTATGGGGATTTTCTCCTGCTCTGGACAGTTCCTAAATAAATTGGACAGCAGAGGTCAGCAGAGAGCACTGTGGTCATGACACCTGAGAAATCTAAAAAGATAAGCATTTCCTCTGTAGTATATAGCCCCTAAAAAGTACTGTAAGGATTAAGATTTTTTAATAGAAGTAATTTCCAAATCTGTTTAACTTTCTGGCACCAGTTTATTTAAAAAAAAAAAAAAGTTTTCCATGTGAGTACCCCTTTAAAGTCCCCTTGTAGGTATCTCTGCTTGGGAGAAAAGACACAAATGTGTAAAAATGTTACAAATTAAAGTGAGCCAATCCAATGAAAATTCAGTCCTATCTGTAGACATCATCAGGGGGAGCTAAGAAGATTGATATATATAGTTTGTGGGAAGATTTCCGGCATAACTTATTTATTCATGTAAACTTCTTCTCATTCTGGGCTACGTAGTCATGTGGGCATACATAAAGATTTCTGTCAATCACTGAGTAGTTATCCTGCAAAACTATATACAGTAAAATCTCCCTTAGTGGACACCTCCCAATAGGGGAATCCTCCTAATAGTGGACAGTTTTTAAGTCCCTGGCAGAGTCCCATAAGACAATGTGTTTGCACCCTTCGAAAAGGGGACACTCCCAATAATGGATGTGGACACACCCGAAATGGGACAAAACACTCATAATAGGGGAAAATATGGGACAAAACACTCCTATTAGGGGTTAAGATACTCACAATAGGGGACGACCAGCCTTATGTGCCGGTCGTACCTTGTACACAGGGCTGCCATCAGGGGGTTCAACCAATACCCCAGCCCCCTGCAGAAGCCCCAGTACAGAAGCAGAAGACCGCTGTTTAAACAGTGGTCTCCTGCTTCTGTACATCTGCCGGCCACATCATTCACCCCCCTCCTTTCCTGATTGCCCTGTGCCACTTTATTTCCCTTGTGCCAAATGATCCCCCCTTTATTACCCTGTGCCCCATCATTCTCCTTTTATCCCCTATGCAATTTCATTAAGAGGGGATGACAAATTTACATAGAGGGTAATAAAGGGGGAATGAAAAGGCAAAGGGGATCAAGTGGAAATTATGTGACACAGGGGGTACGGGGGGGGGGGATTTGGCACAAGGTTCAGGGGCAGGGCTGGACTGGCCATCTGGCAAACTGGGCATTTGCAGAGCTGTAGCCACACTGTATAGTGAAGGAGGAGGCTGGCCCCTTGTCAGTGAGCATGGAGCTGAGGGAGCCCACCGCTCAGGAAGGAGCAGGGCTGAACATTGTGAGTTATCTAATCTATCTTCATGAAAGAAGTCTTCTTGTAATCCTGGCCGGGGGCTGTCAGGTAAATTCCCCATCAGCCTAGGACATTGCTCTCCCTGTCTGCCCCTGTGTTCTTATCTAGAAGGTTTGTTTCAGCTGGTTTAACCCTGACATAGCATAACAGGGGCAGCCAGAGAGTAGAGAAATGTACAGTATTATTTATATGACAGGAAGAATGTCCATTTTTAACCATGTTGTTAACCTCCCCAAGCCATGTATTTCTTTGTACTACACCCAGACCCCTCTGTCCATCCCTGACCCTCACTGTACTCCACCAGACCCCTCTGTCCATCCCTGTACTCCATCAGACCCCTCTGTACTCCACCAGACCCCTCTGTCCATCCGTGACCCCCTGTACTCCACCAGACCCCTCTGTACTCCACAAGACCCCTCTTTTCATCCCTGACCAACTTGTACTCCACCAGACCCCTCTGTCCATCCCTAACCGCCCTGTACTCCACCAGACCCCTCTGTCCATCCCTGACCCCTCTGTACTCCACCAGAGCCCTCTGTCCATCCCTGTACTCCACCAGACCCCTCTGTACTCCACCAGACCTGTCCATCCCTGACCGCCCTGTACTCCACCAGACCCCTCTGTCCATCCCTGACCCCCTGTAATCCATTAGACCCCTCTGTACTCCACCAGACCCTTCTGTACTCCACCAGACCCCTCTGTCCATCCCTGACCCCTCTGTACTCCACCAGACCCCTCTGTCCATACCTAACCCCTCTGTACTCTACCAGACCCCTCTGTACTCCACCAGACCCCTCTGTCTGTCCCTTACTCCTCTGTACTCCACCAGACCTCTCTGTACTCCACCAGACCCCTCTGTCTGTCCCTTAATCCTCTGTACTCCACCAGACCCCTCTGTCCATCCCTGACCTATCTGTACTTCACCAGACACCTCTGTCCATACCTGACCCCTCTGTACTCCACCAGACCCCTCTTTCCATCCCTTACTCCTCTGTACTCCACCAGACCCCTATGTACTCCACCAGACCCCTCTGTCCATCCCTGACCCCTCTGTTCTCCACCAGACCCCTCTGTCCGTCCCTTACCATTTTGTACTCCATCAGACCACTTTGTCCATCTCTGACCCCTGTGTATTCCACCAAACCCCTCTGTTCTCCACCAGACCCCTCTGTCCATCCCTTACCCCTCTGTATTCCACCAGACCCCTCTCTCCATCCCTGACTCCCCTGTACTCCACCAGACCCCCTATACTCCACCAGACCCCTCTGTACTCCACCAGACCCCTCTGTCTGTCCCTTAATCCTCTGTACTCCACCAGACCCCTCTGTCCATCCCTGACCTATCTGTACTTCACCAGACGACTCTGTCCATACCTGACCCCTCTGTACTCCACCAGATCCCTCTTTCCATCCCTTACTCCTCTGTACTCCACCAGACCCCTATGTACTCCACCAGACCCCTCTGTCCATCCCTGACCCCTCTGTTCTCCACCAGACCCCTCTGTCCGTCCCTTACCATTTTGTACTCCATAAGGCCACTTTGTCCATCTCTGACCCCTGTGTATTCCACCAAACCCCTCTGTTCTCCACCAGACCCCTCTGTCCATCCCTTACCCCTCTGTACTCCACCAGACCCCTCTCTCCATCCCTGACTCCCCTGTACTCCACCAGACCTCCTATACTCCACCAGACCCCTCTGTACTCCACCAGACCCCTCTGTTCATCCCTGACCCCTCTGTACTCCACCAGACCCCTCTGTACTCCACCAGACCCCTCTGTCCATCCCTGACTGACCACTCTGCATTCCACCAGACTCCTCTGTCCATCCCTTACCCCTCTGTACTCCACCAGACCCCTCTGTACTCCACCAGACACCTCTGTCCATCCCTTACTCCTCTGTACTCCCCCAGATTCCTCTGTACTTCACCAGACCCCTCTGTCCATCCCTGACCCCTCTGTTCTCCACCAGACCCTTTTGTCCATCTCTTACCCCTCTGTACTCCAACAGACCCCTCTGTCCATCCCTGACCCCTCTGTACATCACCATACCCCTCTGTACTCCACCAGACCCCTCTGTATTCCACCTGACCCCTCTGTCCATCCATGACCCCTCTGTCTATCCCTTACTCCTCTGTACTCCACCAGACCCCTCTGTCCATCCCTGACCTATCTGTACTTCACCAGACGACTCTGTCCATACCTGACCCCTCTGTACTCCACCAGATCCCTCTTTCCATCCCTTACTCCTCTGTACTCCACCAGACCCCTATGTACTCCACCAGACCCCTCTGTCCATCCCTGACCCCTCTGTTCTCCACCAGACCCCTCTGTCCGTCCCTTACCATTTTGTACTCCATAAGGCCACTTTGTCCATCTCTGACCCCTGTGTATTCCACCAAACCCCTCTGTTCTCCACCAGACCCCTCTGTCCATCCCTTACCCCTCTGTACTCCACCAGACCCCTCTCTCCATCCCTGACTCCCCTGTACTCCACCAGACCTCCTATACTCCACCAGACCCCTCTGTACTCCACCAGACCCCTCTGTTCATCCCTGACCCCTCTGTACTCCACCAGACCCCTCTGTACTCCACCAGACCCCTCTGTCCATCCCTGACTGACCACTCTGCATTCCACCAGACTCCTCTGTCCATCCCTTACCCCTCTGTACTCCACCAGACCCCTCTGTACTCCACCAGACACCTCTGTCCATCCCTTACTCCTCTGTACTCCCCCAGATTCCTCTGTACTCCACCAGACCCCTCTGTCCATCCCTGACCCCTCTGTTCTCCACCAGACCCTTTTGTCCATCTCTTACCCCTCTGTACTCCAACAGACCCCTCTGTCCATCCCTGACCCCTCTGTACATCACCATACCCCTCTGTACTCCACCAGACCCCTCTGTATTCCACCTGACCCCTCTGTCCATCCATGACCCCTCTGTCTATCCCTTACTCCTCTGTACTCCACCAGACCCCTCTGTATTCCTCCTGACCCCTCTGTCCATCCGTGACCCCTCTGTATTCCACCAGACCCCTCTGTCCATCCCTGACCCGCTTTACTTCACCAGCCCCCTCTGTACTCCACCAGACCCCTCTGTACTCCAGCAGACCCATCTGTCCATCCCTGACCCCTCTGTACTCCTCCAGACCCCTCTGTCCATACCTGACCCCTCTGTACTCCAACAGACCCCTCTGTCCGTCCCTTACTCCTCTGTACTCCACCAGACCGCTCTGTACTCCACCAGACCCCTCTGTCTGTCCCTTAATTCTCTGTACTCCACCAGACCCCTTTGTCCATCTCTGACCCCTGTGTATTCCACCAGACCCCTCTTTCCGTCCCTCTGTTCTCCACCAGACCCCTCTGTCCATCCCTGACCCCTCGGTATTCCACCAGACCCCTCTGTCAATCCCTGACCCCTCTGTACTCCAGCTGGTGGGGTCACTGTGTACATACATTACATTACTTATCATGTACTGATCCTGAGTTATATCCTGTGTTATCCTATATTATACTCCAGAGCTGTACTCACCAATTCTGCTGGTGGGGTCACTGTGTACGTACATTACATTACTTATCCTTTACTGATCCTGAGTTATATCCTGTATTATACTGCAGAGCTGTACTCAATATTCTGCTGGAGGAGTCACTGTGTACATACGCTACACTTTTGTCCACCATGCCGAAACAGTGAGCTCCGCTGACCGCTGCCTACCTGAGCTGCCACTGACACAAGTAGGGTGAGAGGGCATTGAATACCACATAACTCTGCTGCTGTGGAATCTCCTAGCAGAATTCAAAAGTGGAATTTTGCACGGAAATTTTGACATGTGAACATAGCCTCGATAGAAGTTTAACTTTGTTGTAGAATAGTGTGAAGCACAGGACACTGCTGCTATACACTGTATACTGTACAACAGTATAATAGCATTATGTATGGTGGAATATTCCTCCTTCTATACTGGTATTATTGGTAATATTGGTCTCAATATACAGGATTTGGTCAGTAACAGTATGATGGCCATATGTATGGTGATCATATTCTGCCTTGCATACGGATATTATTGGTAATATTGATGTCAGTATACAGGATCTGGTCAGTAACAGTATGATAGTAATATGTATAGTGATGATAATACTCCTTGTATACTGATATTATTGTTAATATTAGTCTCAGTGAACAGGATTTGGTCAGTAACAGTATGATAGTAATATGTATGGTGATAATATTCCTCCTTGTATACTGATATTATTGTTAATATTAGTCTCAGTATACAGGATTTGGTCAGTAACAGTATGGCGGTAATATGTATAGTGATAATATTTTTTCCTTATATACTGGTGTTATTTGGTAAATTTATGATTTATTTAGTGGTATGTATTTTTATCATGGGAAATTGTCTTACCTTAACAGGCTAGAAAAAAGTTGTCCGGCACTAACGGCAGGAAAAAAAACATTTTATTGAAGCATAATAGTAAAATACAAGCAAGGCATAGCAGCCTATGCGTTTCGGACAAGCATGTCCTTAGTTATGGCATAAAAAAGCAGTAGCATGTTCCTCCTCTATATCCAATTGTTCAGTCACATGGTATTGCTGTCTGGAAAAAGCTAAAAAATGTGACATGGAATCCTGGAGTGGGACTTATTTCACCTTCTCAAAAGGAGTTAATTATAGTATGTCTATGAACATACATTATTGTTCTATAGCACATACTAGTAACATATATAACCATAATAACCAGAAATAAATAAAGTATTCATGTAAATAAATTTTTTTTGGTTTTTATTATGTTGGTAAGTCATAGAGCATATTCATATAGAACTCAGAACACAATATTAAATATTCAAAAGCCCATAATAACAGACATTATTGTGCAAATATTGGTGAGATAGAAACTATTCAAAAAAAAATTCAGAAAAAAAAAACCTGCCTTTAGAGCCGGACAACGTTTTTCTACTCTGTATTGAAGAGGGGGGACACCACCCCACAGCTCAGGCACAACGGAGGGGGCAGGGTTTGGAGCGGTGGACAACATATGTGAAGTGCACACCTTAACAGGCTAGGTTCACACAATGTATTTTCAAGCATATTTAATTATCAAAAATGCATCCAAAAAATCACAGAACGATTGTGGTAGTATTTTTAACATTAATGTGCTCTATGTAAGTCAATGGGAAAATAGTTGTTTTTCACACAATATGTTAATTACAGGACAAATCTCATGTCAGAAAACGTATTCCCCCTCCGAAGGAGAGGGGATAAGATTTACAGCAGATCGCAGGGAGTCCAATCGCTGGGGCCCCCCGGAATCTTCTGTTTGGAGCCCCTATGCTGTAACACAGGAGCGCGTCACGACCCCCTCAATATATATTTCTATGGGAGAGCCATTTGGCAATCTTCAGCTCTCCCATAGAGCTTTTTGGGGTGTGGCTGCCTCTTACAGGGGTGTGGCTGCCTCTGCTTTGGGTGGGGATACGATTTTTAACATGAGATTTGTCCTTTAAAAAAAGAAAAAGGAACACATTTTAGCATCCTAGAAATGTGAAATCATGACTGTAATGACCGTTCTTATAACGGGGTGCAACGCCAAATAACGGGTCCCAGCAGCTCACATTTACTATTATCATACGACACATGCTGTAATTTTTCTCCCGTCATTCTGGCTGGCTTGTGCAGCGGCTGTCACACTGCCGTGCACTAACCGCAGTATGAAAGGGGCCATACACACCAGTAAAAAATGTCCTTTTATAGAAATCTATTTCCCCATACACTAACGTTAAGCACATTTATAATAAAAATACGAACACAATATTTCCACAATTTTGCAGACCCGTTATTTTTTGTTTAAATGAAATATGCCTGAAATACACCATAGCACATATGTATACAGGGCTGGACTGGACTACCGGGATACCGGAAAAATTTCTGGTAGGCCACCCGCCCCGTGAGCTAACAGTGGCCGGCCCGTGCTTGGCTGCCCAATTGCAGAAGCAGTGCGGGCTGGCCGCCGCCTCACACTAGCATACAAGGCCCTGACACTTGTATCAGGACCTTGTATGCATAATGCAGTGGCCGCTGAATTTTTTTTAGGGGGGGCGGGAGGAGCGGGCATCCCTGTCACAGGCCGCTTTTGTAAACTCAATCTGCAGTGCAGTGCGACCCTGTGACAGGGACGGTCGGAGGTCTGTGCAGGAAAGAGATATCGCAGGGGACTTACCCTCCTCTTCCCCCTCTGCTGATTGGCAGTTTCCCCTGCTCTGCTTGGGTCATGTGACACCAAAGCATCACATGACCCCAGAAAGCAGGAAGTGCCTGGAGAATACAGGAGCCCAGCAGTGCAGAACGGCTTCTGAGAAAGGTAAACTGGGGGGCACTCTGTGTCCCCCAAACCCCCCCCCCCACACCATCCATGTCCAACCTTTTCCAGCATCATCCCCTCCCCCCTTCCCAGCACGATCCCTGCTCACCCCCCCCCTTTTCTCACCAGGGGTGCCTCCAACTGTTGCAAAACTATAACTCCTAGCATGCTGGCAGTTGTAGTTTTGCAACAGCTGGAGGTACCCTGGTTGGGAAACACTAAAATAGGACATAGATCAGTGTTTCCTTAACAGGGGGCCTCCAGCTGTTGCAAAACTACAACTCTCAGCATGCTAGGAGTTGTAGTTTTGCAACAGCTGAAGGCCCCCTGGTTGGGAAACACTATAATAGGACATAGATCGGTGTGTCCTTAACATGGTGCCTCCAGCTGTTGCAAAACTACAACTCTCAGCATGCTGGGAGTTGTAGTTTTGCAACAGCTGGAGGCACCCTGGTTGGGAAACACTAAAATAGGACATAGATCAGTGTTTCCTTAACAGGGTGCCTCCAGCTGTTGCAAAACTACAACTCTCAGCATGCTGGGAGTTGTAGTTTTGCAACAGCTGGAGTCACCCTGGTTAGAAAAAATTGATCTATGTCCTATATCAGGGGTACTCAACTGGCGGTTCGCGGTATAGATAAGGACTGCATCCACCAGTCATTCGGACCATCCGCTGGATCTTACCTTATTCATTTGTAGCTTTAAGACGACAATACAAATGAATAGCCGTGGCCCAGAGCAAAGGAGCGCTGTGTCCCTGCCCTGCGCTTCTCCTATGATGCAGGTAGCACCATTAGCTGCCTGCATCATCTGTTCTGGCCAGGCCTGACTAGAAGAGGCCAGAGCAGCGGAGCAGTGCGGGACCTGGGACGGCGATCCTAAGCTCTCAGGTAAAAGTTTGTGTTCCTCCATCTGTGACTCTCCAGTTATTGTAGAACTACAGCTACCATCATGACCTTCTGTCTATGCATGATGGGAGTTGTAGTTTGCAACAGATGAAGAGTTACAGTGGCAAAGTTCATGTAGAGGCACAGTTTATAATGGGGCACAGTGGCATCATTAATTCCATGGGCACAGTAGCATCATTAATTCTGTGGGCACAGCGGCATCCTTAATTCTGTAGGTACAGTGGCATCCTTAATTCTGGGGGCAAGGTGGCACCATTAATTTTGGGGGCACCGTAGCATCATTAATTCTGGGGCACAGTGGCATCCTTATTTCTGTTGGCACAGTGGCATTCTTAATTCTGTGGGCACAGTAGCATCCTTAATTTTGTGGGGCAAAGTGGCATATTTAATTCTGTGGGCAAAGTAGCTTTCTTAATTCTGTATGTACAGTAGCGTCCTTAATTTTGTGGGGCACAGTGGCATCCTTAATTCTGTAGGCACAGTGGCATTCTTAATTCTGTGGGCACAGAAGCATCCTTCATTTTGTGGGGCATAATGGCATCCTTAATTCTGGGGGCACAGTGGCATCATTAATTCTGTGGGTACAGTGGCATCATTTATCCTAGGGGCGAGTGGCATTATTAATCCTGGGGGCACAGTGGCATAATTTATTTTGTGGGCACAGGGTCTTCATTTATTGTGGGGGCACAGTGGCGTCATTCATTGTTTTTAGAGACACAGAGGTACAATTAGTCGGCATTAGGGCATAGCATGTGCCAGCAATATTGCATGGGAATAGTGTGTCGCAGTATTATATTCAGGGGTACAGTGTGTGGCAGTATTATATTCAGGGGCCCAGTGTGTGGCAGTATTATATTCAGAGGATACAGTGTGTGGCAGTGTTATATTTAGGGTACAGTGTGTGGCATTATTATATTCAGAGGATACAGTGTGTTGCAGTATTATATTTAGGGTACAGTGTGTGGCAATATTATATTCAGGGATGCAGTGTGTGGCAGCATTATATTCAGGGGTACAGTGTGGAGCAGTATTATATTCAGGGTGTACAGTGTGTGGCAGTATTATATTCAGAGGGTACAGTGTGTGGCAGTATTCAGGGGTACAGTGTGTGGCAGTATTATATTCAGTGGGTACAGTGTGTAGCAGTATTATATTCAGGGGTGGGTACAGTGTGTAGCAGTATTATATTCAGGGTACAGTGTGTGGCAGTATTGTATTCAGGGATACAGTGTGCGGCAGTATTATATTCAGCGGTATAGTGTGCGGCAGTATTATATTCAGCGGTACAGTGTGCAGCAGTATTATATTCAGCGGTACAGTGTGCAGCAGTATTATATTCAGGGGTACAGTGTGTGGCAGTATTATATTCAGGGGTACAGTGTGTGGCAGTATTATATTCAGGGGCACAGTGTGCGGCAGTATTATATTCAGAGGCACAGCGTGTGGCAGTATGATATTCAGAGGCACAGTGTGTGTGTTACGCCGAGCGCTCCGGGTCCCCGCTCCTCCCCGGAGCGCTCACAGCGTTCTCCTGTTCGCAGCGCCCCGTTCAGACCCGCTGACCAGGTGCGCTGCGATAATGTCCCCAGCCGGGATGCGATGCGGGACGCGCCCTCTCGCGGTGCGCATCCCGACCCGCTTACCAGACTCGCTCCCCGTCTGTGCTGCCCCGGCGTGCGTGGCCCCGCTCCCTAGGGCCCGCGCGCTCCGGGTCTTTGCAATTTAAAGGGCCGGTGCGCCACTGATTGGCGCATGGGTTTTAATTAGTGTCTTCACCTGTGCACTTCCCTATATTACCTCACTTCCCCTGCACTCCCTTGCCGGATCTTGTTGCCATTGTGCCAGTGAAAGCGTTCCTTGTGTGTTCCTAGCCTGTGTTCCAGACCTCCTTGCCGTTGCCCCTGACTACGATCCTTGCTGCCTGCCCTGACCTTCTGCTACGTCCGAACCTGCTCTTGTCTAATCCCTTGTACCGCGCATATCCCAGCAGTCAGAGAGGTTGAGCCGTTGCCGGTGGATACGACCTGGTTGCTACCGCCGCTGCAAGTCCATCCCGCTTTGCGGCGGGCTCTGGTGAAAACCAGTAGCAACTTAGAACCGGTCCACCGACAAGGTCCACGCCAATCCCTCTCTGACACAGAGGATCCACCTCCAGCCTGCCGAATCCTGACAATACATATGTTATACGTGTGAACAAAAAAGTCTCTTTACATATATTTTCAAAATATTGCTCATTTACCTGAGCTTGGCTCAGATCTTGTCCACTCCAGTCAAGCGTGGTCAATTTTAGTAGGTCTTGAGCGTTCCCAAAAAGTTTTTTTCAGTTGTCACAAACTACCACAACATCCGACAATATGAGCATCCACAAGTCCGACATAACGTTGATCCTGCATACAAGCTGCACTCCAATCGGGAATAAATGTATACTTTACAACGCAAAGCACTTCCTTTCATTATAGTATGGACCGCACTAGGTGGCTCTACAAATCCCCTTATACCACAATCATTTTACAAAGTGACAATCAATACAGCACTCTTTTCTTTAACTTACTGACCATGATGCAAAGCTTTACATACCTCCTAATACCAACAAATTAATATACATGCTTCAAATAAAAAAAACGGTCTCTTGATCACTGCGACATGGACCCCGCTACAAGTGGTTGTAATTTACACCTTTCTCAGTCGAACGCATCCTTCTAGCACCGCAGAGTGGGCCCCCCGTGGAGGTCTCCAGTACTGCAAAAATCTGCAATTGTTCTAATACTACTAGAAAACTATATTGAAACCAATATTAAAAACATCACCCACCTTTCTGAGAAAAAGCACCTCTCTATAAGCTCTATACCGACCGCTCTACAAATACCTGCACTTAAGACCCGTCTTTTGTATTCAACATTGCGGAGCGCATCCCTGTAACGCTGAGATTACCGTCGGAGGTCTACAGCGCTGCATAAGAAAAATATCATATATACCTCACAGAGGAATACTGCGAACAATCCCTACACATACTGGAACTTATTACTATGAACAATCCTTAAACCTACCAGATTAAAAGAAACCCATTATCGCAACAGCTCTTTAAAGCGCAGCAGTGGATCGCCAGATTGAGACCTCCAGCCCTGCATTATTACATAACAAAGCAACAAAAGTGTCCCAAAACTCATTTCCCCATTGGAGAGTTTAAAACCATTTATATTATACTGTAATTAACTTCTTATTTTTGTATGTTTTTGGTATAATCAATTTTAATACATTTCACTGTGACCCGGTGACCCGGCAGTAATTGGATGCCAGTGTGTATATTAAAGTCAGCACGTGTTGGAAGAACCCGGCCCGGGTTTGACACAACTGTGTTGCACCCTTTTATTCTAATAAACGCCAATTGTTTTGATAAGACCTTGGCATACTGTTTCTTGGGGTAGGTGCCACACGGGAAAACGTCCTATTTTTCCCCCCCACTTTATCCCCAATATAGTATCTGGACTTTTATCATTTTTTTTTGTAATTTTGTATCTTGAACTCCCACACAAGCAGAAATAATCTAAGGTACGGACAAATGGGCACTAACATGTGGTAGTACCATATGCTGCTGTGCAATTTGTGCATTAACAGTCAAGTCTACAGTACGTAGAATTATAGTGCAAAAAAATAATAAAAAAATTAAAATATATGTATATATATATATATATATATATATATATATATATATTGTTACGCCGAGCGCTCCGGGTCCCTGCTCCTCCCTGGAGCGCTCGCAGCGTTCTCCTCTCTGCAGCGTCCCGGTCAGACCCGCTGACCGGGAGCGCTGCACCGTCACTGCCGGCGGGGATGCGATCCGCGTAGCGGGATGCGCCCGCCCGCGGGTCGCATCCCAATCTAATCACCTGTCCTGTTCCCCGGCCGTCACGTCCTGGTGCGCGCGGCTCCGCTCTCTAGGGCGCGCGCACGCTGGCTCTTTAAGATTTAAAGGGCCAGTGCACCACTAATTGGTGCCTGGCCCAATCAGTGTCAATTAGCTTCCTGCTCCATGTGTATATAAAACCACTTCCCCTTCCTGTCCTTGCTGTGTCTTGTTGCCTCAGTGCCTAGTGAAAGCGTTTTGTGAGTGCCCTTTCCAGTGTTACCTGACCTTCTGCCATTGCCCATGACTACGAACCTTGACGCCTGCCCTGACCTTCTGCTACGTCTGACCTTGCCTCTGTCTAGTCCTCCTGTACCACGCCAGTCTCAGCAGTCAGTGAGGTTGAGCCGCTACCGGTGGACACGACCTGGTTGCTACCGCCGCAGCAAGACCATCCCGCTTTGCGGCGGGCTCTGGTGAAAACCAGCAGCAACTAGGAACCGGTTCACCGGTACGGTCCACGCCAATCCCTCTCTGACACAGAGGATCCACCATCAGCCTTGCTACAGCAGCTTCTGGCTCTACAGCAGCAACCATCTCCTCCGCCAGCTCCTGCTTCTTCTCCGCAGCAAGTTGCCACTTCCAGACTCCGCTTGTCCCTACCTGACAAGTTCGATGGGAACTCTAAATTGTGCCGTGGGTTCCTGTCCCAGTATTCCCTGCACTTAGAGATGATGTCGGACCAATTCCCCACTGAACGGTCTAAGGTGGCTTTTGTGGTCAGTCTCCTGTCTGGAAAGGCCTTGTCATGGACCACACCGCTCTGGGACCGCAACGATCCTGCCACTGCTACAATCCAGTCCTTCTTTGCTGAAGTTCGTAGTGTCTTTGAGGAGCCAGCCCGGGCCTCCTCAGCCGAGACTGCTTTGCTGAACCTCGTCCAAGGGAGTTCTTCCGTAGGCGAATACGCCATCCAGTTTTGTACCCTCGCCTCAGAGCTATCCTGGAACAATGAGGCCCTCTGCGCGACCTTCAAGAAAGGCTTATCCAGTCACATCAAAGATGTGCTGGCCGCACGAGAAATTCCTGCTACCCTATCTGAACTTATCCAGTTGGCCACCTGCATTGATATGCGTTTTTCTGAAAGACGCCAGGAGCTCCGCCAGGAAAAGGACCTTGATCTCTGGGTACCTCTCTCCCAGAATCCTCTGCAATCTACTCCTGTGCCTTCCGCCGAGGAGGCTATGCAAGTGGATTGGTCTCGCCTGACCCAAGAAGAGAGGTCTCGTCATAGGCGTGCGCACGGGGTGTGCCGGGTGTGCCCAGGCACACCCTAATCAAGCTCAGGGGGGCATCTGAGGCCACCACTGAGCAGCCCGCAGAGGACCCCCCCCTCACATTCGGGACATCCCTGTGTCCCGAAAGATCTTTTCGGGACACAAGGATGTCCCGGTTACCTTTCTACAGCGGCCCCCGCGTTAACTTTAAAAACACAGGGGCCGCCGGGAAGTAGCGCACGCAGGGACGTCATTGACGTCCCATGCGTGCGCCCATAGTAACGGAGGAGCGGAGATTCAAGGAAGAGGATGCGCGCGCCGGCCGGAATGGTAAGTGACCAACACGATCTGGCAGCACGTCGTCTTCAGTGTTCCGACTACCGGTCCTCCAGTCCCGGGACCTACTGCTATGGACTATAGGCCATAGCAGTAGATCGTGACCCCGGACCGGATGACCGGTGGTCTGAACACTGAAGTGGGGCAGTACACAGACATACAGCCTCCAGCCATACACTGTATATGGCTGGAGGCTGTGTGTCTGTGGAGAATATACTGCACCTAATGTGGGGGACTATACTGCACCTAATGTGGGGGACTATACTGCACCTAATGTGGGGAACTATACTGCACCTAATGTGGGGAGCTATACTGCACCTAATGTGGGGGACTATACTGCACCTAATGTGGGGGACTATATTGCACCTAATGTGGGGAACTATACTGCACCTAATGTGGGGAACTATACTGCACCTAATGCGGGGAGCTATACTGCACCTAATGTGGGGGAGCTATACTGCACCTAATGTGGGGGAGCTATACTGCACCTAATGTGGGGGAGCTATACTGCACCTAATGTGGGGGACTATACTGCACCTAATGTGGGGGACTATACTGCACCTAATGTGGGGAACTATACTGCACCTAATGTGGGGAACTATACTGCACCTAATGTGGGGAGCTATACTGCACCTAATGTGGGAGACTATACTGCACCTAATGTGGGGGACTATACTGCACCTAATGTGGGGGAACTATACTGCACCTAATGTGGGGGAACTATACTGCACCTAATGTGGGGAAACTATACTGCACCTAATGTGGGGAACTATACTGCACCTAATGTGGGGAACTATACTGCACCTAATGTGGGGGACTGTACTGCACTTAATGTGGGGGAACTGTACTGGTGCAGTACAGTTCCCCCACATTAGGTGCAGTATAGTTCCCCCACATTAGGTGCAGTACAGTTCCCCCACATTAGGTCCAGTACAGTTCCCCTTCATTAGGTGCAGTACAGTTCCCCCACATTAGGTGCAGTACAGTTCCCCTACATTAGGTGGCACCTAATGTGGGGGAACTGAACTGCACCTAATGTGGGGGAACTGTACTGCCAACTTGATGTGGGGGAACTGTACTGCCAACCTAATGTGGGGGAACTGTACTGCCAACCTAATGTGGGGGAACTGTACTGCCAACCTAATGTGGGGGAACTGTACTGCCAACCTAATGTGGGGGAACTGTACTGCCAACCTAATGTGAGGGAACTGTACTGCCAACCTAATGTGGGGGAACTGTACTGCCAACCTAGTGTGCGGGGAACTATACTGCCAACCTAATGTGGGGGACTTATACTGCACCTAATGTGGTGGGACTTATACTGCACCTAATGTGGCGGGACTTATACTGCACCTAATGTGGCGGGACTTATACTGCACCTAATGTGGGGGAACTATGCTGCACCTAATGTGGGGGAACTATACTAACTGTGTGTATGTGTGCGTATATATATATATATATATATATATATATATATATATATATATACACGCGCGGCGGGAGTTTGTGCTTTAGGGTGCACACCCTAATGCAATAGGCTGCGCACGCCTATGGGTCTCGTCGCAGAGATAAAAATTTATGCCTGTACTGCGCTAGTACCGAACATTTCCTAGTGGACTGCCCTATTCGTCCTCCGCGTCTGGGAAACGCACGCACCCTGTTCACGTGGGAGTGACGTCTCTTGGCATAAATTCTGCCCCTCCACATCTGTCTGTACCTGTGCGTATTTCTCCTTCCGCCAACTCCTCCTTCTCAGCAGTGGCCTTCTTGGACTCAGGTTCTGCAGGAAACTTTATTTTGGCCTCTTTCGTTAATAGGTTCAGTATCCCAGTAACCCGTCTCGTCAAACCGATCTCTATCTCCTCTGTTAACGGAGAAAAATTGGACTGCACCGTGCCCCTACCACACTGAACCCCTGCCCATGAGCATTGGACTTCACCATGAAAAGATAGAATTTTTTGTTCTGCCCAACTGCACCTCTGAAGTTCTTCTCAGCTTGCCGTGGCTCCAACGTCATGCTCCCACCCTCAACTGGGCCACCGGGGAGATCAAAAATTGGGGTCCTTCTTGTCGCAAACGATGCCTAACATCTGCTCCCACTTGTCTAACTCCTGAGGTTCCACTTTTACCGGGCCCTCCCAAGGTTTACCAGGACTTTTCTGATGTTTTCTGCAAAAAGCAAGCAGAGATCTTACCTCCTCATAGCCTCCTTCCTGGTACCACTCTGCCCCGTGGCAAGATTCACCCTCTGCCCCCCCTCCTCATTCCCACTTCTTCAGGAGTTCCTACCGTAGATGAAGTAACCCGGGACTTCGACGTTATCTGGAAGGAGACTCAAGAGTCACTCCCACTGGCCTCGTCTCGTATGAAGGGACATGCTGATAAAAAGAAGGGTAGACCTAAGGGGGGGTACTGTTACGCCGAGCGCTCCGGGTCCCTGCTCTTCCCCGGAGCGCTTGCAGCGTTCTCCACTCTGCAGCGCCCCGGTCAGACCCGCTGACCGGGAGCGCTGCACCGTCACTGCCGGCGGGACTGTCCGCTCTCTGCCGGCATCACTGTCCCCTCTCTAGGGCGCGCGCGCGCCGGCTCTCTAAGATTTAAAGGGCCAGTGCACCACTAATTGGTGCCTGGCCTAAACAGTGTCAATTAGCTTCCTGCTCCATGTGTATATAAACCCACTTCCCCTTCCTGTCCTTGCAGGATCTTGTTGCCTCAGTGCCTAGTGAAAGCGTTTTGTGAGTGCCCTTTCCAGTGTTACCTGACCTTCTGCCGTTGCCCTTGACTACGAACCATGCCGCCTGCCCTGACCTTCTGCTACGTCTGACCTTGCCTCTGTCTAGTCCTCCTGTACCAGGCCAGTCTCAGCAGTCAGTGAGGTTGAGCCACTACCGGTGGACACGACCTGGTTGCTACCGCCGCAGCAAGACCATCCCGCTTTGCGGCGGGCTCTGGTGAAAACCAGTAGCAACTTAGAACCGGTCCACCGGTACGGTCCATGCCAATCCCTCTCTGACACAGAGGATTCACCATCAGCCTGCCGAATCCTGACATATATATATATATATATATATATATATATATATATATATATATATGATCTAATGTGAAAGTTTACATCTACATACATCTACAGTAAATATTATTACATATTATCTACATGGTACATATACTCGATATGCTGGGTCCTGCAACAGTATTGAGATATGCTGCGGTACCCACCGACAGTCAGTTTGCAAAATATATGTTTGCAAATTGTCCGTGGGTACTAAATAGGATGTGGGTCTTGTTCCTTCAACCCAGGTCAGATATGCTGCAGGATCGGCAGTACCCACAGACAGTTTGCAAACATATATTTTGTCGGTGGGTCCCGCAGCATATCTCAATACTGTTGCAGAAACGAATATATATAGTTCATAGTGAAAGTATTTGGCCCCCTGGAACTTTTCGACCTTTTGCCACATTTCAGGCTTCAAACATAAATATATAAAACTGTAATTTTTTGTGAAGAATCAACAACAAGTGGGACACAATCTTGAAGTGGAACAAAATGTATTGGATATTTCAAACTTTGTTAACAAATAAAAAACTGGAAAATTGGGTGTGCAAAATTATTCAGCCCCTTTACTTTCTGGGCAGCAAACTCTCTCCAGAAGTTCAGTGAGGAACTCTGAATGATCCAATGTTGATCTAGATGACTAATGATAAATAGAATCCCCCTGTGTGTAATCAAGTCTCCATATAAATGCACCTGCACTGTGATAGTCTCAGAGGTCCATTTAAAGCACAGAGAGCATCATGAAGAACAAGGAACACACCAGGCAGGTCTAAGATACTTTTGTGGAGAAGTTTAAAGCCGGATTTGGATACAAAAAGGTTTCCCAAGCTTTAAACATCTTAAGGAGCACTGTGCAAGCGATAATATTGAAATGGAAGACCACTGCAAATCTATGAAGACCTGGCCGTCCCTCTAAACTTTCAACTCATACAAGGAGAAGACTGATCAGAGATGCAGCCATGATCACTCTGGATGAACTGCAGAGATCTACAACTGAGGTGGGAGACTCTGTCCATAGGACAACAATCAGTCGTATACTGCACAAATCTGGCCTTTATGGAAGAGTGGCAAGAAGAAAGCCATTTCTTAAAGATATCCATAAAAAGTGTTGTTTAAAGTTTGCCACAAGCCACCTGGGAGACACACCAAACATGTGGAAGGTGCTCTGGTCAGATGAAACCAAAATCGAACTTTTTGCAACAATTCAAAACGTTATGTTTGGCGTAAAAGCAACACAGCTCATCACCCTGAACACACCATCCCCACTGTCAAACATGGTGGTGGCAGCATCATGGATTGGGCCTGCTTTTCCTCAGCAGGGACAGGGAAGATGGTTAAAATTGATGGGAAGATGGATGGAACCAAATACAGGACCATTCTGGAGGAAAACCTGATGGAGTCTACAAAAGACCTGAGACTGGGACGGAGATTTGTCTTCCAACAAGACAATGATCCAAAACATAAAGCAAAATCTACAATGAAATGGTTCACAAATAAACATATCCAGGTGTTAGAATGGCCAAGTCAAAGTCCAGACCTGAATCCAATTGATAATCTGTGGAAAGAACTGAAAACTCCTGTTCACAAACGCTCTCCATCCAACCTCACTGAGCTCGAGCTGTTTTGCAAGGAGGAATGGGCAAAAATTTCAGTCTCTCTATGTGCAAAACTGATAGAGACATACCCCAAGCGACTTACAGCTATAATTGCAGAAAAAGGTGGCGCTACAAAGTATTAACTTCAGTGGACTGAATAATTTTGCACGCCCAATTTTTCAGTTTTTTATTTGTTAAATATCCAATAAATTTCGTTCCACTTCATGATTGTGTCCCACTTGTTGTTGATTCTTCACAAAAAATTACAGTTTTATATCTTTGTTTGAAGCCTGAAATGTGGCAAAAGGTCGAAAAGTTCAAGGGGGACGAATACTTTCACTATGCACTGTGTGTGTATATATATATATATATATATATATAATATATATATATATGTGTGTGTATGTATGTTTATTGTTTAAAAATGTTTTCGCTCACACAGCAGACAGATGAATGAAGAACAGGAAATAGGAGGGAAAGACCTTAATTGAATAATAAAACCACAGCCAATTAAGGTCAAACCACTCAACCTACATTCCTTTGATGTTCTATTACCTATTTGACCTTAATTGCATGTGGTCTTATTATTCAATTAATCTTTATTTTCTCTAATTAGAGCAGCTACTGTATATTTCAAAACTTTATTTCTTCCATTCTTACGACCCCATGATGGCCATAGACTCCTTGCCAGTCCCACTGCAACCACTGTACTGGAATTCAGGAATTACAACTCCCATTATCCCCTACATAAAAAATAAAATATTGTTCAGATACAGAGCAGAGGCATAGGAATTGCAAGAAGAGTTTCAGTAATGTGTCAATTAAAACCAGCTCATACTGTATAATTGCTATGACATCATTTTTCCCAATTACATTAACTTCTTGGGGATGGAGCCCATTATAACCCTAGGAACGGGAGCATTTTTTGCAATTCTGACCACTGTCACTTTAAACATTAATAACTCTGGGATGCTTTTACTTTTCATTCTGATTCCGAGAATGTTTTTTCGTGACATATTCTACTTCATGTTAGCTGTAAATTTTTGTCGATACTTGCATAATTTCTTGGTGAAAAATTCCAAAAATTTGATGAAAAAATGTTGCATTTTTCTAACTTTGAAGCTCTCTGCTTGTAAGGAAAACAGACATTCCAAATAAATAATATATTGATTCACAAATACAATATGTCTACTTTATGTTTGCATCATAAAGTTGACATGTTTTTACTTTTCGAAGACATCAGAGGGCTTCAAAGTTCAGCAGCAATTTTCCAAATTTTCACAAAATTTTCAAAATCGGAATTTTTCAGGGACCAGTTCAGTTTTGAAGTGGATTTGAAGGGCCTTCATATTAGAAAAACTCCATAAATGACCCTGTTATAAAAACTGCACCCCTAAAAGTATTCAAAATGACATTCAGAAAGTTTGTTAACCCTCATTTTATAAATGTATGACCTCCAGGTTCCCAAAAGCGGTCCCTGTAAACATAATCAATTGTAAAAATCAATGGAAAATATGGAACATACAATGATAATCTGAAGTTGCCAAATTCCACAGTGAATTTCAAGGTGTTGCAAGGACCTGTTCTTTAACCCCTTAAGGAGCAGGCCATTTTACACCTTAAGGACCAGAGCGTTTTTTGCAAATCTGACCACTGGGATGCTTTTACCTTTCATTCTGATTCCGAGACTGTTTTTTCGTGACATATTCTACTTTAACTTAGTGGTAAAATTTTATGGTAACTTGCATCCTTTCTTGGTGAAAAATCCCCAAATTTGATGAAAAAAAATGAAAATTTAGCATTTTTCTAACATTGAAGCTCTCTGCTTGTAAGTAAAATGGATATTCAAAATAAAAAAAATGTTTTGTTCACATATACAATATGTCTACTTTATGTTTGCATCATAAAATTTGTGAGTTTTTACTTTTGGAAGACACCAGAGGGCTTCAAAGTTCAGCAGCAATTTAGAAATTTTTCACAAATTTTCAAACTCACTATTTTTCAGGGACCAGTTAGGTTTTGAAGTGGATTTGAAGGGTCTTCATATTAGAAATACCCCATAAAAGACCCCATTATAAAAACTACACCCCCAAAAGTATTCAAAATGACATTCAGTAAGTGTATTAACCCTTTAGGTGTTTCACAGGAATAGCAGCAAAGTGAAGGAGAAAATTCAAAAGCTTCATTTTTTTACACATGCATGTTCTTGTAGACCCAGTTTTTGAATTTTTACAAGGGGTAATAGGAGAAAAAGTCCCCCAAAATTTGTGACCCAATTCCTCTCGAGTAAGGAAATACCTCATATATGTATGTCAAGTGTTCAGCGGGCGCAGTAGAGGGCACAGAAGGGAAGGAGCAACAATGGGATTTTGGAGAGTGAATTTTTCTGAAATGGCTTCTGAGGGGAATTTCACATTTAGGAAGCACCTATGATGCCAGAACAGCAAAAAAAAAAAAAAAAACACATGGCACACTATTTTGGAAACTACACCCCTCAAGGCATGTAACACGGGGTCCAGTGAGCCTTAACATCCCACAGGTGTTTGACGACTTTTCATTGAAAATGCATGTGTAAATGAAGAAAAAATTTTTCACTAAAGTGCTGATTTTCCCCCCAAATTTTCCATTTTTACAAAGGGTAATGGGAGAAAATGCCCCCCAAAATATGTAACCCCATCTCTTCTGAGTATGGAAATACCCCATAATAGGGCGTAAAATGCTCTGCGGGTGATCTACAATGCTCAGAAGAGAAAGAGTCACATTTGGCTTTAGGAAAGCAAATTTGGGGGGCATGTCGCTGAAATTTTTTTGGGGGGGCATGTCGCATTTAGGAACCCCCTATGGTGACAAAACAGCACACAATACCCACATGGCATTCTACTTTGGAAACTACACCCCTCAAGGCACATAACAAGGGGTACAGTGAGCCTTAACACCCCACAGGTGATTGACGAACTTCCGTTAAAGTGGGACGTGAAAGTTAAAAATGTGATTTTTAACACTGAAATGCTGGTGAGTAATAGGAGAAAAATTTGTAAACCCATTTCTCTCGAGTAAGGAAATACCTCATATGTGTATGTAAAGTGCTCTGTGGGTGAACTAGAGGGCTCAGAAGGGAAGGAGCAACATTGGGCTTTTGGAGAGCGAATTTTGCTGAAATGGTTTTTGGGGGCATGTCGCATTTAGGAAGCCCCCATGATGCCAGAACAGTAAAAAAAACACATGGCATACTATTTTGGAAACTACACCCCTCACAGAACTTAATAAGGGGTCCAGTGAGCATTTATACCGCACTGGCATTTGACAGATCTTTGGAACAGTGGGCTGTGCAAATAAAAGCGTTAATTTTTAACGTAAATTTGTTTTCCCTTAGTCCTAACAGCAGCACAAGTGGGGGGTGTTCTGCCCCTGTGAAGCTGGCAGAACGGTGGAATTTTTAATTCCGCCCAAGCAATTTAAATTAATTAGCCCCCCCATAAAAGGCCTCCTCCCCTAGGCCATCTCGCTTAATAACAAGTAACAAAAAAGGTTAGGGCGGGAAATTTGTGTGCTGCTGTTAGGACTAAGGGAAAACAAATTTACGTTAAAAATTAACGCTTCCCTTACGTCCTAACCAGCAGCACAAGTGGGGACTTAGCGAGTAACAACACAAATAGGGAGGGACTACGGCAGAGTGGCACTTAGGATTGACTGCCCAAAGGCCAACTCTTCCGATCGTTTGGCATTAACCCTGTAATGACTCAAAAAAGTATTGTGGGTGCTCCAAGAAGCAGCAGCAGAAATCTGTTCCAGAGGAACAGACCTTTTCTCAGCAAAGGAAGTAGAGACTGCCCTAGTGGAATGGGCAGTGACAAAGGCAGGAGGAGTTAGCTCCTGGACTATGAAGGTCTCTCGGATTGCCTCCTTAATCCACCTACTTAGGGTAGGTTTAGAGGCTTTCAAGCCCTTGTTCTTTCCAGAAAAAGAAACAAGGAGGTGTTCCGACTTCCTGAATTCTCCAGTTCTTGAGATATAGACTCTGAGAGCTCTAGAGATGTCCAGAGTGTGGTCAACCGCTTCTTCAGGAGAGGATGGATTAGGGAGTAGAACTGGAAGGGAAATAACCTGGTTGGTATTGGAGAAAGTCGGAACCTTAGGAAGGAAGGTAGGTAAAAACCTCAACAGGACTCTGTCCTGTAGAAAAACAGTATAAGGCTCGAAAGCCGAAAGGGCCTGAAGCTCACCCACTCTCTTGGCTGAGGTTATGGCCAATAATAAAGTGACTTTAAGAGACAAATACCTAAAGTCTACTTCTTCCAGAGGTTCAAAGGGAAGGGGGGAACGCATAACCCCCTGAGAACAGTGGTTAAATCCCAACTGGGAATATGTCTGAGAACTGTAGGTTTAAGTCTTTCAGCCCCTTCTAACCAGGGATTCTTGTGATAGAGACCTGCCTAGGAAGGCAGGGAGTGCTGCGACCTGAACCTTTAAGGTGGATGGGCTAAGACCCTTGTCAAGGCCATCCTGGAGAAAACGCAGTATTGCAGAAAGAGGAGGATCTGAGGTAACTACCTCTTTCGTTGCACACCATTGAAGGAAAATCTTCTTTATCCTGGAGTAAACCTTGTTTGTAGACTCTGCTCTAGAGTGTGCAATAGTTCTCAAGACCTCCGCAGGAAGCCCACTCCTTAGTAGGGTCCTGTCAATCTCCAGGCTGTCAGATTGAGTCTCCTCAGATCTAGGCAGGAGCCTGTGTTGTGAGACACAAGGTTCTGCACGTGGGGAAGCCTCCAATAACACCCCTGACTCATCCTCATGAGTTGGGTGAACCAAGACCTCTTCGGCCAGAATGGGATGATGGCAATCACTGAGGTCTGGTCTTGCCTGACTTTCATCAATACCCTGGGTATCATGGAAAGTGGAGGGAATATGTAGGCCAGCCTGAACCTCCATGGGATGGACAGAGCGTCTATCGCCACCGGATTGTCCTCCTTGTAAAGGGAACAAAACTTGCTCACTTTGGCATTCAGCCGGGTTGCCATGAGGTCTATTTCTGGTGTACCCCACTTCAGGGTTATCCTCCTGAAGATCTTCTCATTGAGAGACCATTCTCCCTGGACTGCAAGACCGCGACTTAGACGATCTGCCACTACGTTGAGATGTGGACTGCAACAAGGTGGGATAGGTTGAGCTCTGCCCACGATAGAATAAGTCCGGTCTCCTTGAGGAGCACTTGGGACTTTGTGCCACCCTGTCTGTTGATATAAGCCACTACGGTGGTGTTGTCTGACCGGACTCTTATTGCTTTCCCTAAGATATGGGGAGCAAAGTGGAGGAGCGCAAGACGAACTGCTCTTAGTTCTCTCATGTTGGATGAGAGTAACCTTTCCTGAGGGGTCCAGGTACCCTGAACCGGATGGTCGTCCAGATGGGCTCCCCACCCTAGAAGGGAGGCGTCCGTGGTCAGAGTGATCCACAGAGGTTGAATCAAGGACTTCCCATCTGTCAGGTTCGTCCACCACCTGAGAGAGGCACGAACTTCGGACGACAGGGTGCATTTTTTGTCCAACCCACTGGGGTTGCGATTCCAGGCAGTCAAGACCTGATCTTGGAGAGGTCGGAGGTGCCACAGGGCCCAGGGGACTGCTTCTGCAGACGCTGACATGTGGCCCAACATCTTCATTAGAGTTCTGATGGGCACTCTGCGAGGTGCCGACAAAAACTCTGCGGCTCTTATGACGCGCTCTCTCCTTTCTGGGGTGAGAGACAGCGTCATCCGAGAGGAGTCTAGGACAAACCCCAGGAACCTTCTTGAGGTAGATGGAATGATCTCGGATTTTTCCCAATTTATGAGCCACCCTAGGTGTTGAAGAAAATCCAGGGTCAGTTGAAGATGAGCTTGAAGAATGTCTAGAGTTGCGGCTTTTAAAAGCCAGTCGTCTAGATAAGGAACAATCTCTAGGCCTTTTAGTCTTAGAGCAGAGACAACTGGAGCCACCACCTTTGTGAAAGTGTGGGGAGCGGAGGTAATGCCGAACGGTAGAACAGCAAATTGGAAATTCCTTACCATACCTTTTATGGTGACGACGATTCTTAAGAACTTCCTGTGGGCAGTAAATATAGGGACATGAAGGTATGCATCCTTCAAGTCTATAGTGACCATGAGATCTTGTGGGTTTAGGATACTGACCATCGAACGAATGGTTTCCATTCTGAACCGCCTTTTCCTTATAAATCGGTTTAGGTAGCGCAGGTCTATTATCATGCGCCAGTCGCCATTTGGTTTGGGAACCAAAAATATCGGGGAGTAGACGCCAGATCCTCTTTGATCTGGGGGAACTTCTTCCAAAGCTTGCTTTTCCAAGTATTGGAGAACTGAGGTTTCTATGACAGCCTGTTTTGGCTGAGGAAGTAACTTTGTTAAGACAAACTTCCTTGGGGGAGGGGAGGTAAATTCTATCCTGTACCCAGACTGAATAACCTTCAGAACCCAGGGATCCTGGATTTCTTGCATCCAGGTTGTAAGGAATAAACTTAAACGTCCTCCTACTGGAGGAGGATGGGCAGATAGATTCTCTGCAACAAACACTTGAGGGGAAGGGAGAGGGAAAACGTTGGTGGATGTCAGTGGAGAGTCATAGCTCGGCCTTCCGGTCTTTACCGCGGCCGCAACGTTTTTGTAAGGACTGACGTCTCTGGGATCTAGGAGGGCCCTGGGACTTCCCCCCTCTTGCTCTACCTTTACCCTGAAAGGCCTGAACAGGAAGGCACCTGCCTTTTTTGTCAGCATAACCTTCCATTATGCAATCCAGTTCAGAACCAAATAGCCAAGTAGGCTCGAAAGGCATCCCACACAAGTTAAACTTGGAGGTGTTGTCCACTACCCAAGGGCGTAACCACAAGGGACGTCTGCTAGCAGAAGCGAGTGCCATGGACTTGGAAGCTAGCTTAAGGTGTTGCTGGGAGGCCTCACAGAGGAAGTCTATACCAAGGACATTGTTGTCAATCTCGGTTTGTATGCACTCCACGCGCTCCTTCACGAAGTCAGACACTTCTCCCGAGGCAATAGCCACAGAGGCAGACGCTGATGCTGCTGAATATGTGCGTCTGAGAAGGGAATCCACCTTCCTATCATGCGGGTCCTGGAGGTTGCTTCCATCATCCGCGGGAACCAAGACTCTCTTGGACAGTTTATTCACCGCCATATCAACCTTAGGAGGTGGCATCCAGAAATCAGATTCCGCGTCCGAGAGAGGGTACATCAACTTGAAGGTACGAGTGACAAGCGCAGGTTTATCTGGGTGCTTCCACTCAGCCTTCATCATCTTTTTGCGTGCATCATTCACCTTGAAAACCCAAGGTTCTATAGAGGTGGATGCAGAGGCTTCCCCTTGGTCAACATCCTGGTCCCTTGACCGCATGGACCTAAGTAATCTCTGCGTCTTTTCTGCAGGGAAAAGAGGCGGAAACATCTTCACCTCAACAGGCTGTTCAGACTGTACAGATGACCTCTGGTCCAATACATCGACCGACATAACGGATTCTTCCGCCACAGAAGGAGGAGTGGATTCAGTTCTAGCTCTTTTGGGAACAAGAGCACTCTTGATTTCAGATATGGAATTTCCCATAAACTCCTTCATCCAGATGAACATGTCCTGGACAGTAGGTTCAGCTGGATTAGAGGGTGGACGGCAACCGGGACACCTGTTATATTCGTAAGCGTCCGGAAGCGGAGTGCCGCAATTGGCGCAAGTTAGATGGCATTTTTTGGCGCTAGCCTTACGACCACCAGAGTGTGGGTCACTAGAGGAAGGAGTAGACATGACTCTGGAAAGAAAATAAAATAAGTTAGGGATAATAAATAAAATTATTATCGCCCTAACGCCAAATAGAGAGGGAGAGATACCTATAATGCAGATAGGAGCTCTAACCACTAATGCTAGGCTTGTAAATAGGACTAGCTATGATGGCAGCAGAGACTGAATGAAGGTCTCAGCTGTCTTTATATGGGAAGGGGCCCGGAAGCCCCGCCCCCTTCAGAGAAAGACCAGCCTGCAATAGGCTGAAACACACGGAAGGGGATTTTAATAAAAATTATCCACTGAGCCCTTTCCTAACTAGGAAAGGGCTCACACCTGAATTTTCACCTAAATATAAACTTTAAAGGCAGCGCAAAGCCCTGAAGAAAAGTGAGTCCGGGACCGGAAGTCGTCACATGACGTACTTCCGGTCCACGGCTCGCACAGTGTAATGGAGGCGCGGAGGAAAAACAGCGCGCGCTGGGACACGTGGGACGCCGGGCGGGTAAGAAAAAACCTGCGGCGGCATCCCTAATGCTAGGAGGTATCACCGGATCCCTCTAGCAACATAAAATAGTCAAAACAAATTGTTTTAAGATAAACCAGGCCGGAGGCCTAAAAAATATAAAGAGAAAAAAACAGGGGGCAGTTGGAAAAGGTACTGCGCCCCAAAAATATCTCCCCAAAATACAGGGGAGACATCCAGGCAGGCTCCAAAGTCCTGTCCTTACACAGGACAGAAAAAAAGCGAGATGGCCTAGGGGAGGAGGCCTTTTATGGAGGGGGCTAATTAATTTAAATTGCTTGGGCGGAATTAAAAATTCCACCGTCCTGCCAGCTTCACAGGGGCAGAACACCCCCCACTTGTGCTGCTGGTTAGGACGTAAGGGAACATTACATTTTTCATTTTTACGGACGACTGTTCAAAAAATCTGTTAGACACCTGTGGGGTGTAAATGCTCACTGTACCCCTTGTTACATTCTGTGAGGGGTGTAGTTTCCAAAATGGGGTCACATGTGGAGGGGGTCCATTGTTCTGGCACCATGGGGGCTTTGTAAACACACACAGCCTTCAATTCCAACCTAATTCTCTCTCAAAAAGCCCAATGGCGCTCCTTCTCTTCTGAGCATTGTAGTTCGCCCGCAGAGCACTTTACTTCCACATATGGGGTATTTATATACTCAGAAGAAATGGGGTTACAAATTTTGGGGGGCTTTTTCCTATTACCCCTTGTGAAAATGAAAAATTTGGGGTAATGCCAGCATTTCAGGGGAAAAAAAAACTTTTAATTTTCATGTCCAACTTTAACAAAAAATCTCAAAGACCTGAAGGGTATTAAGGCTCACTATATGATCTGAAAATGTAGACTAAAACTTAACGTTTAATAGGTACAACTAAAACTGTCCTCAAAAACCTGGACAGAAAAACACCACATGTGCAATGATACAAATTAAATGGAGATTCTGCTCCAAATACAAAAATTCAGCACAGTAGCTGCACTCAGATATTTAGATGTTTTTTAACCATATGGTACCAGCCTAGCTGATTCTGTCCCTTTCCCCATGATTCGGGAGGGGTCTCAGGGTGGGACAACAGGAGGGGGTTGGTAGGGAGCCTGTTATACACTATGCTACCCCTAGATAACCTACCCCTAGGCGGGGTGGGCGTCCTAAGAAGGACGGTCTCGCACAGGAACCTATTCCCTGTTGTACTATCACCACCCTGCAATAACCTCACTTACTAGCTACTCAATACAACTGCCTGCGGGGCCAATACCCTAATGCTGATCTATATAGAATTATGATCAGTCAAAGCAGGGGAGTCAGAGCTGCAAGGAGAAGGTCAACCTCAGTGTAATCAGAGTCAGTGACAGTATATACCCCTTTCCAATATAAGGCTGATATGACAACAAAGTTCCCCAGTGATATAAGGATGTCATTCGTATATATACATAACAGCAAGAGGATACAGCACTATCACCACTCCATATTGAACATACGGTATACATCAGACCATTTAGCTGGGATACTTATGGTTTGTAGTCATGAAGATGCATGGTTAACGTCTCGACGCGTTTCTTACTGTCCCGTTCATCAGGAGACCGATAGGGATACAGATAGAAGGCAAGGAGCACGCCATCTATGTGCACCCTGCAGCGATGTCAGAGGGTTCTGTGCGGCTACCGATCTGACGCGCCCTTAAGTGTCAGGTGAACCGCACGCCAGCACACCCATTGCGATTCACGGTGGAACACATATTCGCGTCATTTCCGGTTGGGACCGGAAATGACATATCTTATTATGTGCAAGTTTACACAGGTAATCTTCTTTTAAATATATTAAATATAATTCAGAACTGGTCCTACGTTACCGGGCTATTCCACTGTAGGTGATAGATATAACTCATATTAGTTCCGGTGCATTATGAAGTAGCTGTGGTCGTATAGTCTTTAGATAGATGATGGTCATTTCAGGTCATCATTTTATCATCCTGCCGCCCATTCAGATCAGCTTTAGTATGGATATTAACTACAAAGTAACTAGGACCAGACCAAAGTAACTTTTACCCTAAATCCTAGGTGTCAGGTGTGCTTTCCTTTAATAGTACCTATATATATGAAAAAATGAGTCAGCAATTTTGCTGGCATCCAGATGCAAAAAGGTAAATTAAAACCGGCACTGTCTCGTGCCAAATGGGCAGGTTTCCTTCATAGTTGGGGTAAATCTGAGATTTAGTATTTATAGGGTATGCCATTCGGAGGTATGGAGAGTAGTTAAATAAACAGTGGATTTATATGAAACATCCGAAGGATAGTGCCTCATTTAGGCCATGGGGTGAAAATGATCTTATCCTATAAATCCATCGGAGTTCCCTCTGCAGAAGTAATTTGTCAAAGTCTCCTCCCCTTATTGGCGGACGTACAACCTCAATTATGTTTGTCGTGTATATGCCATGCAATAGGGGTGTTACGATTATGTATTATATGACCCATATGTTCACCAATTATCCTTCTTGCCTCCCTTATGGTTTTCCCCACATAATCAAGGGGGCAGGGGCATTGACAGAGATAAATCAAGCCCTTCGTTTTACAATTGGTTAGCTCTCTGGAATAGAAGGTTTCGCCTGTAGATGAACTTTTCCATGTGTTTGTACGTCTCATTTGTGGACAGAAAGAACATGTACCACAGGGAAAATTCCCAACAGTTGTATGTTGAAGCCAAGTCCCTCGTGATTTGGGTCTGGAATAGTGGCTATGAACCAACCTATCTTTTAAACTCCTTCCTTTCCGGAATGTGATGAGGGGATGGTCAGCAACAAATTCACTAATGTGAGGGTCAGCCCGAAGGATGTCCCAGTGTTTAGATAGAATGTCATACACAGTAGATGATCTGTCATCATATGTTGCAATAATTCGTGTCCTTTTATCCTCCTGTCTAGGCCCATTTGGGGTCAATAAACCTTCCCGATGAAGGCTCCTAGCATGACCAAATGCCTTCTGTAGATAGTCCTCCGGATACCCCCTCATTTTAAATCTGTCCTTTAGGATGTGGGCTTGTTTGAAAAATTCTTCATTCGAGGAGCAATTACGTCTCACTCTAATATACTGCCCTTTAGGGATAGCTTTTTTTTAGGGATGTCGGATGGTAGCTGGACCAATGCAACAATGAATTTGTGCTGTGGCCTTTCTGTATAGTGTGGTAGAGAGATTGCCCACCTGGTCTTTAATGACCAATACATCCAAAAAGGGGAGACTTTTTTCATTAATTTCTGAGGTGAAGAATAGGCCAAATGTGTTATTTTTTAAAAATGAAGTCCTCAAATTCCGCCTTTGTACCTCCCCATAAGACGAATACGTCGTGGATGTATCTAAGCCAGAGATGTATTTTTGATGGCAATATTATTTCGTCTTTGGGTGGAAATACGGCAGTGTCCTCCCACTACCCCAACATCAAATTCGCGTATGTAGGGGCGCAGGGGCTCCCCATCGCTGTCCCCTTAGTTTGATTATATATCCTGCGATCAAATGTAAATACATTATGGGTGAGGACAAATTGTAACAACGAAATGACAAATTCATTGTGCGCCGTGAATTGATTACCACGTGTTCTTAGAAAATGCTGTACAGCTAATATGCCCTTATCGTGTGGAATCGAGCTGTATAACGATTCCACATCGATACTAGCTAGAAGCACCGACTCGTCAACTGGGACTTCTGATATCCGTCTCAGGAAATCAGTTGTATTGCGGATATAGGAGGGGAGTGATGTAACAAAGTCCCGCAAAATCCTATCCTCTGATATCCGGGACTTGCCAAACTGATGCCTTGTGTCAGGGATAAACTCCTACCCTGCCTACCCTTCAACGGATTTGCCCCTTTATGAATCTTGGACAATCCGTAGAAGGTGGCCATTGTGGGATTCTTTGGAAAAAGATAGTCCAATTCCTGATTTACTTATCAGATTATTATCCTTAGCCTGACATAAATTGCACACCAATAAGGTCCTGTACACGACCGATTTAATAAACCTCTAAGCCAAGTATCAATGTAACTAATAATCACCAACTGACCAACACCAGTGAATAGAGGTGGCTTAAAACATCACTTTTAATATATACTCAATAAAAGTAGAAAGTACAATCAGTGCCGTTCCGTGCATGTACTCGATAATCTTTAAACCAAATTATAACTGCTAAAAGCAAATATAATTATATCCAAGCTAGGAGTGCTATACTGTAATACAAGCACATCCAACCATGAAAAAAGTGTGCTACGTCAAAGCACAATCAAGCTGATGTGACAAATCACTTGGGGTCACCCAGCAAATAGTTACTCCTTCAGTCATCCAATAATGGCGACTGAGTCTCCCAACGCGTTTCTATCGCCTGTTACGGCGGTGTCATCAGGGGAGGTATTGACATAGGAGTCAATCTAAAGTAGACCGTCAGGGTATGTACCAACTGAACGGACTAAGTCAAGGGGCTGCAGCATGTAACCATACACAACATGCGGCAGCCTCTTAGCTATGGTACTTAGATATATAAAACATCAAAATAAGATTTATTTATTTTTAAAAAGAACAATATGATTATGTTACTTGAAGTTCAGCACCAACAGAGGCCTTTCTTAACCACCTCCGATTGGCTGCCTATTGCGTGACTTCAAGAAAAATTACCGGTGGCGCGCACTCCCGCAGTGGCGAAGAGGCCGGCTGACATCCAGCCCAGCGCGATTAAAGATTATCGAGTACATGCACGGAACGGCACTGATTGTACTTTCTACTTTTATTGAGTATATATTAAAAGTGATGTTTTAAGCCACCTCTATTCACTGGTGTTGTTCAGTTGGTGATTATTAGTTATATTATCCTTAGCCTCAGACAAAATGTTCCACAATTCCCTCTGAAAAATAGGAAGGGGATTTTGTTCAAGGATACGATAGCTTGAGGGGTTATTGAGAATGTCCAAACACATCTTCCTATATGGATCATGGTCCATTATTACTAGGTTCCCACCTTTATCACTAGATTTTATGATTATGCCGTCATCTTCCTCAAGGTTTTTTAAGGCTATGTTTTCTTCACGGCTCATATTATGTTTAGCGGGTTTCCCTGTTTGTATAGACTCAATTTCTCTTGTTACAATTTCTAGAAAGATGTCAATGCTTGTGACATCGGATGTAGGTGGCATCCTAGATCAGAGAATGGGCCTAATCCTGGATCATTCTCCCCCTCTTCCATCAGGTCCCTCAGCATTGTTACTGTAGGGAGATCCTCCTCAAGAATCCATAGTTCCTCACTTTGATGTTTGTTATGGAATTTAAAGAAACAATGCCATTGCTGACACATTTTTTAATATATATATATATATATATATATATATATATATATATATATATATATATATATATAGGTACTATTGAAGGAAAGCACACCTGACATCTAGGATTTAGGGTAAAAGTACTAAAAAACCTGGGGTCTGGTTCTAGTTACTTTGTAGTTAATATCCATACTAAAGCTGATCTGAATGGGCGGCAGGATAATAGAATGATGACCTGAAATGACCATCATCTATCTAAAGACTATATGACCACAGCTACTTCATAATGCACCGGAACTAATATGAGTTATATCTATCACCTACAGTGGAATAGCCCGGTAACGTAGGACCAGTTCTGAATTATATTTAATATATTTAAATGAAGATTACCTGTGTAAACTTGCACATAATAAGATATGTCATTTCCGGTCCCAACCGGAAATGACGCGAATATGTGTTCCACCGTGAATCGCAATGGGTGTGCTGGCGTGCGGTTCACCTGACACTTAAGGGCGCGTCAGATCGGTAGCCGCACAGAACCCTCTGACATCGCTGCAGGGTGCACATAGACGGCGTGCTCCTTATCTTCTATCTGTATCCCTATCGGTCTCCTGATGAACGGGACAGTAAGAAACACGACGAGACGTTAACCATGCATCTTCCTGACTACAAACCATAAGGTATACATCAGACCATTTAGCTGGGATACTTATATTCAATATGGAGTGGTGATAGTGCTGTATCCTCTTGCTGTTATGTATATATACGAATGACATCCTTATATCACTAGGGAACTTTGTTGTCATATCAGCCTTATAGAGGAAAGGGGTATATACTGTCACTGACTCTGATTACCCTGAGGTTGACCTTCTCCTTGCAGCTCTGACTCCCCTGCTTTGACTGATATAATTATATATAGATCAGCATTAGGGTATTGGCCCCGCAGGCAGTCAGTTGTATTGAGTAGCTAGCAAGTGAGTTTATTGCAGGGTGGTGATAGTACAACAGGGAATAGGTTCCTGTGCGGGACCGTCCTTCTTAGGACGCCCACCCCGCCTAGGGGTAGGTTATCTAGGGGTAGCATAGTGTATAACAGGCTCCCTACCAACATCCTCCTGTTGTCCCACCCTGAGACCCCTCCCGAATCATGGGGAAAGGGACAGAATCAGCTAGGCTGGTACCATATGGTTAAAGAACATCTAAATATCTGAGTGCAGCTACTGTGCTGAATTTTTGTATTTGGAGCAGAATCTCCATTTAATTTGTATCATTGCACATGTGGCGTTTTTCTGTCCAGGTTTTTGAGGACAGTTTTAGTTGTACCTATTAAACGTTATGTTTTAGTCTAATTCTCAGATCATATATTTGTTGGTAGACCATATATCCCAATTTTGTTAATTTATTAAGGCTCACTATACCCCTTGTTACGTTCCTTGAGGGGTGTAGTTTCCAAAATGGGGTCACATGTGGGTGTTTTATTTTTTTATTTTTTGCGTTCATGTCAGAACCGCTGTTACGATCAGCCACCCATAAACTGTTGCCTTGAAATACGACAGGGCTCTGAAGTGAGAGAGCGCCATGCGCATTTGAGGCCTAAATAAGGAATTTGCAATAGGGACGGACCCGGTTACCTACAGTAAAACCCTACAGCAGTGTTTCCCAAACAGGGTGCCTTCAGCTGTTGCAAGACTCCCAGCCTGCCAGGACAGGCTATGGCTGGCCAGCAATACTGGGAGTAGTGGTGTTGCAACAGCTGGAGGCTCCGTTTAGGAAACACTGCCGTATGAGACGTTTTTCATTTTTATTGGGGTGGGGACGTGTAAAGGCGTGTATATGTAGTGTTTTACTTTTTATTATTTGTTAGTGTAGTGTTTTTAGGGTACATTCACACAGGTGGGGGTTCACAGTAAGTTTTCCGCTGGGAGTTTGACCTGCGGCAGACAATTTGCCGCAGCTCAAACTTGTAGAAGGAAACCCACTGTAAACCTGCCCGTGTGAATGTACCCTGTACATTCACATGGGGGGGGGGGCGCCCCAAACCTTCAGCTGTGGCTGACAGACCGTACATGCTGAGAGTTGTAGTTTTACAACAGCTGTAGGCACACTGGTGGGGAACCACTGAGTTAGAAAACAGACTCTAGCTCAGTGATTCCAACCAATGTGCCTCCAGCTGTTGCAAAACTACAACTCCCATCATGTACGGTCTGTCAGTGTATTCTGGGAGTTGTAGTTTTGCAACAGCTGGGGAAGAACAGTTTGGAGACCGCTAAGTAGTGTTCTCCAAACTGTAGCCCTCCAGATGTTGCAAAACTACAACTCCAAGCATGCCCAAACTGTCCAGGCATGCTGGGAGTTGTAGTTATGCAACATATGAAGGGCCATATATTGCAGAATTACACGCCCAGAATCCCTGACTGTCTGGCCATGCTGAGAATTGTAGTTTTGCAACATCTAGAGGGCTACAGTTTGGAGACCACCGAACAGTGTTGCAAAACTTCAGATGTTGCAAAACTACAACTTCCAGCATGCCCAGACAGTGGGCATGCTGGGAGTTGTAGTTTTGCAGCTTTTTGAAGGCAATAGAGAAGATCACTTACCGCGATCTTTGCTGCTGCCTTCTCCGCCGCACTTTCCGGCCGCTCCTCCTGTGTCGATGCTGCCGCTGTTCCAGGATGCCTCCGCCGGTCCGGGTAAGCCGGGCCATGCTCCCCACTCGCCGCCGGTGTTCCCCCCGCTCTGCCCCGACTTTGATCGGTGGGCAGAGCGGGCGAAATGAACTCTATCCCCCCACCCCCCTCCTGCCATTGGTCAGCCTGACCGATCAATGGCAGGGGATAGGAGGGGTGGCAACACTGCCACCTCGCTCCTCTCCTTTAGGATGGTCGGAACTGTCTCTGACAGCTCTGATAATTCTTATTTTCTGGGGGATCGGGTCACCAGTGACCCGATTAGCCAGGATCGCGGGCAAATTGCTGGTCTGAATTGGCAAAGGATTTGCCGCGATCGCTTACAAGGGGGGGACCCCTCCTAGGCATTGCCACTGGATGCCTGCTGATAGATATCAGCAGTCATCCCGGTCTGATCACCGCCTGGTGAGCGGCAGTGATCGGAAATGCGGAGGGCGTATGGATACGCCCTCCGTCCTTAAGTGACAGGACGCGAGGGCGTATGCATACGCCCTTCATCCCCAAGGAGTTAAATACATACATACATTATTGTCCTTGCCATCTGCCTCCACAAATTACAATTTGAAGTATCTTTCATTTCTGATAGAAGACCTCTGTAAATTAATGGATTTTTGGTAAATGAGGAAACTGCCAGCTTTTTGTTGCCTACTGTATTATACATATTACTGATGTCCCTGTCCTCAGCTCGTCTCTGACCCCTGCAATTATTCATGCCAGTACATCTAATTGCCCGAAAAAAATTAAAATAAATGTGTCATGTCTGTCGTAGTCTTTGTTCACACACAACTATTGGATTTATTGTGTGTGAACAGTTTTATGTTCCCCGGCCAGGGAATAGTTAATGCCTCTGGCTTTTTCAGCCAATAGCTCCTAGGGTGTGTCTATTTAATGTCAGTCCAGTCTGGCCTCTGGGCTGGTGATTGACTTCATTTCATCCTGACTTGCTAACATGCTGACTATGCTGCTAATGGAGGCTTGGTGAAGCAATTTGTTTGAGCTTTTAATCTACTATCTCTGTTTTAGCAGGCACTTTGTAATTTATGGTTTTAGCCATGTTAGGTGACATGCTCTTAGTGTCCTCTGTACTAACTCTCTGATCTGTGTCCTCTGAACTTTGTACTAAAGAGTTCTATGTTCCTGTTATGTTTCTGGTTTGTGACTGACTATTTATTAGTATGTGTTTTTATTAGGCCCCTGCACTTTTGCTCAGGGAGGGACTGGCGCCCAGTTGTCCGATCCACCGTTTAGGGTGGATGGGCAGGTAGGCAGGGAGAGCAGTTTTAGGGTCAGTTTAGGGCTCACTCTCCCTGTCCCCCTGGTCGGTCCCTGACAAAATGGGGCTAAAAAATTAAAGTGAAAATATATATAATATTGCTCTCGATAATTAATCCCTGTAGTACCTGCATTAATAGACAGATAAGGTATAAGAAGTGACACCTGTTGCCATCTGTCTATTAATGCAGGTACTACAGCTCCCAGCATTGAGCAGAGTGTGCTCCATGTTGGTAGCAGTAGTAAGTGCAGTAAAGGAAAGATCAGAGTGGGTGTCACTCCTGACACCCACTGTGATCCTCCTGTATAATGTATAGATGCGGGCAGCCGGCTGCTCTTCTCTGGCCCCCTGCACTGCCGTATAAATACCTGATATTCATATTTCCCACAGACAGTTGTGACTGGCTGGAACCATCTGGCCAATCACAACTCTCTGTGGGAAATATGAATCTGTGATGTTAAGAACTTTACATAGCAAAAAATAGTGCAGGATCACGCAGAAGAGCAGCCAGACGCCCGCTTCTATACATTATACAGGAGGATTGCAACGTGTGTCAGAAGTGCACCCGGGCATTCTGTCTATAAGTACAGGTACTACTACTCCCATCATGGAACAGTCTGTTCCATGCTGGGAGTAGTATTACTACCTAAAAAAATAAAAAAATAAAGAAAAAAAAGTGAAAAAGTTAAGAACACACATATACTTTATTATATTGATTCGCTGCAAATTTATTGGAATCAAATCAATTTTTTTTTAAATGTGTCGAATAGGCCGAATTGAATTTTTCCAAAATTCACTCATCTCTACTGCTGACATCTCAGTTGACTATTTAATAAGTAACTCCTTTTTCTAGGGGTAGTTTTCATAACTAAGTATCCAGAAATGCTTTTGTCATACAGTAAGTGTGTAGGGAGAGTCCGCTATCTGAGCTTGCTCGGGAGTTTTTATAGGTTTAAGTAGCTTTTTGGTTGCATGTCTGTCCTTGTTTCCATAGAACATGCATTTATTTTTTATGATAAACCTGCAGCGTTGAAACTTTGGATATGATTTGATTAAATAAAAGCACCGTTTTGTGAGTGCTGCAGCTTTCTTTCTTCGGCCATGTTCAAACGGTGGAATTTCCGAATGGAATGCCGCAAAAAATAAATAAAAAATTAGCTTGAAAATTGTGTTGCAGCAGAGTGTCTTTGTTTTCAGTGGGATTCTGCTGCATCATGCACACTGTGATATTAATGCTGTGGAAACATCTGCCGTGGAAATCCTGATTCCATCCTCATCCTCTCCTGATTCCATCTTCTCCTCTGGAGAAAAAAATTTCATGTAAATTATTTCTGCAGAATCCCTCAAAAATGCATTGCCCTCTATGGAGATACCTTTTTGAGCAGTCCTAGCGCTGCAATGTTCTTATAACACCTGTTGTTAGAATGTCTGCAGGAAATTTTATGGGCAGACATTCTGCTAAAAGTTCCACTGTGTGAACATGGATTAAGTAAACAGAAGGTGCTGTGCAGCTTACTATCCCCCTTTTCAGGCCCATAATACTCTCATTGATAGAAAAATAAATGCATGGGTTAAATTTATTTTCTTTATTTTTGTTACTCTAGATATTTTAAGATCGTCTTTGTTTTAATGGTATGAGAAAACCATAATCAGGTCATTGTGTGTCTACAGTATCTTCTGATGGCCCATATAAGAAGATTTTGCCTAAGTATTAAAAATTGGCAAAATAATGAAAAATCCATTAGAGACCTTAAAAACCTTATTCTCTATTCCAATTTCTTTTCTTTAGTGGCTTAGTTAAGTGCATTTAATTGGTGTTGTCATAAAATAAGAACTATGTCATCTCTAATAAAATCTTGGGGCACTGCGTAAGTAGTATATAAAGTAGTCTAGCTAAAATCCATTTCAGAAATATGCAATACTTTTCCCATTGAACTTGGGCTAGAATCAATCATTATAAGAACTTTAAGGGAGGGGTCACACTGGGCGGATTTGCAGCGTAATTGAAGTGAGAAATCTGCCGAGCAGTGGGAAATACGCTGCATATGCGCTAGTAGCAGGCCCAGGGATTTCCCGCCGCAGCCCTGTGTCTACAATAAGGTTTTTTAATATTTGTTACTGTAATTGAGCTTTCAAATCTCACAATTCTTTCAATCAATAGCATTTGGGATTCTGGGCAATAAGAAACATGTATATTTATGCAGAGTTATTCATTTAGCATAAATGTATAGGCAGCACTTAGGACAAGAACACTCTGGTGCAAGATAATTGACTGCATGGTATTTAAACGGTAATATGGTCCGTGTTCACAGTATGCTATGACTAAGAGCGCACGGTAAGCTTAAAAAGTTTAATTGTGATTGTGACTATTAAATTATTGTTATTATAATGTACTGATGAAGTGCTTGATTAACTATTTTAAATGTGTACGAAGAATATTTTGGGAGGCACCCATGTACCAATAGATGCAACAATTAAAAGTGGGTAGCTTATTCTTTTGTTCTCTTTACATCATAGGACAAGCGACCACCTGCATAGTTTTTCATGTGTAACAAGTTTCTAGAATTAATAACCTACTACAAAATCCCACATAAAATAATAACACCCAGTAAGGGAACAATAATACAAAGCCAAGGAAGCTATACAAGAGGAATTTGTGTCCCACATTGCTTTGAGTCTATGCACAAAAAAAAAAAAAAATAGAAATGTTTGTTTCTGATTTGATTTTCAGAAACTCAGAAACTTTACTACACTGTAAAAATGTGGCATTACAAAATCACTTGCTTTAAGATTATGCATTGTTTGTATGCCATGCTTTTATCTTGTTTCCTTCAGGGTCTGAATTTAATTTAAGAAAATGTAGCGTCTCATTCAAATCACTGCTCAAATCCCTCATGCAGCCAAGAAACATTTCATATCTCTGTCAATGGACAGCCATCTCCAACATCAACGACCACGGCTTTAATTAAATCTACAGACCTGCCCGATACAGGGACAAAATGATGATTCAATTGTATCCAAAATTGTGAAATGGGATTATTGGTTGGAAGGCAACCATTACATGATGATGTTCGCGTTCTACCTTTGTGCTATTGAATTGTTGATTTTCCATATAGTTATGTTTCTCAGGGTTCCATAGATTTTTTTTTGGCTCAAAGCCGATCAGGCGTAGAGTTGTCTCTCGGGTTTTTCAAATGACCAAATGCACTTGATATTGCTTATAGATGTTCTCCATAATGACAGACAGGGGCGGACATATCACCTGTTCAGCCGTTTCGGCTGCACAGGGGCCTAGCGTGTTAGGGGGCCCACCTAGAGGTCACAGCCTGAGGAAGGAGTGCATGGGGTGATGAGGAGACTGAGGATGGAGTGCATGGGGTGATGAGGAGACTGAGGATGGAGTGCATGGGGTGATGAGGAGACTGAAGATGGGGTATATGGGGTGATGAGGAGACTGAGAAGGGAGTGCGTGGGGTGTATGGGGGTGATGAGGAGACTGAGGATGGAGTGCATGGGGTGATGAGGAGACTGAGGATGGAGTGCATGGGGTGATGAGGAGACTGAGGATGGAGTGCATGGGGTGATGAGGAGAAATAAGATGGGGTGTATGGGGTGATGAGGAGACTGAGGATGGAGTGCATGGGGTGATGAGGAGACTGAGGATGGAGTGCGTGGGGTGTATGGGGTGATTCAGTGGTTGGTACAGTTTTTGGCAGTATTATATTCATGGAGTACAGTGTTTGGCAGCATTATATTCATGGAGTACAGTGGTTGGCAGTATTATATTCAGGGGGTACAGTATTTGGCAAGGTTATAATGATTATTGTCATCATACAGAGGATGAGGATCTACTGACAAATTAAGGAACCAATGATGTCCAGGTGTCAGACTCTGCAGAGAAGATGGAAGAAATCCTGGTGTCTGGACCAGATGAAGAAGAAAAGTAAAGACAACAGAGAAGACGTCACTCAGGTCAGTGATATCATTGTGTATTTTCCTAACTGTCCCATCAGAGCTGTAGTCACTGATATCATTGTGTAGTCTCCTGACTGTCCCATCAGCTGTAGTCAATTCAGACATGATGGGAGTTGCAGCTTTCCAACATCTGGGGAGCCACTTGAACCAAGGTGATTGGTGGGGGTCCCATGAGTCAGACCCCCACCATAAAAATGGGCTGTTTATTTTAAAATGCCTAGGCCTATTTTTGGTCCCAGTCTGGCCCTGCCTGTAAGTCACTTCTATCACTAAGGAGCCAAGGAACCAGGGGGTGCCAAGGGGTGTCATGCTAAGTCCAGGGGTGCGAGTGTAAAGGGGAGCACTGCCCTCTGCCTCCCAGCTAGATACAGGTCAGGCTGACCCGGGGGAGTACTCACCGGGCCTGGGCCGCACACTGAGAGGGACAGGGGCCACCCGGAGTCCACCTCAGGAGCCGTTCCATCCACCTGTGGTGGACAAGGCAAGTGGCGACACTACATGCGCAGGGTAAGTGGAGGCACTCCGGTGGGGTCTAGGTACATGAGGGGGCACAGTGCTGGGGGGGGGCCCAGGCACATTCTTTGCACAGGGGCCCTCTGCTGTCTGTGTCCGCCCCTGATGCCAGAAGACCTCTGTTGTGTTAATCAATCCTTCCCAACTTAACCCTTAAAGGCATTGTCCCACCACCCACCATTAACTAGTTTGCCCCATTGCTAGTGCCGCTGCAATCTTGAATGCTGTATTGAGCATCTACAGCAGGGACAGAAGACCTGGTACCTTATTTATGAGATCACAGGGTCCCACCAGTTGTACCACCCACAATCATTACATAAATTAGTCCAAACCTCACATTTTTGTAAATATTTTAGTGTTGCTCGCGAATATTCGCAATGCAAATTTTATTCGCGAATATCATGTGATATTCGCGAATTCGCAAATATTCACGAATATAGCACTATATATTTGTAATTACGAATATTCTTTTTTTTTTTTAGTTTTTTTTTCACAGTACACATCACAGTGATCATCCCTCGCTGCTTCCAGCTTGTGTGGTGTAAAGAAGGCTCTAATACTACTGTGTGAGACTGGCGTGCAAATTTTCGCATATGCGAAAATTTGCATATGCTAATCTTCGCATATGCAAATGTTTGCTTATGATAATTTTTATATGCTAATTTCCGCATACTCGCATTTTCGCATATGCAAAAATAAAACGTGAATATTACGAATATGCGAACTTAGCGAATATATGACGGATCGTCCATATATTCGCGAAATATCACGAATTCGAATATGGCCTATGCCGCACAACACTAAAATATTTTATGATATGTGACAACAATGAAGAAATGAAATAGAAAGGATGGAAAAGCGCTCCACTGTGAAGGACAATAAGTAAAAGGAGGTGACAATGGAGAGACTCACCAGATGGTGTTGTGCTATAGAGGCACAACACTCTAGCAGGCACGTAATCCTTTCGGAAGGTTGTGATGGAAACTCCGCCTGGACATCCACCTAGGACTGCAGCTTATCCCGCCCTCGGCTAGGCAATAGGGAATGTGAACTGAAGATTGTGCACTTTTCTGGTGCACAGGTGATAGGGATATTTCAGCGCTGTCCACAACCAAGGTAAGTAGTTAAAAGTGTTTATTTTTTACATGTAACGCGTTTCAAGGACGCTCCGTCCTCTTCCTCCATCCTCTTCCTGTAAAGAAGGCTCTAATACTACTGTGTGAGACTGGCGTGTGAATTTTCACATATGCGAAAATTAGCATATGCTAATCTTTACATATGCAAATTTTTGCTTATGCTAATTTTTATATATGCTTATTTTCGCATACTCGCATTTTCGCATATGCAAAAATAAAACGCGAATATTACGAATATGCGAATTTAGCAAATATATGACAAATATTCGTCCATATATTCGCAAAATATCACGAATTCGAATATGGCCTATGCCGCTCAACACTAAAATATTTTATGATATGTGACAACACAGAAGAAATGACACTCTGCTACAATGTAAAGTAGTGAGTGCACGGCCCACTTTGGGTGTACTATATTTTGTTGCCAAGGTTTAAACATTAATAGCTGTGTGTTGAGTTATTTTGAGGGGACACAACACTAAACACTGTTATACAGGCTGTGCACTCACTACTTTACATTGTAGCAGAGGAACATTTCTTCAGTGTTGTCACATGAAAATATAGAATAAAATATTTCCAAAAATGTGAGATACTGTCACTTATGTGAGATACTGTATATAATGTGAGGGGTGGATTCACTTATGTGAGATACCGTAAATAATGTGAGGGTTGGACTCACTTACGTGAGATACTGTATATAATGTGAGGGGTGGACTTACTTATGTGAGATACTGTATATAATGTGAGGGGTGGACTCACTCATGGGAGATACTGTATATAATGTGAGGGGTGGACTCACTTATGTGAGATACTGTATATAATGTGAGGGGTAGATTCACTTATGTGAGATACCGTATATAATGTGAGGGGTGGACTCACTTACGTGAGATACTGTATATAATGTGAGGGGTGGACTTACTTATGTGAGATACTGTATATAATGTAAGGGGTGGACTCACTCATGGGAGATACTGTATATAATGTGAGGGGTGGACTTACTTATGTGAGATACTGTATATAATGTGAGGGGTGGACTCACTTATGTGAGATACTGTATATAATGTGAGGGGTAGATTCACTTATGTGAGTTACCGTATATAATGTGAGGGGTGGACTCACTTACGTGAGATACTGTATATAATGTGAGGGGTGGACTTACTTATGTGAGATACTGTATATAATGTGAGGGGTGGACTCACTTATGGGAGATACTGTATATAATGTGAGGGGTGGACTCACTTATGGGAGATACTGTATATATAATGTGAGGGGTGGACTCACTTATGGGAGATACTGTATATATAATGTGAGGGGTGGACTCACTTATGGGAGATACTGTGTATAATGTGAGGGGTGGACTTACTTATGTGAGATACTGTATATAATGTGAGGGGTGGAGTCACTTATGGGAGATACTGTATATAATGTGAGGGGTGGACTTACTTATGTGAGATACTGTATATAATGTGAGGGGTGGACTCACTTATGGGAGATACTGTATATAATGTGAGGGGTGGACTCACTTATGGGAGATACTGTATATATAATGTGAGGGGTGGACTCACTTATGGGAGATACTGTATATATAATGTGAGGGGTGGACTCACTTATGGGAGATACTGTGTATAATGTGAGGGGTGGACTTACTTATGGGAGATACTGTATATAATGTGAGGGGTGGAGTCACTTATGGGAGATACTGTATATAATATGAGGGGTGGACTCACTTATGGGAGATACTGTATATAATATGAGGGGTGGAGTCACTTATGGGAGATACTGTATATAATATGAGGGGTGGACTCACTTATGGGAGATACTGTATATATAATGTGAGGGGAGGACTCACTTATGGGAGATACTGTAAGTGTGGAACAACCCCTTTACCCCAGAATGAAAACGATTCAATGAAACTTTGTTTTATGTTGAAAGCGTTAAAAAACAACAACCATATAACAACATGTTACTAAACTTCACTGTGGGAAATGTAAAAAGACGCATTTTCTCCTGAAAAAAAGAGAAACTTAATTAATAATTTTGTAAATATTCACAAAAAGTATGAAAAAGTAATAATATGTTGACAGAAAAATAACTAGTAATGGAGGCATTCTATACCAAAGACAAAGACCACGATCCATGTTAAAGTCTTTGATTTCTTTTACTGAAAGGTTAGGAGATACCTTTAGATGGAAAGACTTTTTTTTCCAGACTTGTTTAAAAAAAAATCTGAACAAGTTTTTTTTTTTATTTCAAAGGAGTTGTCCTATGACTGTAAAGACATATTCTATTATAATTGGGATATACCAACAAAGTCTAATCAGGTCTAGAAAAGCCCCACATCTGTATGTCTACTGATAGTATGTTCACTTCTATCCTGGCCTATTCTGCTCTTAGCAGAATAACTGTTTTGTGTTTGGATCCGTTGATGGATTATGATGCACAGAGAGTATGCAAGAGAACGGATTGAGCGGAAAAAAATGGTATTGGGAGGCGCTGCTCAGAGTGCGGACATAAGAACAGACTCAGGACAACATATAGATTTATTGGCAACACAGCCATACTTCAGATCACAAAACCAGTACCCCAGTACACTGAACACCAATGAAATTTGGGAACTACTAGTGGACCTGAGGAAGGCATCTGTAGATGTCGAAACGCGTTGTCCCCCATAACCAATAAATCTATATGTTGTCCTGTGCTACCGGAGTCTGTTCTTATGTCCGCACTCTGAGCAGCGCCTCCCAATACTGTTTACCTTTTTTTTGTTAAATCCGTTCTCTTGCATACTCCTTATCGGCTTCTTGCCTTGAAGTTCGATACCGGTTTGAGAGCCTCAGCCAGCATCCTTTCACCCATTTGCCACCACGATCAGAGTTACACAATTCCAGTGTAACTCCCTTAAAGTTGGTATATGACTAAGTGTGGTGGAGGGTGCACATCAGTGGATATACCTCACCTGGGAGCACCCCCTGTGTGTTTCCCTCTCTCCCTCGAATATCGATGCAGAGAGAGGTGTCTTATGATGAGATATAGTGTTCTAAGTTGGAATAAAGAACTTCACAGAAGGAGCCATATGGCAGAAGGGTATAGTCCCTGCTCCTTGTGCCACCAAGAAGAAGTGGACCACAGAACTGTTGTCACAAAAGTGGTATGAGTTTTTCTTTTTTACTTGAACACAAATACACCTTTTTTGAAATGTATGTCTAAGCCTAGAAAAACCCTTTAGGAACAATCTGAACAGTAGGTGTTCATAGTTTATAGCGGGCCAATCCACAGCCATTACTGGGACAATATCAAATCTTTAATCTTGTTGTAGGGATGAGTAGCAGCCATGCTCCACAGGTTCTGAGATTATCGTGGCTTTGTCAATGCATGGCATCCATCTTCCCACTGTTATTTCAGCAACAATTTTATTACTTCAGGCTAAACCGTTTAGCAGCCTGCTGCCCTCACGCAGATGTTTCATAGAGAAAAAAGATTTATGGAAGAAAAGCAGATTCATGAAAATGGTAATCCACATTCTGTCCATGTAAGTAGCTGCATGGGAAAACAGTGGTGTATTCTCACCTAGATGTGATGCTGACTGAGTCATGCATCAGGACGATGCCATTTCTTAGTGTGTTTCCCATCAGAAAACATAATGGTGCAGTGCCAATGCCAGAACACTTGTCTCAGCAAGATGCAGCCGCCGGTTTTGCTTACGAGACAATACTTCCTCTCTGTCTTGTGTGAGGAAAACAAATCACAAGATAAATATTCTGATTGAACAGCAGAATGAACACTTTATGCTGCTCTCCGTAATTTACTATTCTAGAAAATGCACTCAGCTTTTCTAGTAAAACAGTGACCCTTTATTTCAGCAGAATAGTCCTGACTATGTGATGAAAAGATGTTATTTATGATGTGTTAACATCTATAAAACAGCTTGCAAAAAACATATCAACACAGCTACGAGCCCAATATATATATATATATATATATATATATATATATATATATATATATATACAGCAACAGAAGAATGCAGCAGCACACTGCCAGCACAAGGATATAGGTGAAACATGAAAATGCAGTTAAAACATGGAGAGCTATACAGCTATGGTATAATAGATGCAAATGTGAAACTATGAAATAGTGAGGCACTTAGCTCGCAAATTTGTCTCCGCCGGCGGTCAAATAGCTTGGTCCGTCCCACCGCGATAAGGTGGCCTCATTGGGATGGACCCTACACTGTGAATATGCCTCTGTGTGAACAGTTCAGTAAGCATGGCAGGATCTGGAAGATCCAAGACACCTTATATACACACTTGATAAAGGTGGGTGGGGTGCAAGGCCAACATGGAGGTAGCCACTCCCCCGTATGTGCAATACAGACAAAGAATAAGTCAGCCAGCACTTTAGTTGATACCAAACTATTATATGGACCTGGCCTACAGGTGCACGCTACTAGGCTAGATATACAGCAACAGAAGAATACAGCATATATATATTTTTTTTTTCTATTATTTTTCTTTCAATATATAAATATTTAGTTTTAAACTATTTTTAGTGTTTCACAAATATTTTGTTCCAAATAACAAAGTACATGAAAATATGAGCAGAACACTGTTGTATGCCAAATCAGCAAGAAAAGGGTAGCACAGCACCGATGAATACTAGCACAGACAGTTGCACAAAAAAAGCAGTACAAATATATTAAGTAATAAGAAATTTCAGTACAAATAATAACAATGAGAACAAAACAAACAAACAATAAAATGGGTAGAAGGGAGTGAATAGGGATGGAGCAGAAAATAAGCAGAAAAGAGAGAGAGAGAAGACTAGAAGGAAAGAAGAAAAGAAGGAATGAGAAAAATGAAGGCAGGTGGACGGCAGGAGGAGAGACAGGTCTTGTACCTCATCCCCACAAAGTACAGACCTTGTAAATAGGACTGCAAGGCTACCGGAGTAGACAATAGTTAACACTTCATTGGAGTGAGGAAAATCTTGGAAAACAGTAGGTAGGTCCAGCCACGTCATGCCCCTCAGTCGTCGTAGAGGGTCAAGTGGACCTCCCAAGTCCTCTATAAAATACAATTAGTTTTTTTGAAGGTACAAATTACATATTCAATTTATGGTTTAGTATAGTGGACCAAGATTAATGATTTCCACATGGTCAAGAATCTTACAGCACTATGAGGGTGATTTTTGAAAACCTGTGTAGAGAAAAAACGACCCACCGGCAGAGCGGCCCCAATGCCACTCAAACCAGTCTATGGGTCGCACCTCGCCGCAGACACGGCGCCACGGCAGCAATGGATGCCGCACAGCACCACACCAGTGTGAACAAGGTGTAATAGCTCACTTACCATGCTCTCCCAGTCAGACTGGGAGGCTGCTAGGAAAGAAATGGCCCTTATGTAGCTAACTACTACTTATATAGGGTTGGGCTCAGGGGGTGGGGAAGAGTGCAGCACATGTTCAAAAAAAAAAAAAGGAGGGGATAGAAAACACAGTGTGAATTCAGGTAGAAAATAGACATGGTGCACATCTACAATCTTGTATAATGATCTGATTGCTTCTCAGCATAATATCAAAAACTAACAGGTTGTTAGTATACATTTTTGATCAAAAAGTACAAGTCCACTCGCCACGTCAAGGCCACCTATTTAGAGTGGGTCCCTAATGTCCCTAGCATAAAATGGCGTAGCAATGGGCGGCGACCACCACCGCCGCGACACCAGTGCCCACGGGGGGGAAACGACCCACCGGCAGAGCGGCCCCAATGCCACTCAAACCAGTCTATGGGTCGCACCTCCCCGCAGCCACGGTGCCACGGCAGCAACGAACGCCGCACAGCACCACACCAGTGTGAACAAGGTGTAATAGCACACTTACCATGCTCTCCCAGTCAGACTGGGAGGCTGCTAAGAAAGAAATGGCCCTTATGTAGCTAACTGCTACTTATATAGGGTTGGGCTGAGGGGGTGGGGAAGAGTGCAGCACATGTTCAAACAAAAAAAAGAAAAAGGAGGGGATAGAAAACACAGTGTGAATTCGGGTAGAAAACAGACATGGTGCACATCTACAATCTTGTATAAGGATCTGATTGCTTCTCAGCATAATATCAAAAACTAACAGGTTGTTAGTATACATTTTTGATCAAAAAGTACAAGCCCACTCGCCACGTCAAGGCCACCTATTTAGAGTGGGACCTTAATGTCCCTAGCATAAAATGGCGTAGCAATGGGCGGCGACCACCATCGCCACGACACCAGTGTCCACGGGGGGGAAAACGACCCGGGACGTGACATCATCATTGAGCAGTTAGACAGAAAACTTCAGAAGCTAATACCGTATTTATCGGCGTATAACACGCACTTTTTAGGCTAAAATTTTTAGCCTAAAGTCTATGTGCCTGTTATACGCCGATACCGCCCCAGGAAAGGCAGGGGGAGAGAGGCTGTCGCTGCCCGCTTCTCTCCCCATGCCTTCCCTGGGGTCTAGAGCCCTGCTGCTGGCCCTTCTCACCCCCTGGCTATCGGCGCCGCTGCCCGTTCTGTCCCCCTGACTATCGGTACCAGCGCCGATAGCCAGGGGGAGAGAAGGGGCAGCGGCACCCATTGCCGGCGCCGCTGCCCCGTTGCCTCCCCCCATCCCCGGTGGCATAATTACCTGGGTCGGGTCCGCGCTGCTGCAGGCCTCCGGCGTGCGTCCCCTTCGTCATTGCTATGCGCTGCACGGCGCAGCGAATGGCGTCAGTGCGCCGCGCCGTGCATAGCAACGACGCAGGGGACGCACGCCGGAGGCCTGCAGCAGCGCGGACCCGACCCAGGTAATTATGCCACCGGGGATGGGGGGAGGCAACAGGGCAGCGGAGCCGGCAATGGGTGCCGCTGCCCCTTCTCTCCACCTGGCTGTCGGCGCCGCTTCTCTCCCCCTGGCTATCAGCGCCGGCAATGGGGCGCCGGTACCGATAGTCAGGGGGACAGAACGGGCAGTGGCGCCGGTAGCCAGGGGGAGAGAAGGGCCGGCAGCACGGCTCTAGACCCCCAGGAAAGGCAGGGGGAGAGAAGCGGGCAGCGACGGCCTCACTCCCCCTGCCTTTCCTGGGGATGTATCGGGGTATACACGCGCACACACGCACCCTCATTTTACCATGGATATTTGGGTAAAAAACTTTTTTTACCCAAATATCCTTGGTAAAATGAGGGTGCGTGTTATAGGCCGGTGCGTGGTATACCCCGATAAATACGGTAACTATTGGAAGGATTAAGATTTTTTAATAGAAGTAATTTACAAATCTGTTTAACTTTCCAAAGCCAGTTGATATATATAAAAAAAGGTTTTGCCTGGAATACCCCTTTAAAGGGGTACTCCACTGGGAAAAAAAAATTTAAAATCAACTTGTGCTAGAAATTGGATTCAGAAAATTAAACAGATTTGTAAACTACTTCTATAAAAAAAATCTTAATTCTTCCAGTATTTATCAGCTGCTGTATACTGCAGAGGAAGTTGAGTATTTCTTTTCTGTCTGACCACCATAGACGTGCGCACGGGGTGTGCCGCGTGTGCCTCGGCACACCCTAATCAAGTCCAGGGGGGATCCACGGCCATCACTGAGCAGCCCGCTGGGGCCCCTGTCACATTCTGGACATCCATGTGTCCCTAGAGATCTTTTCGGGACACAAGGATGTCTCAGTTACCTTTCTGCGTCGCCCCCCCCCCGTGTTAACTTAAAAAACGCAGGGGCCACCGGGAGGTAGCGCACACAGGGATGTCACTAACGTCCCGCGTGTGCGCCCATAGCAATGGAGGAGTGGAGTATCGACGAGGAGGATGCGCGCCGGCCGGCATGGTAAGTCACCAGCACGTCATATTCAGTGTTCCCATCACCGCTTCTCCGGTCCCGGGATCTACTGCTATGGTCTATAGGCCATAGCAGTATATCGTGACCCCGGACCGGAGGAGCGGTGGTAGGAACACTGAAGTGGGGCAGTACACAGACATACAACCTCCAGCCATACACTATATATGGCTGAAGACTGTATGTCTGTGGGGGAACTATACTGCACCTAATGTGGGGAGCTATATTGCACCTAATGTGGGGGAACTAAACTGCACCTAATGTGGGGGAACTGTACTGCACCTAATGTGGAGAACTATACTGCACCTAATGTGGGGGAACTATACTGCACCTAATGTGGAGAACTATACTGCACCTAATGTGAGGGAGCTATACTGCACCTAATGTGGGGAACTGTACTGCACCTAATGTGGGGGAACTATACTGCCAACCGAATGTGGGGGAACTATACTGCCAACCGAATGTGAGGGAACTATACTGCACCTAACGTGGGGGAACTGTACTGCACCTTATGTGGGGGAACTGTACTGCACCTTATGTGGGGGAACTGTACTGCACCAGTACAGTTCCCCCACATTAGGTACAGTACAGTTCCCCCACATTACGTGTACTATGCGGCCAACCTAATGTGGGGGGACTTATACTGCACCTATATGAGTGCAGGTCTGTTTATGTATGTGTGCATGCAAGCAAGAGTGTATTTGTGTGTGTGTGTTTGTGTATGTATATATAATATATACGCACGCACGGCTTGAGTTTGTGCTTTAGGGTGCACACCCTAATGCAATAGGCTGTGCACGCCTATGCTGACCACACTACTCTCTGCTGACATCTCTGTCCATGTCAGGAGTTGTCCGGAGCATGAGGGGTTTGTATGGGTATTTACTCCTACTTTGGACAGTTCCTGAAATGGACAGTGGTGTCAGCTGAGAGCACTGTGGTCAGACAGAAAAGAACAACTCAACTTCCTCTGGAACATACAGCAGCTGATAAATACTGCAAGGATTAAGATTTTTTTTTTTATAGAATTAAATTATAAATCTATAGTTCACAGCCCAAATCTATTTTATGGAACTTCTTTTGCAAGTTTTTATCCTAATCACCTGCCGCAGCCAGTGAGCTGTCACTTGGGCTGCCACAGTGCGCTGTCCCTTGGGCTTGTCTTGAAAGGTGCGGTCCAGAGCACACAGAAGATGGGTAAGTAGGACAGGTTCTGTATAGAAGAGTCGGACCCCCCCCCCCCCCCCCCCGTGTTCAGACACATCCCCTATCCTGTGGATAGGAGAAAAGTTCAGTTCCCCCGTACCCCTTTTAAAATTTGGCAAACTCTAAGACTGTCTAGTCTAAGTTAAAACTGTGTAAGAACTAGACTGTTTTTGTTTATCTCCACCAGAAAGGGTAAAACCAAATGCATTGACCAAATGCAAGAGCCAGTCGGCACATATTCTTGCCGCATGTGGCCAACAGCCTTTTTTTCACCCAAAAACATATATAGCTTACCATTATAGTTTTTCTCTTTTTGGACCAAATACTGACCAAAATGCTCCTTGTAACCCCAGGCTAAAGATTATGTAAGGCTGGAGGATGAGGAGAAACACTATGCCCACATCTCCTATGTAGCAAAAAAGGGTCTCAGTTTGATTTTTGTTAGGATTGTCTTCTATGAAATCTATTGACATGAGATTTTTTTTCTCTATAAATATGCTAACTACATGACGACATCACAGAGGAATACAGGGAAACAAAGCAGTCTAGAAGATCTATTATAGACAATTAATCACACTGAGCATTTCTCGATAACTCTCTGGTTCTTCTCTCCCAGTGTAATTATGCTCAAACCAATTTAAAACGAATTACTTGGAGAAAAAAATATCTGCTGAGCAAAACCATAGAACAGCGCGGCCATCATTGTGCAGATGAAAACCATACCATCAGTTATCAAAGCAGAAAATCATTACCACATACTCCATGCTTGGAACCAAAAAGTACAGGATCAGTCATAGTCCAGAGAGTGACAGGTTCAGATGCCAATTTGAAAGAGTTAAAATGTGGCAGTAATGGCAGTAACCTCTTTGTAGTAAATAGCAATTGTAGAGAAATGCTATCCAAAGAATAAAAATGAAAATATTTGCAGTAAAGTGCTCACATTAATAAATGCAGTGAAAGCAGGGAAAGAACTGCCTATGGAAGTCTACAGCATAATAACACAAACTGGGTAAAAAAATGACATATTGTAGCTAAAGCAAGCTGCAGGTTGAAAAACATTGCCAGTGACTAGCAGTGGGAGCAGTGAGTTTATGCACAGAAAATATTTTTACTGCAGCCATTAACCTCCCAGTCACTTTCCACATCATTGTATTGCAGAGAGGGGCAGATAGTTGTGCCTCATACATTTCAACAAGCTGCCTCAACTTCATGAACCTTAGCAGAGGAGGCAGGAATAATTTTTCAGTGCAATTCTGTGTCTTTTTTCCACAACAAATGGTCTGCTGGTTATATTAGTCTGTAGACTGCATAATACCCAGCAGTCCATTCCTAAGAGTCTTTGAGAGTGTGCAATTTTGGGTTTAGTACACAGCAACTGTGTACTGCTGGTGTTGTGAAAAAAAAATAAAATAAATTTAAGCGCACTGTAGCGCACTTTTCTGCCCTCATAAGTGCATACCACATACGTACATCTCTATAGTGTACAATTTTGTACCTGTTAATCTGTCATGGGCCTACATACAAGTTATCACCGGCTGGTGTTTTACTCCAATATGTTTTTTTTAAAGCGTACTGTAGCACATTTTTCTGTCCTCTTAAGTGCATACCACACACATACATCTAAGCAGTGTACTATTTTGTACCTGTTAATCTGTCAAGGGCCTACAAACTGTGAAAGTCCAGCCAAAAGTAATCACTGTCTGGTGATTTAATCCAATACTTTTTTTTTAGCGTATAGTAGCACATTTTTCTGCCCTCATTAGTGCATACCACATACCTACATCTAAGTAGTGTAAAATTTTGTACCTGTTAATCTGTCAAGGGCCTACATACTGTGAAAGTCCAGGCAAAAGTAATCACCGGCTAGGGTTTTCCTCCAATATTTTTTTTAAAGTGTACTTTAGCGCATTTTTCTGCCCTCATTAGTGTATACCACTTACCTACATTTAAGTAGTGTACACTTTTGAACCTGTACATCTGTCAAGGGCCTACACACTGTGAAATTCAAGGCAAAAGTACTCACCTGCTGCTGTTCTAGACAAATACTGTTTTAAGCGTAGTGAAGCGTATTGTACTCCCTCATAAATGCACTAAGTATGTCAGGCAGAGAAGTTCCAGGACGTGCTCAGAGTAGTGGCAGAGGCCTAAATTGATCAGGCGCAGGCAGAGGTTGTAGCAGACTAGGAGCGAGTGGCAGCAGGAGTCGCAGCCAGAGGCCTAAGCTTCCGATATCGGCTAGCGGTCGTGTCTCGGCCAGCATCCAATCTGCCAGCATTGATTGGTTAACACGGTCATCCACTTCTTCACAAGTAACATCTGATACCCCCAGTCAAAAGTTGGTGGGTTCCTCAGACAAAACCCTCAGTTGGCATGGCCCGGTAGCATTCCCTGTCCTCCCATTGCTTTTGTCATATGCTGTTCCCTCCCCTAAAGAAATATCAGCTCCACTATTCAGCATGGACGATCTAATAGAGACCAGTCAGCAGCTACTGCCCAGCCAAGAAGTGGCGGAGACATCCGCCACTTCCTCCACTGGGCGGGCAAGTAGTGATGAGGGGAGTGACGTGGGAGGTGGTGTTGCCAGCATTCATGGTCCTGAGGCAGACACTGTTGATGAACCTGAGGAGGACATCAGTGACGTGCAGACACAACTTGATGTTGATGAAGCCGATCGCAATTTGGAGTCTGGTGCAGAAGAGGCGTCATCATCATCAGGAGAAGAGGGTTGCAGGTTGCCCATCAGGCAGCAGCTGAGCCAGCAAGGTGGGAGCATGGTTGGCAGTCAGCATGGTGGCAGAAGTGGAAATTCCGGAGCCAAACATGCCCGGGGAGACCACCTGCTTTGCGGCAGCCTACCTTCCCGGGAGGTAGTGGAACTGGGGTTCCTGGAGATGGTGGCAGTAGCAGTCAATCAGTGAGGACTGTTCGTGGCAAATCAGCTACTCGGCGGTGTGGCAGTTTTTCATCAAGCATCTGGAGGAGGTTAACATAGCCACATGCAGGATATGTGGGCAGAAGGTGAAGCGTGGACAGGGTCCCAATGTTGGCACCACAGTCCTGTGTCAACACATGCTTCGCCACCATAAAGCGATCTGGGAGAACCGTGGCTCCGATGTAGTCTTCCAGCCTGCTACATCACCCAGTGGCATGCCGCTTCCTCTTTCAGCCAGCCAAGGCTCCACCACCTAAGCCGAAGGGAGCTGTGTGTCATAACCTCCTTCTTTTGCTCCAGATGCTCCTGCTCCTTCAACTTTCAGTCAGCCATTCAGCCAACAATCCGTCGGCGAAGCCATGTCCAAGAGACAACAGTATGCAACCTCTCATCCAATGGCGCAGAAGCTGAATGTGCCCCTGTCCAAGTTGCTGGTGCTGCAGTCCTTATTCAAGTGGCGAACTCTGCACCTTTCAGAGAAATAATGGCTTGTGCCGAGCCTAGATGAAGAGTGCCAAGCCGTCATTTCTTTGTGAAGACAGTACCAGATCTGCACAATTTTGTGGAAGAGAAGGTGGGCCAGTCCTTGAGCCTGTTAGTGTGTACCAAAGTGCACGGCAGGGCCGGCATCTGGAGATATAACTATGGTCAGGGACAATACATGTCCTTTACAGCTCACTAAGTAAATGTGGTTCCTGCACAGCCACAACACCAGCTTGGACAAGTCATGCCGCATTCTCCTCCATGCTCTCAGGCCATTGGTCCTGTGACAGTGTTCACCTCCGCCTCCTCATCCTCCACCGTGTCCTCAGCCTCTACTGCCCAGACAAGTCTCAGTGGCCCTTTAGCATACCATGTGTGCAGGGCACGGAGGTGTCACACTGTTCTTCACATAGTTTGCCTTGGCGAATGTAGTCACACAGGGGAGGAACTGCTAAAACTCATTCATAAAGAAATCGGAGCATGGCTTAATCCACAAAAACTGGAAATGGGAACCATGGTGACTGACAATGGGAACCTCTTGTCTGTGCTGTGACAGGGAAGGCTGAGGCATACGCCCTGCATGGCACACGTGTTCAATCTGGTTGTCAAGCAGTTCATTAAGTATTCCCCCCATTTGCAAGACATCCTAACAATGGGAAGGAAACTTTGCATGCACTTCAGCAACTTGTACACCGCAAAGCACACCCTCCTTGAGCTGTACTGTCAGAATGGTATCCCCCAACATAGTCTGATTTGTGACATTGTCACACGTTAGAATTTCACCCTCCATATGTTGGACCGACTATACTAACAGAGAAAAGCCATCACCAATTTCTTCACCGACAGCCAACAGGCATGCTGGGAGTTATGCACCACTACAACACCCAGCAGATGCACCACTACAACTCCCAGCATGCACTTTAGCTGATTGTGCAAGCTGGGAGTTGTAGTTATACAACAGCTGAAGGTACACTTTTCCATAGAAAAAATGTGCCTCCAGCTGTTGCAAAACTATAAGTCCCAGCATGCCCATAAGGGAATGCTGGGAGTTGTGGTGGTCTGCCTCCTGCTGTTGCATAACTACAGCTCCCAGCATGCCCTTTTTGCATGCTGGGAGCTGTTGCTAAGCTAAGTTCTCGGTGCTCTGCCAGGGCCTTTTCCTACCCCGCCTGGGCCGATCCGAGGACCTCACTAACCAACTCAATAACTAATCCAATCGCTTATAGTGACGGGCGGTGTGTACAAAGGGCAGGGACTTAATAAACGCCAGCTTATGACCCTCACTTACTGGTAATTCCTTGTTTTAAGATTAAATAATTGCAATCACAGATCCCTATCACGAACTGGTTTCAGCGTGCAACACGCACCTGTCCTTGAAAGATAGAGAGGTGCTAATCCGTTCAGTGGAGCGCTAGTGTGGCAAAGGACATCTGAGGCCATAACACACCTTTTATTGCTCGATCTCGCAATTGATCGGGCAAGGTAAGGGGTTATTAAAGCCTCTTGGGTCCTGCTGAGGCCTACTCCTGACTGCTCCTGGTGCAATGTATGGGGTAATTAAACACTCTTGGGTAGTGTTATTGTTAAATTTACTGATAATTTTCTCAGTAATAAAATTGAATTTTGCAGAATGCTAACCGTTACACAACGGAATGCTTGCTGCGTGTGATTTTTTTATGGAAAAAAAAATAGATGGAGAGGGATTAACTCTGCTTAATCATTTTTGGCGAATAGAATCCTTTTGCCATCTGATTTTTTGGAGACAGATTTACACACATGTAGTAATTTTTTTAACCAAATTTGAAACATTGTGTGGTTTATTACTTTTGAGAAGAATGTCTTTGAGTGGTCCCCCATCCTGCATCATAGAGCCTTCTGAACTGCTGTATATGCGCTTGTTTAAAAAAAAAAAAAAGGATTTTGTCAGACAATTTCGATAAAATTTTGCGTTTTTTTGGGGTGGATTGTGAAGCCTGGGTGACGGGTATGTAGTGTGTACTCGTGCATAAGTCAACTCCAGTCTGTGTCCGTTAGGCAATATATGGGTTACTGATGCAGCAGAGGTGGGGCCTTGGTCTTGGAATTTCAATTATTAAATTTTTTTTTAACATATTGTGTGGTTTATTATATTATAGAAGAATGTCTTTGGGTGGTCCACCGTCCTGCATTATAGAGTCTTCTGAACTGCTGTATATGCGCTTGTTTTAACAAAAAGGTATTTTGTCAGACAATTTCGAAAACATTTTGCGTTTTTTTGGGGTGGATTGTGAAGCCCGGGTGACGGGTGTGTAGTGTGTACTCGTGCATCAGTCAACTGTTGGATATGCGCTTGTGCTTACACAAAGTTGTAAATTAAAAAAAAATAAATCATACAATTTTGTTGATTTTGGGGCGGATTGTGAAGCCCTGTGTGTACTGGTGCATCAGCCAACTCCAGGCTTTGTCCTTCAGGCAATAAATGGGTGGGGCCTGGGTCTGGGAATTTAATATTTTTGGATTGCGGGTGCTACAAAAAAAAATGGACACACCCTAATCCGTTCAGTGGAGCGTGTCTGTGGCCCCGGACATCTGAGGGCATAACACACCTGTTATTGCTCGATCCCAGGAGGAGGGGGTTCATCATCGGGAGAAGAGAGTTGCAGGTTGCCCTTGAGTCAGCAAGGCGGTAGCACGGTTGGCAGTCAGCGTGGTGTGGCAGTAGTGGAAATTCTGGAGCCAAACGTGCCCGGGGGAGACCACTTGCTTTGCGGCAGCTTACCTTTCCGAGAGTTAGCGGGTTACCAGCACCGGTCGATGAAAGATAGAGACACGCTAATCCGTTCACTGGAGCGCGCCTGCGGCCCCGGAAATCAGAGGGCATAACACACCTGGTATTGCTTGATCTCGCAATTGATCGTGCAAAGGTAGGGGTCATTAAAGCCTCTTGGGTACTGCTGAGGCCTACTCTTGACTGCTCCTGGTGCAATATATGGGGTAATTAAACACTCTTGGGTAGTGTTTTTTTTTTTTAATTCACTGATACTTTTATCAGTAATAAAATTGAATTTTCCAGAATGCTAATCGTTACACAAGGTGTAACAGCTTGTTGCGTGTGATCTTTTAATGTAAAAAAAAAAAAAATACGGACAGGGATTAACTCTGCTTCATCATTTTGGGCGAAAAAAGTCCTTTGGTGATCTGATCTTTTAGAGACAGATGCGCTTGCATACATATTGAATAATTTTTTGTAAAAAAATTTAAAACATTGTGTGGTTTATTATTTTTGAGAAGAATGTCTTTGGGTGGTCCACCGTCCTGCATTATAGAGTCTTATGAACTGTTGGATATGCGCTTGTTCTTACACAAAGGTATTTCTTTAAAAATTTCTAAAATGTTGTTGTTTTTTTGGAGGGGATTGTGAAGCCCGGGTGTGTACTCTTGCATCAGCCAACTCCAGGCTGTGTCATGCAGGCAATATATGGGTTACTGATGCCACAGGGGTGGGGCCTGGTTCTGGAAATTTCAAAATTTTTGGATAGCGGGTGCTACCAATGAGAAATCTTTGACAAAAATTTCATATATTGTGTTGTTTTTTTTTTGGGGGGGGGGGGGGATTGTGAAGCCCTGGTGTGTACTCTTGCATCAGCCAACTCCAGGCTGTGTCATGCAGGCAATATATGGGTTACTGATGCCACAGGGGTGGGGCCTGGTTCTGGAAATTTCAAATTTTTGGATAGCGGGTGCTACCAATGAGAAATCTTTGACAAAAATTTCTCATTGTGTTGATTTTGGAGGGGGGATTGTGAAGCCCTGGTGTGTACTGGTGCATCAGCCAACTCCAGTCTGTGTCCTACAGGCAATATATGGGTTACTGATGCCGCAGAGGTGGGGCCTGGGTCTGGAAATTTCTAACTTTCTGATAGCGGGTGCTACCAATGAGAAATCTTTTTCAAAAATTTCATATATTGTGTTGTTTTTTTGGGGGGGATTGTGCAGTCCTGGTGTGTAGTTTACTAGTGCATCAGCCAACTCCCCGCTGTGCCATTCAGCCACTAAATGGTCTCCTCTTACCACGCTATGTCCACGCTATGTCATTCAGTCACTATATGGTCTCCTGACACTGATGCCACCACCAGGCTCTGTCATTGTGCTGCTGTGCGGCAGTGATTCTAAGAGTGATGCCGGTAATCTGCATTCTATTCTGAATAACAGTATTATTTCACTACCCCAGCACACTCCATATGCGTTTTACGACACAGCAAAGTGTTCTATACCCCTATAGAGGCTGTATGTAGGCTACAAATAGCCTTTTTAACATCGATTCGCCACAAATAAATTCGGATCGAAACTAACTTTTCGGGAAAATTCGGTGAATCGGCCGAATCGAGTGTTTGAAAAGTTCGCTCATCTCTAGGTGTATGGTATTAATGTTGCCGGTGGCAAAATAAAGAGATGATTGATGTGCTGTTATCCAAGAAGTGGCTGATCCCAGCGAGTCTTCTAGCAGCACTATCACTGGTAAAATACAATATTAGTAACGCCAATATATATAGTAGGAGACTTCTCGATTATCGTGACACTTATGAAGTCTTGTCACATGACCCCACTAATCAATACCGTAATGACTTACTTGACATCCTGAAAAATGCCCTCTCCAAAAAACTCATTGATCAAAAAGAATTAGAATTTTTGACACCTTCTTCACCCGTGATACCCACGTTTTACGCTTTACCTAAAGTACATAAGGGGCTTATTCCCCTGAAGGGACGCCCCATTGTATCAGGGGCTGGGAGTATCTCGCGAAATGTGGGTATCTATATTGACAAAATATTATGCCAGGTTGTTTTCTCATTACCGTCACACTTGAGAGACACCATTGACCTGCTCCAATGAGTGGAGGGCATCACAATCGACAATGAGACCATCCTGGCTAGTAAAGCTGTCGAAGCCCTTTACTCGTCCATCCATCACCATATTGGTTTGCAAGCGGTGGAATATTTTCTCAAAACGAGGGGTGCTCACTTTCATGAACATAACACTTTTGTTCTCCAATTATTGGAGTTTGTACTTACCCATAATTATTTTTTGTTCCAAGGCCGAGTCTACCACCAACTCAGGGGGACTGCTATGGGGAGCCCTTGTGCCCCCAGCTATGCGAATCTCACCCTGGATTGGTGGGAGGCCACCATCCTTTTTTCAGATGATAGGGAACATTTTAGTGAACATGCACTATTATGGTTACGTTTTATAGATGACGTGTTTGTGTTATGGAATGGGACTAAGGACACATTTGAGCAACTGGTACAGGCTATTAATATCAACGAGATTGGCCTTCTGTTTACCTTTGAGACTCAGGAGAGGGTATTAAATTTTCTGGATGTCAGTATCATCAGGGACCAAGATGGCACACTTCAGAGTACCATCTTTCGCAAGGTTACCTATACGAACAGCCTTCTGAGGTGGGAAAGCTGCCACCCGGGTCCCCTCAAAATGGGGATCCCCAAAGGGCAGTTTCTCCGCCTCAGGAGGAACTGTTCTCGTCCTGAAGACTATAAAAAGGAAGCATTGATCATGAAACAGGGGTTTCGCGATAGAGGTTACCCTGATTATGTACTTAATAGAGCTTATAGAGAGGCCTCTATGAGACCACTTCTAACTCCCAAGCAGAGCACTGACAATTTGACCGATTTGCCACCTGCCAGGATCATTGGAACATATGACAAGTTATCTACTCCTGTGCATGATATTATTTCTAAACATTGGGATATATTAAAAATTGACCCGGATTTACGAGAAATCATTACCCCAAATCACCTACAGAAGAGGCCGCAGCCTAGGTAAAATGCTTGTCCACAGCCATCTTAAACAATCTAATTCCACCTCACAAACTTGGCTGGGTCGCATGTCACCTACAAAAGGTTGTTTCAAATGTGGCCACTGTCGGGCATGCCGGTATGTGACTAAAACCTATACCTTACCAATTCAAAATTAACAGATCACCATTCCGCATTTTATAAATTGCTCCACCAAGGGAGCTATTTATCTTGCAGTTTGTTCTTGCCCCTTGCTATATGTGGGAAAAACGAGTAGGGAGTTTAAGAAATGGATTCTGGAACACATTGGGGACATTAGGAATTCCCAGAATACTTCTGTTGCTAACCATATAAATAATGTCCATATGCGGGTGCTACCAATGAGAAATCTTTGACAAAAATTTCTCATTGTGTTGATTTTGGAGGGGGGATTGTGAAGCCCTGGTGTGTACTGGTGCATCAGCCAACTCCAGTCTGTGTCCTACAGGCAATATATGGGTTACTGATGCCGCAGAGGTGGGGCCTGGGTCTGGAAATTTCTAACTTTCTGATAGCGGGTGCTACCAATGAGAAATCTTTTTCAAAAATTTCATATATTGTGTTGTTTTTTGGGGGGGGATTGTGCAGTCCTGGTGTGTAGTTTACTAGTGGATCAGCCAACTCCCCGCTGTGCCATTCAGCCACTAAATGGTCTCCTCTTAGAAGTAATTTACAAATCTGTTTAACTTTCTGGAGCCAGTTGATATAAGAAAAAAAGTTTTTTTACCTGGAATACCCCTTTAATAACAGTTGTGATTCATCATTAAAAAGAATGACCAAAAGCCAAAATATCAAGCCCTTCTTTCCTACTTATGTGCGTCATAAGGTATAATAGCAGAGGAAGCATTGGCCATATACTATTTATTTTTTTGCTAGTAAGCATAAACCAAGATTTCATGTAATAGGAAATATTGTATATACTGGAATAATTCAGTGATGAATGGAAAGAACAATCTGTTTAATCGGAACCCTTAAGGTTTAATTCAGCTATGTTATCAATAGAAAAGAACAGAAATGAAGGCCACAAAGGTTGAGCTATCCCATAAGAGTGTTTAATGCATCATCTTCCATCTGCTTTATGAACTCAAAAACTACAGAATTTGCTATTGCTTTTGGCAAGTGAGTTTAATGAATCTTGAAAGCTATATATATGATACCAGGGAATTGTGATTTAGGCTTTTCTCTAGAGGGCTATTAAGGAAACTTCACAGAAATTAGATATTTTATTAATAAACCACTGCTTACTGTATATTTTAACACGTGGAGTCTTTGGGGCTATGTTTCATGGGAGATTTTAAGCTTATCTTAAATGCTCTACTATTACAATATATTCTCCAAATGCATATAAATGGAATGAATTGCTACTAAATGACCTAGAGGTTAATAGCTAATAATATGTACAGAATCATTATCAGTGTTATAATGGAATAGTCCTACATCGCTTGTTGTATGCCTATAGGGGCAGAGTTTTTATGATTATTTTGAAAATTCGGAATGGCCCCACAATGTGACAACTGTTTGTTGTGTTAAGAAAAACTGCAATCCTATAGTATTATATTGTACATTTTTTGTCAGTTTTCACACAGAGATGCTTTAAAGAGTACCTGTCACCAAATTAAACTTTTAATACAGTATATTGTTCCTTATGTAATTATAAGACATTTTGATATTTACTTGCTGTTAAAATTCTCAACCTTTATATGTTTTTAATGTGATTGAAAAAATGGCCACTAGGTTGCTCTGTTCTCTTCCCTTCCACAAGTCAAACAGTTAGTTTGGTCTCCTCCTGGCCGGAGACCAAACTCAGGAAGTGTGTGTGGGGCATGACGAGGCACAGCTCTTAAAGGCTTCAGTGATGTCACCCCTGCTGGGGAATGCCCACTTTGTCCTGCTGGGAGCTCACTCAATATAAGCAAGGGGAAAGGTATGATACACAGCTTTTTAAAGCTCAGAATTTAATTTTTAAAGGGGTACTCTGGTGAAAAACAAATTTTCTTCAATCAACTGGTGCCAGAAAGTTAAACAGATTTATAAATTACTCCTATTTAAAAATCTTAATCCTGACATATATATCTTTATTTATATAGTACACAAGGATTCCACAGCACTGTACACTCAAATTGGTCCCTGTCCCCATTGGGGCTCACAATCTAAACCTATCAGTATGTTTTGAATTGTGGGAGAAAACCGGAGTAACCGGAGCAAACCCACGCAAACACAGAGAGAACATACAAACTCTTTGGTGTGATTGAAATCCAGGACCCCAGCACTGCATGGCAACAGTGCGAACCACTGAGCTACCGCGCTGCCCAGAGGAAGTTCAGTTCAGTTCAGTTCTTTTTTAATTTCTTTTCTGTCTGACCACAGTGCTCTCTGCTGACACCTCTGTCCATTTCAGGAACTGTCCAGAGCAGGATAGGTTTGCTATGGGGATTTGCTCCTACTCTGGACAGCTCCTGACATAGACAGAGGTGTCAGCAGAGAGCACTGTGGTCAAACTGAAAAGAAATTCAAAAAGAAAAGAACCTTCTGTGGAGAATACAGCAGCTGATAATTACTGGAAGGATTAAGATTTTTAAATAGAAACAATTTACAAATCTGTATAACTTTCTGGCACCAGTTCATTTAAAAAGAAAAAAAATAAATAACAATGTTTTCCACCGGAGTACCGGAGTATAATTGGAGTTTGTTTAGAAAATATGGTTTGATGACAGGTACTCTTTAAGCATAGTAGTTAACACAGTCTTAATAAAAACACTCCACAACATTCATATTCTAGCACCACAAAGGACAAGCCATAAGGCTATGCATTGAAAATGCAGGTGTCACTATAATCTGCTAATAATGACATCTTCAAGCACCTATCTCCAATCTGTGTTATGTGGAAAGGGTTTCAATGGTATAAAGAACAGATTGAAAGCAACTTTTTCAGCCATATAAAACCTCAGAGATCAGATCAAGTCAGTACACAGTATGATCCTGTTCATCAATGTGGCAGTTATCGCCACTTGTCATAGACTTAAAGTTACATCATTCTTGAACTGAGAGGATACAACTCCCAGCAAGACATTAGATTCCCAAGGTTCCACTCTAAAATCCCTCGGCAACCAAAGCCTGTATTGTTTAAGTTCTGCTACCTCTAGCAAAGTAAAGAGACATTTATCCATAACCTGGCATCAGTGTATTATTTATCCTGCGCCTGGCCCAGGAAAAGCTGTCGTATTCTCGGACTGTGTAGGTTAAGAGTGCCCTGGCGTCATGACGTGATACATCCAACCACCCTGAGTCACAAACAGGACTTATACACCCTGTACCTCAGTCATAGCACTAGTGGCCACCACAGAAATCTTGGCATGCACAAACAGGGTAATTTCCAACCGTGAGCAAACCTGAAACCTGGCATGGGAACATTGGACATTAGAATACAGTATATTCCATTCCATATCCTGAATGCCCACCATAATGGGTTATACCCTCAGCCAGGGCCAACATACACTAAGTTTATAAAAACAATTTTTCACATTGAGGGTGGCCATGTTGGATATATAGGGTCATTTTCAATTCAGGACCACAAGGACCTGTGTTTTTTTTGTCTTTTAAGACATTCAATATTCAACCATGAGCCCTAGTCTCCATAACATAAATAATGACCACAATTTCCCTGATGTGCCTTTACTTGTAACAATTACATGTACTTATTGTCTTAAGGAATAGCAATGTAATAATCCAGCTGATATGGGTAATATCATGACAATTTTGTGGATTGAAGTGACGTACAAGTCGGAAACTGTTTAAGGGTAATATATACATTCAATTTCATTGGCACCATTTAATGCTTCATTTCCTATGTGACTGGGCTTTAAAGGGAAGAAACATTCTTTAAGTGTTGCGGAATAGTTGATCTACACTTAGACTAGACGGTATAAGGATACGTCAGATTTATCATACAACCTAATACACTTTAATAAATCTGAGGCATTCTCAGATGGTCCATCTAAGTTAGCACTGTCTAAGAATGAGGCGGTTTTAGTAAGTCTGGACCATTGTGTCGGCATGATCCGTTACTTAAAACTCAGGTTAATGTATTTTCGGTAATGCAACACCAGTGGTTTACTGTTCATTATCTATAGCAGTGCTGTGATTGTAAATAACAAGGGTAAATTATCATCAGTCTATATATCTTCACGTTCCATTCCCTGAATAATTAGAAACTACCTGCTGTCCCATGGATTCTGTCTTTGCTAGAAGCAGTTTGTGCCTCTGCACATGATTAGGTCTGCAATATTGTATTATTACCTCCATGGAAAGTGTCTTTTTATGAATTGTAAGTCATTTTCTCAGCATCTAATAATTGTATATCACCTAAAACAGAAAGCTGAGACGCAGGAGACCTATTGTTGAGGTGATTATTCTGGTGTAAAGCTGGCTGTTTGATGAGTACTAATTATACAACAAGCCATCGTCCTGTAGAAAATACTGTGTATAGCAAAGCAGTATATTTATAGGAGTTAGGAGGTATACCTCTTCTCTTTTGTCCTTTTTATTGTCCTGATTATTTGATGTAGTGTCACATGCATCTTAGGAATTCTATTTACTGTCTAGAATGACTTAGTAGCTAATTGACTTACCAGCAGTAGGTTGTTTTCTACCCAAAGTACATGCTCCATATGCAAGAAAACGCCATTGTAGCCATTTAAAGAAGTCACAAGTAAAAAATAATTAGAAATACAAAATACCCAGTCCTATATCTAAAAGAGTTCCCAAAGCCCTTTAGCTTCATAAACCTGTTCCTGAATTTTATTTAAGCCTTAGGCCAGAGAAGCTTCAATAGAAAATATCAAACATTTCCTCTCGTTATCATACCTGATGTATACAGTTAGAACTGAAGGACAGTGGTTCCCAATGGGGATGCTGTGATTACCCACCGGGTGACGTGGCAGTCATTTGGAAAATATGGCTACTGGATGTACTAGAACTCCTGTGGCAGTCCTAAGCATCAGGTGGCCCTAGTGCTTCTAGTCCTAGCTTTGCATTTCCTAGGCTGTAAGGTCTCTAGGTTCCACTAGAGGCCGGGAACATCACTTCTTCTGGGACACGCAAAAGTGACATGCCATGTATACATCAAATAGGTAGAGAGGCCTCCAGCTTCTAGTGGCTGCTGAAAGAAGCCCCCTGTGGCCTGGATGTGGGAGATGTTGGTGGTGACTGTAGAGGAACTGAGAGGGGGAGTATGTTTTTTTTTTTTCAGGGGGCATCATACCTACAGGGGCAATCTACCTAAGTCCTACAAACAGGGAGGAAACTATCTATAGAGGGGCACTACCTACAAGGTGCAAACTACCATAAAAATGGTCATATCTACAGGAGGGAGGGCAAACTAACTTTAAGTAGGTTCCTACTTAGAAGGAGAAAACTACATACAGGGGTAGGGCAAACTTCATACAGGGGTGTTCTCCATACAGGGGGAAATTACATACAAGGGGGCAAACTACCTACAGGACTACATGTAGGGGAAAAACCTCATACAGGGGGGGGGGGGTTCCTACCTACATGTGGCAAACTACAAACTGGAGGGTCCTACTTAGAGGGGGCAAACTACATATGGCATGGCAAACTACCCTCAGGGGGAAAGCCACCGGCTGAGGAAAACTACATACTGGGGAAAGTACCTAAAGGGGACACCAGCATACTGGGCAAAATTGCCTACCTAGTAGCACCTACATAGAAGAGAGCACCTACCTAGTGGGCAAAGATACAAACTGGAGAAACCTATGTAACCAATAGGGGGAGGACCTCCTTACTCCTTCCCAACCGACCTAACTCCACTAACCCACTTACCTACCCTCTTTACTCTGCATGACACTAAACGGTGGAATTATTTCTGTCTAGGACCCTATGGGGGGGGGGGGGGGGAAGAAGGGTGTTGAAAGTGCAGAGCCTAAGATGTTTATTGGGAAGGTTCTGACTAGTTTTGACTAGTAGTGGTTGGAAGAATTCATCATGGCAGTCTGGGCTGGATGAAGAAGAAAAGGGAAGGTGAAAGGCTTTGATCAGCAAAGACATCACCTGTGAGTCACTGCATCTCATTGTCACAAGACTGTAGTCTACATAGCTAACAAAGATATATAGGTATTGAGCATTGCTTCTTTTTACACATTTTTTTTGTCTTCTCTTGAAAAAAAAAAATCAGTAGAAGTGCCCCATGATAAAATTTCTGGTTTTGGACAGCTGTGCAAATAATTTTTTGTGCATTTCACTTAATTTATTGCATACATTGAGGTCTTCTATTGTGTAAAGCAGTGTTTCCCAACCTTTTTCGGGTCGGGGCACACCTCGAAAAAAAAAAATTCCGCGGGGCACCGCTACAGAGGTTGACGAGCAAAAAAAAAAAAAAAAAGGGGGAAAATGGTAAATAACGCCATGCACTATATCTATTTATCAGTGGGTATGTAGTTTAAAGTGCTGCTTTATACAGCAACTCACCAATGACGTCTTCTCTAATTTGCTTAGTTGCCTTCTCTTCTCCATTTGGTCCGGGCCATCATCACGATTTCTTCCACACACAATTCTTCACCGTTAAACCTGCAAAATAAATCTATTAGGCGCCAAACTTTTTTTTAAATGGGTGACAGAGGGGTGTAGAGGGGTGGACATGGGTGACAAAGTGGTTTAGAGGGGTGTAGAGGAGCGTACAGAGGGGTGTAGAGGAGCATACATGGGTGACAGAGGGGTGTAGAGGAGCATACATGGGTGACAGAGGGGTGTAGAGGAGTGGACAGAGGGGTGTAGGGGAGTGGACAGAGGGGTGTAGAGGAGTGGAGAGAGGGGTGTAGAGGAGCATACATGGGTGACGGGTGTAGAGGAGCGGACAGAGGGGTGTAGAGGAGCGGACAGAGGGATGTAGAGGAGTGTACATGGGTGACAGGGGTGTAGAGGAGTGTACAGGAGCGTACATGGGTGACAGGGGTGTAGAGGAGTGGACAGAGGGGTGTAGAGGAGCATACATGGGCGACAAAGGGGTGTAGAGGAGTGTACATGGGTGACAGAGGGGTGTAGAGGAGTGTACATGGGTGACAGAGGGGTGTAGAGGAGTGTACATGGGTGACAGAGGGGTGTAGAGGAGTGTACAGAGGGGTGTAGAGGAGTGTACATGGGTGACAGAGGGGTGTAGAGGAATGTACAGAGGGGTGAAGAGGAGCGTACATGGGTGACAGGGGTGTAGAGGAGTGGACAGAGAGGTGTAGAGGAGTGGACAGAGGGGTGTAGAGGAGTGTACATGGGTGACAGGGGTGTAGAGGAGTGTACAGAGGGGTGTAGAGGAGCGTACATGGGTGACAGAGGGGTGTAGAGGAGGGTACAGAGGGGTGTAGAGGAGCGTACATGGGTGACAGGGGTGTAGAGGAGTGTACATGGGTGACAGAGGGGTGTAGGAGTGTACATGGGTGACAGAGGGGTGTAGAGGAGGGTACAGAGGGGTGTAGAGGAGCGTACATGGGTGACAGGGGTGTAGAGGAGTGGACAGAGAGGTGTAGAGGAGTGGACAGAGGGGTGTAGAGGAGTATACATGGGGGACAGGGGTGTAGAGGAGTGGACAGGGGTGTAGAGGAGTGTACATGGGTGACAGGGGTGTAGAGGAGTGTACAGAGGGGTGTAGAGGAGCAGACAGAGGGGTGCAGGAGCGTACATGGGTGACAGGGGTGCAGAGGAGTGTACAGAGGGGTGTAGAGGAGCATACATGGGTGACAGGGGTGTAGAGGAGTGGACAGAGAGGTGTAGAGGAGCAGACAGAGGGGTGCAGAGGAGCGTATATGGGTGACAGGGGTGCAGAGGAGAGTACAGAGGGGTGTAGAGGAGCATACATGGGTGACAGGGGTGTAGAGGAGTGGAGAGAGGGGTGTAGAGGAGCGTACATGGGTGACAGGGGTGTAGAGGAGTGGACAGAGAGGTGTAGAGGAGCGGACAGAGGGGTGTAGAGGAGCGGACAGAGGGGTGTAGAGGAGCGTAGAGGAGCGTACATGGGTGACAGGGGTGTAGAGGAGTGTACAGGAGCATACATGGGTGACAGGGGTGTAGAGGAGTGGACAGAGGGGTGTAGAGGAGCATACATGGGCGACAAAGGGGTGTAGAGGAGTGTACATGGGTGACAGGGGTGTAGAGGAGTGGAGAGAGGGGTGTAGAGGAGCGTACATGGGTGACAGGGGTGTAGAGGAGTGGACAGAGAGGTGTAGAGGAGTGGACAGAGGGGTGTAGAGGAGTGTACATGGGTGACAGGGGTGTAGAGGAGTGGAGAGAGGGGTGTAGAGGAGCGTACATGGGTGACAGGGGTGCAGAGGAGTGTACAGAGAGGTGTAGAGGAGTGGAGAGAGGGGTGTAGAGGAGCGTACATGGGTGACAGGGGTGTAGAGGAGTGGACAGAGAGGTGTAGAGGAGCGAACAGAGGGGTGCAGAGGAGCGTACATGGGTGACAGGGGTGTAGAGGAGTGGAGAGAGGGGTGTAGAGGAGCGTACATGGGTGACAGGGGTGTAGAGGAGTGGACAGAGGTGTAGAGGAGCAGACAGAGGGGTGCAGAGGAGCGTACATGGGTGACAGGGGTGTAGAGAAGCAGACATGGGTGACAAGGGTGTAGAGGAGTGGACAGAGGGGTGTGGAGGAGCGTACATGGGTGACAGGGGTGTAGAAGAGTGGACAGAGAGGTGTAGAGGAGTGGACAGGGGTGCAGAGAAGTGGACAGAGAGGTGTAGAGGAGTGGACAGGGGTGCAGAGAAGTGGACAGAGAGGTGTAGAGGAGTGGACAGGGGTGCAGAGAAGTGGACAGAGAGGTGTAGAGGAGTGGACAGGGGTGCAGAGGAGTGGACAGAGAGGTGTAGAGGAGTGGACAGGGGTGCAGAGAAGTGGACAGAGAGGTGTAGAGGAGTGGACAGGGGTGCAGAGAAGTGGACAGAGAGGTGTAGAGGAGTGGACAGGGGTGCAGAGAAGTGGACAGAGAGGTGTAGAGGAGTGGACAGGGGTGCAGAGAAGTGGACAGAGAGGTGTAGAGGAGTGGACAGGGGTGCAGAGGAGTGGACATGGGTCGACAGGAGGGTGAACATGGGTGACAGAGGGATGACAGAAGGGTGGACGGGATGACAGGAGGGTGGACAGGGGTGACAGGAGGGTGGATGAGGGTGAACATGGGTGACAGGGGTGACAAGAGGGTGGATGGGAGTGAAAGGGATGACAGGAGGGGGTGAACATGGATGACAGGAGGGTGAACATGGGTGACAGGAGGGTGAACATGGGTGACAGGAGGGTGGATGAGGGTGAACATGGGTGACAGGGGTGACAGGAGGGTGGATGGGAGTGAAAGGGATGACAGGAGGGTGAACATGGGTGACAGGAGGGGGTGAACATGGGTGACAGGAGGGTGAACATGGGTGACAGGAGGGGGTGAACGGGAGTGAAAGGGATGACAGGAGGGTGAACATGGGTGACAGGAGGGTGGATGAGGGTGAACATGGGTGACAGGGGTGACAGGAGGGTGGATGGGAGTGAAAGGGATGACAGGAGGGGCTGAACATGGGTGACAGGAGGGGGTGAACATGGGTGACAGGAGGGGGTGAACATGGGTGACAGGAGGGGGTGAACGGGAGTGAAAGGGATGCAGGAGGGTGAACATGGGTGTGAACAGGGGTGACAGGAGGGTGGACAGGGGGGGGGCTGGATATGGATGACGGGGGGGGTGAACATGGGTGACAGGAGGGGGTGAACGGGAGTGAAAGGGATGACAGGAGGGTGAACATGGGTGTGAACAGGGGTGACAGGAGGGTGGACAGGGGGGGGCTGGATATGGATGACGGGGGGGGGTGAACATGGGTGACAGGAGGGTGCACAGGAGTGAAAGGGATGACAGGAGGGTGGACAGGGGTGACAAGGGGGGCGGACTGGGTGACGGGGGGGGCGGACTGGGTGACGGGGGGGGGACTGGGTGATGGGGGGCGGACTGGGTGACAGGGGGGGGCGGACTGGGTGACAGGGGGGGTGGACATGGGTGACAGGGGGGGGTGGACATGGGTGACAGGGGGGGGGGTGGACATGGGTGAAAGGGGGGGTGGACATGGGTGACAGAGGGGGGGGGGGGTGGACATGGGTGACAGAGGGGGGGGTATACGGTGGACCCGGGTGATGGGGGGGGGGGGTTGGACAGGGTTGAGAATGGGTAACAGAGGGGTGGAAAGGGTACAGTACCTTAAGCAAGCCGGTCCGCGCAGCTTGCAGGTCCACGGCAGGCACGGGAGTCCGGCGCAGGTGAAGATCGTTCCGCCCCAGGGACCCATTTTCGGCCCACTGCACCGCAAGGTAGAAGGGGGACGCAGTGGGAAGGGGGAGGGGGACGCAGGGGATGCAGTGGGAAGGGGGAGGGGGACGCAGTGGGCAGGGGGACGCTGTGTGCGCAGTGCGCACGCAGGCTTCCCTTTCCCCCTGCGCCGCCAGTCATAAGCGCGCAGGCCGGGATATTTAAAAAAAAAACAAAATCACAGCAAAATCCCGCGGCACCACGGCCAGTGGCGAACGGCACACACGTGTGCTGCGGCACTGCGGTTGGGAATCACGGTTGGGAATTTTGCAAGTTCAGCAGGGGGAGGACCTAAACCTGTTAGAAGCAATCTGGGCCTAGCTTTTGTCAGAGCCACATGTCCCTCAGCTCAGCTGTTGTTGAGAACACAAGTAAAGTTGGTTCTAGATTTGCTACTGCTACACATACCTACACATAGGCCACATGTCTTATACCCTAGTGTTCAACTAAGTCGCTGTTCCTGCTCCGTATTCCTGTCCATGCTGTGAGGATATTGTCTTGTAGGTTCCCAGGTTTATAACTACTTTAGGTCCTTTAACCACACATGTTTATACTAGGCTTGGCACCATTTACTGTCAGACATCAAAATCAAAGATGAATGTGCAAAACCGCATCCCTTAATTTGTTCCTATCATTTAGGAACAGCAAAGATAGTTATTAAAGGAAAACTGTCAGCTTGTTTATCCACACTAAACCCAATACAATCAATTATAGGGTGGGTGAGCAGGAGTCCAACCAGGGGTCACTTACTTAAATATATCCAGTAGGTTTTGAGATATGTCCCCCAGAAGATCCTCTGCTAAATACAGTGAATGTGCAGGGGGTGGGGCTTCAGTGGCTCAATTTACATATTCATTGTCTGTGACTCCACATCCTAGTGAACTGGAGTCACAGACAATGAATATGTAAAGAGAGATGCAAAGCCCCGCCCCCTGTGCACGATTCACTGAATTTAGCAGAGGATCTTCTGGGGGGCATATCTCAGGACCTACTTGACATATTTAGGAAAATACCCTTCATTGGACTCTTGTTCACCCGCACTATAACCCAGTGTATTGTATTTATTATGGGTGAACAGGCTGACAGTTTTCCTTAAATTTTTCAGAAGATAGCCTTTTAGGATCTGATACTGAAAGTCAATGAAGATCCTTTTAGGTATCTACTGCACAGAGTAATACCTAGTGATCCTTGCGCCCCTGGTGTGGTTCTGTACCAGGGCCCCCCGACACTGACACACCCAACCTCTGCCCACATGTATTGACGACCTCACACTCCCCCCACTCACACCCCGCTTCACATTTAGTTGATACAGTATGTAGCAACATTTGATGTTTTTTCAGATGTTTGTTACCATGGGCTACGGCATGTCATGTTAACTTCAACATTACTTTAGCCCTAAAACCACTTAAAAACTACAATAATACATTCGTAGGTGACCCAGTGTTATACAGGACTTAGGCAGTGTTATACACGTGTTTTGAGGCTTATTGCATTGCCGGTTCACAGAGAACCTGTTTGCTGCAAAACAAACATTTTCAAAAGGGCTGGCAAGCCCAGTGAGCCGAAAAAATTTGCTCAACTATAATTAGAAGCTACTAGATTTGGGTTGGAAATGGGTTGATCTATTAACTTATTTTGACCATTTCTGGAGTCAGGAAGGAATTTGTTTACCTAATAGGGGGAAAGTGGTTTTGATCTCACATGGGATTTTGCCTTCTTTTGGATCAGCAGGGAAATATTATAGGTTGAACATTATAGATCTGAGTCTTTGTCACCATTATTAACTATGTAACTTTTCTTTATCATCAGATTTAACATAAACACATTCAGTATTCTTCATTGTTAAACGTTGCCAATGGTATCAATGTACTTATGCTAATGTATACTAATAAATCTAAAATGGAACCAACTAAAAATGATATTAAAAAGAAGTATATTATATTTTGTAATGTTTATTTGCTGTTTAGATACACAAGCATATTTATAGGTTTCTGTCTATAAACTCCTTGAACAGCCAGATCCAAATATGTAAATCCAAAAATTGGTAGCATGTGTGTAATACCTAACAGATGTCCATAGGCAAATGCGAACAGAACCCCATGGAAGAGAGCGTTATTTGATACAAAGTTACTCATCCTGATAAGCAAAAATGCTTCGAAATTCCAGTATCTGAACTGCCAACTCATTTAGACTTAGAAAGTATAAAAATCAATAATAATCCTATCTGAACTTTTCTAAATGTGTTCAAGGGATTCATTACTGTAGCATTGAAATTAATGGAGTCTGGAATATGTCTCTGCTTTAAAGCAGCGTATAATGTCATTATGGAAACTGCTTTTTTCCTGTGTAACAAATTCATAGTGGATGTTGCTGGAAAGCTTGTTTGACAGAGAACAGGCAGTCATGAGAGCTGGAGTACTCAGCCACTGTTAAGTTCACTGGTTCCACAGAAGCAATTCGCACAACATAGATTTCAGCTTTGGGTTCTGCTTGCTTGTAGAGATTAAATTGGGAATTTTAGAAACGACTTTTGCAGTACTGCTGTTTTATGTTTGTTTTATGTTTTAAGTGGACTGTTGCAACAATTAAATCAGCAACTAAGCATGTGTTCAAGTGGCATAAGGACTGGACGGTTATAAACAGTCAACAGTTGGGGGTATTTCATTGTCTCATAGATAATAAACAAATTTGTCTAACTCTGAAAAATACCCCAATGAAACAAAGTTTGTAGGGGTCTGTTCATGTGTTGGAAAGGAAAACTGCATAACATTAAAATCTAGTGTTTAATTTTCCTTAGTAAGTCTTTCTTAACCATGCATACCCAAGGTCAAGAAATTGTAATCATGCAAGATCCCCATTACAAATTTATAGGGGGACCCATCAGGTTAGCAAGACCACCCTGCTATGCATCACACTATGATCTTGTTTGCCAGAGAGACTACTGTCCTTAGCTGAACTTGATTACTCCACCTATCCTCCTGATGGGCACTACATAATCCTGTGGTTCTGCCTCCTGGGGGGCCTAGGGTAGTCCGGTGGAAAACAATTTATTTTAAATCAACTGGTGCCAGAAAGTTATACAGATTTGTAAATTACTTCTATTAAAGAATCTTAATCCTTCCAGTAGTTATCAGCTGCTGTATACTATAGAGAAAGTTCTTTTCTTTTTGAATGTATTTTCTGTCTGTCCACAGTGCTCTCTGCTGACACCTCTGTCCATGTCAGGAACGGGCCAGAGCAGGAGAGGTTTGCTATCGGGAATTTCTCCTGCTCTGGACAGTTCCTGACATGGGCAGAGGTGTCAGCAGAGAGAACTGTGGACAGACAGAAAAGAAAATCAATAAGAAAATAACTTTCTCTGTAGTATACAGCAGCTGATAAGTACTGGAAGGATTAAGATTTTTTAATAGAAGTAATTTACAAATCTGTATAACTTTCTGGTACCAGTTGATTTAAAATAAATAGTTTTAAGGAAGCACTTGACACCTAAAGTACTTTTAGTAGTTTTGCATGAATTGGCAAGACTGCAGTTATATCTCTTGTGGCCCATCACAAGCTTTTCCAGTTGCTACTCATTGGAGTAGTCTGGTGGCTGAGATATAATATTTTTACTGGATGCTTAATATTGTATGGCCGTCAAATAAAAATGGTAAGTTTTCTGCATTCCTTTTGTACTTTTGCATCACAAGTCTAAGCATTCACTGATGTCTACATGCACAGGGTAAATGTGTTACATATATTGCATCATTCTGTACAGCTAAAGGAGCCAGTCCCAAGTCCACCATCCTCTCCTGGGGAAAAGAAGTGGATCTCACCATGTTCTTTTCAGTATGTCTGGCCATGGGTTTACCAGAGTCACATGTCTCGTCCCCCAGTCCTGTTATTTCCTAAGGAGACCAAAGTAGAGAGCCTAAGTATTTCTAATGTCAGACATACTTTCTTCAAATAGGCCACATACTAAAGAAGGGCCTTGGTGAGTTTCACTGGATCGCTTATTTGCCTCTGGTCGGACCAGTGGTAGACTGCAAAGTAAGGGGGAACTTTCCTGTTGTGTCTGTAATTTGGAATGTGAGCTACAGTATCAGAGAGCTTTAACATCTACACATATCTGTAGGATCTGTATCTGTAGGATCGCCCTCGATGCAGGTTCTGTCAGAGTTTAGGGTTGAAGTGGCTACGGAGCCAGATGCAGTCCTGAGGCATTTTGAGATAACAAACGTCCATTTCAGGCTGTGAAATAACGGATAACATTAGAGTCTTTGTATAAATTGTCCATACATGCTCTGACTTGTGGTTGAACAGGATTAGTGATGACATATAACTTTTCTTTAACCCCTTAACGACCATGGACGTAAATGTACGTCCTGGTTTGGCGGGACTTCCCGCAACCAGGACATACATTTACGTCCTGTGTATAACCGCGAGCATTGGAACGGTGCTCGCGTCATACACAGCAGGTTCCGGCTGCTTGTAGTAGCCGGGGACCCGCTGGTAATGGCTGACATCCGCGCGATCGTGCCTCCATTAACCCCTCAGATGCAGTGATCAATACAGATCACGGCATCTGCGGCTGTGCGGTACTTTGAATGGATGATCGGATCGCCCGCAGCGGTGCCGTGGTGATCTGATCATCCATCATGGTGACCGGAGGTCCCCTCACCTGGCTCCGGCCGTCTTCTGCTCTGGTCTGAGATCGAGCAGACCAGAGCAGAAGATGACCGATAATACTGATCGGTGCTATGTCCTATACATAGCACTGAACAGTATTAGCAATCAAAGGATTGCTATGAATAGTTCCCTATGGGGACATAAAAAGTGTAAAATAAAAGTTGAAAAATTTTAAAATAAAAACAACAAAAAAGTGAAAAATCCCCTCCCCCAATAAAAAGGAAAATTGTCAGTTTTTTCCATTTTACCCCCAGAAGGCGTACATTTTTTTAATAAACATATTTGGTATCTACGCGTGCTTAAATGTCTGTGCTATCAAAATATAATGTTAAATATCCCGTAAGGTGCATGGCGTAAACGTAAAAAATAAAGTCCAAAAATGCTGCTTTTTTTTGTCACATTTTATTTTAAAAATTTTTATAAAAAATTATCTAAAAGTTTTATATTTGCAAATGTGGTATCGATAAAAAGTACAGATGACGGCGCAAAAAATGAGCCCTCATACCGCCCTATATATGGAAAATTGAACATTGGTTATAGGTGGTCAAAATAGGGAGATTTTAGATTACTGATTTTGTACAAAAAGTTTTAGATTTTTTTTAAGCGGTACAAAAACATAAAAGTATCTATCCATGGGTATCATTTTAATCGTATTGACCCACAGAATAAAGAACACATGTCATTTTTACCGTAAAATGTAAAATGTGAAAACAAAACCCTCCAAAATGTGCAAAATTGTGGTTTTCATTTAAATTTCCTCCCTAAATTTTTCTTTGGGGGGTTCGCCGTACATTTTATGGTAATATAAGAGGTTTAATTACAAAGCACAATTGGTCACGCAAAAAAACAAGCCATTATATGGGTCTGTAGATGGAAATATAAAGGAGTTATGGATTTTAGAAGGCGAGGAGGAAAAAACGAAAACCCCCCAAAAAAAATTGGCCTGGTCCTTAAGGTTAAAATGGGCTTGGTCCTTAAGGGGTTAAGGACATTTGACTATGCATATAACAACTGGACTATGCATTTCAATTAACTATGCACAACATTACATTTTTGACTATGCATATAACATACCCTCATCCCTTCCCCAATATCGCGCCACACCCCTACCCCTTAATTCCCTGGTTGAACTTGATGGACATATGTCTTTTTTTCGACCGTACTAACTATGTAACTATACTATGCCTGACTAGACCACATACCAGACATTGTATACACGACTAGACTTAGAACTTTAGACTTAGACATTTTCCGATTGGGTTGCCTGAGGCTCTCTGCCCAATGCCTTGGCTACTGGGGTCCCTTGGCATTTAAAACACATCTCCCCAGAACACTATTATTAGTTTATACTACCGTATATGCTGGCGTATAAGACGACTGGGTGTATAAGACGACTCCCAACTTTTACAGTTAAAATGTAGAGTTTGGGATATACTCGCCATATAAGACTACCCCTCTACCGCAATGTACAGTACCTTGTAGTTCCCCCCACATTAGGTAGGCAGCATATTCCCCCACATTAGGTTGGCAGTATAGTTCCCCCCACATTAGGTAGGCAGCATGTTCCCCCACATTAGGTAGGCAGTATAGTTTCCCCCCACATTACTTAGGCAGTATAGTTCCCCCCCCACATTAGGTTGGCAGCATGTTCTCCCACATTAGGTTGCAGTTCCCCCACAATAGGTTGCCAGTTCCCCCACATTAGATTGCCAGCTCCCCGCTCCCCAACATTAGGTCGGGAGTTCCCCAACATTAGTAGGCAGCTCCCCCACATTAGCAGCAGTTACCCCCACAATAGTAGGCAGTTACCCCACATTTGTAGGCAGCTCCCCCTATAATAGTAGGCAGCTCCCCCACAATAGTAGGCAGTTTCCCCACAATAGTGGGGTTGACAGTCCATGATGGTGCCGAATCCCCGGACACGGTCACATTTTACCACTGTGATGCGTCGGCGCTCTAGGGGTGGCTCACCCTCTCTGGGATGCTCCAGTCGGCGACTATACAGGGCCTCTAACTGTTTTGTGTCCTGTTGCAATAGTTGCCTTTCCACAAAGGGCAATGGCTTAGGCCCATACTTCTGTAACTTTTAGGCCCTTAGTTCCTCCATGATGGCGGCCACCTCTGTGTCTCTTTTAGCCCTTTCGGACTGGGCCAGAGGAACTGGGGGTAAGGGCTTCCCGGGCAAGGGAAGGAGGTGCTCCCGCATGTACTTGAATAAACTTGGCTCTTCGCCGAACAGCCACTTAGGGAGTGGTGGTGACTGAGGGCATACAGTGGGCTGTGGGGCCTGGAGTGTTGGCTGGAGGAGGAAGTAGAAAAATTGGCTTCAGCCGGGGTACTCACATCAGACTCCTCCGTCGGGATCTCAGCCCAGGAGCCCAAGCTGCAGTGGTGAGGCGCCAATCTCATGGGCGACGGCCCTCTGGAATCTGCCAGTGTATCCTCTGCTGGAGTTGCAGCCCACTCGCCATCATCTTTGGGTAGCGGCACCTTCATGCAGTCATCGTCGGTCCCGAGGGACAATCAATGCAGACACTCCGATAGCTGGTGGAACATCTTTGCCGCAGCAATCATTCGGTCCTCCAGCTCCATCTTGGGAATCCCGGTGCACGTGGATTGCTGTGACTCTGCCATGTTACTGCTCACTGAGAGCACTTCCGGTAGACTGAAGAGGTCGAGCTCCACTTCACCTTTTATATTGGTCTCCGACAAGATTGCCACCGGCTATCAGCAGCGGGGCCTGGGACCGTAAGTGACTCAGTGGTGCATCCTCTTCATTCGCCCCCCTGGCAACAAGGGGCGGACCTTTCAAGTTCCATTTTGGGCTGGACACCACGACATTGTTCCACGCCCGGATCCGGGACACTGGCTCTGGCGGGAATCTTTGCCGTGATTCTCCGGCACATCTTTAACCCTTGCAGGTACAACATACATTTTGGCATGCAACAAGGCTTCCGTTCTAATCTTGCACAGTGTAAATCCAACTTTTGGAGACTTCTTTACCACCAACAATACTGTAATTTTCACCTCCCCCACTACTTCTTTAGTGCCAGTACAGAAACATATTTCAATGACACAGTCCCGTACATTTTGCTGGCGCACACTTTTTTGCAACGGCATGCAATTTTGACTTAGACACAGTTCATGGGGAAGGCTTGTGGCAACACTTAAGGGGAGGACTTGCGGCAACTCGCATATGGCACACACCCGCATACTGTTGGGTGGCCTGACTTGACTTAACTTGGTGGTAGACTGGTTAAGGCACACACCCATATCCTGTTGCAGGTGGCCTGGTGGTTGAGTGGTTAAGGCACACACCCGTATCCTGTTTGTGACACCAAAGTTGTGGTGGACCACCGGTGTATGGCGGGACCACTGGTGTAGCAGTGTAGGTGGTGGGATCAGATGGTATTAACCCCAAGATGTTGTTAACCCCTAGTGTTCGTGATGCCAGAGTGGTTTTTGGTACCGGAACCACACAAATGGTATCTCCGCTATTCCAATGGTTAGTTAAGGGAAGGAGAGTCCACAACCTGTTATGGTTTAATGGAGGCTTTACTGGGTTTAAAACAGATGGTATTATCTTTACAGCTAGGCCAGATTCCCAGAGAGATGGACGGGAACTTGGAAGATCCCGCAGCTTGCTGGGACCAATTATAAATAGACTTGAGACAATTATCTTGAGGCTTGACTATGTGCAGGACTTGATTACTTGTAGTGACAGCAGACATAGACTTTTGACATACTAGAATGACTGTAGCTTTGCAGCCTTCCAGGTAGATTGTCACTTGCAGTGAGATCTCTGGTGTTAACTGTTCCTCAGCAAAGATCATAAGAGAAGAGAGTGAATTGTAATGACCACCCCAATATATATATAGTGTGTGGGGGGGGTGGCTGGACTAAAGCCCATTGGTCAAGCTGCAGGTCATAGGTTGAGCTGGTGCTCTCTTGGAGAACATGGGACAACAAATCATGTGACTGCATAACATAACATGTGACAGTCCTTGAGGCAACCTCTCACAGGTCCTCTGCTCTATCTATACATTAGGATCCTGTCCATATATTAAAGCAGTATACACAACACTCTGGAAACAAAAGTGGGGGAGACCATGCAGTGGAGCTGTAGGTCTCAACCTGACAGGGCCTAAGGGTAGTACAGGACCATGTCCTGTACTGGGACATTAAACAGGCTATATATTTGTCCCCATTTGTTGTTATTTATGTGGTTTATGGTGGTTGCTGGCCAAGTTGTACAGTGGAGCAGAGTTTAGCCTGAAGTGCTGTTGCACGCTAGGATGGATCGTGCCTCAGACACTGCATGTCAAAGGGAGTGCTTTGGGTTATATGGCCTATTATGGATAAAATGTCTGTTGTATGTTCCTCTCACCCACTAAGTGTGTAAGTCTGCAATAAAGGATAAAATTTAAGCTGGACAGTGAATGTAGCCATTTGCTTCTCTTTGGACTCTGTCAGTGGATTCGTGTATAAGCACCACTTAGTTAATGTCTACACCTATGTTTTTTATGGTTCCTCAGTACCAGGTACCTCTTAGCAAGTAGCACCAGTCATAATACCTTTATTAGACAATGTGTCAAAATTGATTTATATTATGGTGCTCAATTCTGGACCTGACTGTTGTCTGGGTGGACAGAGTGTGGCAAAGAATCAATAGCATGGCACAGGCTCTTTTAAAAATTGAGCAAGGCTTCTTTCAAAATTCATAAATTGTTGGTCCAAATTTGAGATTCAGAATTTTGATTTTGCTGTCCAGCATGGGGAGCTTTAGTTTGATCTTAATTTTTTTGGAGACCTTCTGATGGTTTTATCCAAAACTGAAATTCAACACACTAATAGTGTGACCCACTAAATTTTGGGAGGTGGTCTCTGCCGGTTAGTGGGAATCATGTGAAGGTTGTTATAATGGTGGAATGGGGCCTCCATCTTAGCTGTGGCTAAGATTAAAGGGGTACTCCCGTGGAAAACTATATATTTTTTTCCAAATCAACAGGTGTCAGAAAGTTAAACAGATTTGTAAATTACTTCCATTGAAAAATCTTAATCCTTACAGTACTTATCAACTGTGTACTGCTATACTACAGAGGAAATTGAGTTGTTCTTTTCAGTCTGACCACAGTGCTCTCTGCTGCCACCTCTGTCCATGTCAGGAACTGTCCAGAGCAGGAGAGGTTTGCTATGGGGATTTGCTCCTTCACTGGACAGTTCCTGACATGGGCAGAGGTGTCAGCAGAGAGCACTGTGGTTAGACAGAAAAGAACAATTCAACTTCCTCTGTAATATACAAATGCTGATAGGTACTGGAAGGATTAAAAAAATTCATAGAAGTAATTTACAAATCTTTCTGGAGCCGGTTGATATATAAAAAAAAAATTCGACTGGAGTTTCCCTTAAAATTTAAGCTGGTCATTGTAGACCACTTTGGGCATGGTCCTGATGGAAGTAAATTGGTGTATCTACAAAAGTGTTTGGAGAGTAAAAGAATGCACTTTTGTTGGAAATGCTTAATAAATGTTTTGGAGGTTTTTGTATGTTTTAAAAAATGTTGATTTAACTCATATTAGTCATTTATAGCAATTGTGGCTTTTATATCATGCAGTTTATGTTTATTTATTCATGCAGATGGTGGGTGTAAGGTTTGGCTGCAGCAAATCACAATCCCCTTTGGGCCTGTTTCCATCACATTTGGCTATTTTTTTTAAACTTCTGTTTGATGTGTGGAACAGATCCATAGGTTTTTAAGAGACTTCTATCATGTTTAATAGTGTCTATTTGTCTCTATTTATTTTGAAAGTGACAGAAAAGGATCCAATTGGTAAACAAGAACACATGGGGTGTTCCCTTCCCTAATGCATTAAGCTTTAAACGTTGGCATTGGAGGAAAATAAAACGTACTCACCTTTATGCATTGGGATTAGGGCACAACACCTGTATTCCCATGTAGCAACAGTAGAAGGTATCCACTGCGGCTGATAGTGTCATGGACCGGTATCCTATGGAACAGTCGTTGCAACAAGGTACAGAGGATCCCAGATGACCTTAAAATCAGGCTCAGGTGTGACCGAACGCGGATCACGGAGATAAAATAATAAAGGATTTTGGTATAATTATTAATAGTATTATCAATATAAACTGGAAATGCATTTCAACAGGATTTCACCTTTCTTCTATACTTGACAAACAAAGGGGGAATCTTTTTAGAAAACTACCTACAGTGGATCCTACCTACCAAGGCAAATGACCTACAGTTGGTCCTACATACTGGGGGAAAACTACCAATAGGAGGTCCTACCTACAGGGGGAAATTACTTACCTGTGAGTCCACGTACAGAAGGCAAACTACTCACAGGGGGCCCTACCTACAGTGAATCTTACCTACAGGAGGCAAACTACCTACAAGGGGGTCCTTTCAACAGGCGGCAAACTACCTATAGGGGGGACCCATCTACAGGGGGAAAACTACATATCGGTGGGTCCCACCTACCAGAGGTAAACTACCTATGGGGCGGTCTTTACTACAGAGGGCAAACTACCTACAGGGGGACCTTCCTAAAGGGGTTCCTGCCTACAGGAGGCACACTACCTTCAGAGAGGTCCTACCTACTAGGGGCAAATTATCTACACAGAGCTCCTACCTACTTGGGTAAAACTACCTACAGGGGGCACACTACCTACAGGGGGATCCTACTTACAGGAAAGAAACTACCTAAAGCGAGGACCTACATTTAGGATAAACTACCTACGAGGAGGACATACATACGGAGGTAAACTACCTATAAAGGACCTAACTACTGGGGAAAACTGGTCTGTAATGGTGGTAAAAGCAGTCATGGTGTTGCAATATTATTTAGGCATAATATAGTATTATTATTTGTAATATCCTCCTATGTATAGGGAGATTATAGCAATAACTGTATGGAGGTAATATTTCATCAATATTAATAGGAAAAAAAAAAACAATATGCAATAACCAAAAAATGAGTCAGAAAAACTAAATACATACCCCCAACAACCTGTAGCTGTAGCTATAGCATTTTATAATTGCCCCTCCTATTTTTCTATTAGTCCCCAGTGTGAAAGTTTAAGTTGCCTTGATACGAGGATGCAGGCCAGGCGAATCCTTAAAGTAAATGAAATGTTTGGGGATTATATTTCTGCTATAACATAAGCAAAATATACATTTTAATACACTTTACATTTGTTCTCTGCACACAAAATAGGGTAAAATATGATCTAATAAAATGAACAGAGTAATTTCTGTCTAATACAAAATATTCATGTACTAGAAAAAGACAATATGACAGTGCATTAAACTGGTATTTGGTTGACTTGTATAGCCTTTCAATCTTCCATGAAAATGCAGATCAAAGGCAACAAATGTAATCATTTGTTTTTGTACATTAGCAGCACAACATGACTATGGCTTGCCAGCAGGTTGCCTGTGCTCCTTTTGACCTCTTCCAGAAACAAATGTAAAATTGTCATCTAAAATGAAAATGGCTTCTTCATATAATTATGCGTTTCAGTTCGTGGACAGATGGAAAGCTATTAATTCAATACTGGTTCGTATTAAAAGCCAAAATAGCCATATAAAATATTTCACAATTCATAATGCAGTAAAGTGCAAATATTGATGGCCCTTAAAAGACCCAACATCCTAAAAACTTTACTGAGTGTTAAATGATAGACTGCATTCCAGACCAGCTCAGGCCGTAATATTCTCTAAAGTGATATTTTTAGCACGTTGAAAAACGACTGTTCTAAAAGCTGTTAAATTTCTTAAGTGCAGGCGATGGCGATGTCCACAACAGAATGCCCGTGTTAGGGAGAACAGTTTCTATGGAAACCTACTGTAATAAAATAGTAAAAACTCTGAAAATGTTCTTAGTTTTAAATGTTCACCTGCCACATAATTAGTAGGATGAAGTAGGAAGGTCATCAACAAGGTCACACTATATTAGTAACAAACTTCTGCCCAAAGTCATATTTAAAAAAAAAAATTTCTCTTTCTGTTTTTCTTTAGTATGCCGTACAGAAAATAAGAAAAATCTCTTAAAGGCAAATTACACAACTGTTTGGAAAGTTTTCTTATAGACATATTAAGAGTGGTTGCCTTCTCTACACAACCCGTTTGAATATACCGTATTATATCTCCACTCTGGACATCACTCTTTGAGGCAGGGCACAGAGCTCCTGCTTAAAGGGGTACTCCACCCCTAGACATCTTATCCCCTATCCAAAGGATAGGGGATAAGATGTCTGATAGCGGGGGACCTGTCGCTGGGAACCCCTGCAATCTCTCCTGCAGCACCCGCTTGTCACAAGCTGCACGGAGCGAAGATCCGGCGATCCGGCGATACAGGGGCCGGAGTATTGTGACGTCACGGCCCCACCCCCTCGTGATGTCACGCCCCACTCCATCAATGCAAGCCTATGGGAAGGGGTGTGATGATAGGGGGGCGGGGCTGTGATGGTGGGGGGGGCTGGGCTGTGACTTTACGATACTGCGGTCCCTGTATCATGAGTCATAAGCATGGAGTGATCTTTTCTCCATGTAGCTAATGACAAGCGAGTGCTGCAGGAGAAACTATGGGGGTTCACAGCGGCAGGACCCCCGCAATTAGACATCTTATCCCCTATCCTTTGGAGGAATATCTAGGGGTGGAGTACCCCTGTAAGCTCTTGCTTATATATTATTGAACATCTGAATGACCAATGTGGGAAATCCAAATAACAATGAAAAAAACAAAAAAAACATGTCTTTTATAATGTGTTGAATAACTGGTCCCCAGCATGGCACACCAACTTAATCACAGTACCCAACAAGGCACCCTACCCTTCCCATCTTTGACAGCTTCCTTCTGCCTGCCTCCTATTCAATCATTGCATCCTATTCAATCCCTTCTATTCATTCTACTCTCTCTTCTCCAATGATACAGCAGAATGCTGGCAGTATTTTTCCCAGGTCTGCTCCTACTTCTTGCGCTAGTCTGGTTGGACAATGTGGTATAGATCTTCATCCCCCTAATTCAAGGCACTTCTTGGTCTTTTCAAAGGGATTTCACCCTGATGTTGCTTTAAAATTGGTCTTTGGTTAGATAGAGGGATAGTCTAATTATAAAGGGAATCTTCCATACAAAAATCGGTCACTGAAAAAAGAGTTCTATATGGGTAGAAGGTGTTTTTGGGATGTTTCACTGTACATTGATATTAAAATTTTGTTCTTGCCATAATCAATAGTTATAAAATCATTATTACAATGAATTGCAATGATTTTTCTTTTTGTTCTTCTTAGGGATGAATTAAGATGCCAATGGAAAATTGGTAAATTGGTAAAGACTATCAAGGAACCCAAGTAAGTGATTATTTTACCTATCATGATGGCTTACTATGATTTTTGTTAATTCTGAAAACAAACTATTTCTGAAAGAAATGTCTCAGACCCTAGCAACAATACAAAGGTGCATGTTTTTGATATTTTTTTCCTTCAAGCCTGCTGAATAGTGACTGATATTGCAAGGTATAAAACCTTAAGATATTAAGCCTTTAAATAAAAGACTGTGCTTTTATAGTGCTATCATTTTTCTTTTTTTATACAGAAATAATAACAGGCTTAAGAGTTAGATTTTTTTTTTTGATAGGACGAACATCAATGAATATGACAAAAGACAAGACCATCCAACAAAAGATCATAAAGTGTATTGTGAAGTTAAAGGAGTAGTCCGGTGCACACTTTTCTTATTTTATCCAGTCCGAGCTGCAAAAAAACAAAAGAAAACAAACTTTCTCTTACCTGTCTACGTGCCCCCGGAGCTCCGGTACAGGTGTTCGGTCGCCGGGCTGTTTGCTTCTTACTTCCTGTTAGCCCGCCACATCACACGGAGCTTCAGCCTATCACCGGCCGAAGCGGGACATCGCTGTGGCCGGTGATAGGCTGAAGCTCCGTGTGACGTTCCGGGCTAACAGGAAGTAAGAAGCAAACAGTCCCCTGACCGAACACCTGTACCGGAGCTCTGCGGGCGCGTAGGCAGGCAAGAGAAAGTTTGTTTTCTTTTTTTTTGCAGCCCAGACTGGATAAAATAAGAAAAGTGCGCGCCGGACTATTCCTGTAAACATTTGGTTGTTACTAGAGATGAGCGAATTGAATCGGACGAAGTCGAATTCATTCCGAATTTCATGAAAAATTTGATTTGGACCGAATCCGAACTTTGACTCGATTTGAAAAAAAATGTCTTCATTAGCGACACCCACTGCGATCATCCTGTATAATGTATAGATGCGAGCGGCTCTCTCCTGCGCTCGCATCTCTGCAATAGATAGGAAGATCGCAGTGGGTGTCAGAAGTAACACCTGCTGTGATCTGTCCTTAACTGCAGGTACTACTGCTCCCAACATGGAGCACACTCTGCTCCATGCTGGGAACTATAGTACCTGCATCACTTCTGACACCCGATGCCATCGTCCTGTATAATGTATTATTATCGTCCTTTCTAATGGGGCTAAAAAAAGTAAAGTGAAAATAAAAAAAAAATTTGATTTAAAAGGAAAACTAGAAAAAAAATTATGAAATGCACTCCTCATTCATTTATAATATTGAGCGCTGAATTTTCTGGTCCCTGCCCGCTCCCGAAAATTGAAAGACAAAAGAAAACTATTCCAGGCAAAACCTTTATATATATATATATATATATATATATATATATATATATATATATATCAACTGGGTCCGGAAAGTTAAACAGATTTGTAAATTACTTCTATTAAAAAATCTTAATCCTTCCAATAGTTATTAGCTTCTGAAGTTTTCTGTCTAACTGCTCAATGATGATGTCACGTCCTGGGAGCTGTGCATGATGGGAGAATATCCCCATAGGAACTGCACAGCTCCCAGGACGTGAGTCATCAGAGAGCAGTTAGACAGAAAACAACAACTCAACTTCAGAAGCTAATAACTATTGGAAGGATTAAGATTTTTTAACAGAAGTCATTTACAAATCTGTTTAACTTTCCGGAGCCAGTTGATATCTAAAAAAACGTTTTGGCCTGGAATACCCCTTTAATTTTTAAATGGGGATCAATTTATGTGGGTGGGTGGGCAGGGACCTAAAAATATTGTGTTTAATAAAGTGTGTGTGTATGTGTGTTTCATTTTTTTTCTCAATTTTTAATATTTTTTAGGTAGTACTACTACTCCCAGCAAGGAACATACTGTTCCATGATGGGAGCTGTAGTACCTGTACTAATAGACAGATCACAGCAGGTGTCACTCCTGACACCCGATGTGATTGTCCTTTTTATTGCAGAGATGGAGCGGCTTTCTCCTGCGCTCGCATCTCTGCACTATACTCCGGCCAGCCAGTGATGGGAATAGAATTCACATTGCTTACTCATATTTCCGGCAGAGAGCTGTGATTGGCCAGATGGCTCAAACCAATCACAGCTTTCTGTGGGAAATATGAATAATAGGTATATATATGGCATATACTCATAATACAGTGGGACCAGAGAAGAGCGGCTGGCCACCTGCCCGCATCTATACATTATACAGGACGATCGCATCGGGTGTCAGAAGTGAGACCCGCTGCGATCTGTCTATTAATGCAGGTACTACAGCTCCCAGCATGGAGAAAAGTGTGCTCCACGTTGGGAGCAGTAGTACCTGCAGTTGAGGACAGATCACAGCAGGTGAGAAAGCAGCCCGCATCTATACATTATACAGGACGATCGCAGCAGGTGTTAGGAGTGACATTAGCACAGGTACTACTCCTCCCATCATGGAACAGTCTGTTCCATGATGGGAGCAGTAGTACTTCCTAAAAAGTGTTAAAAAAAATAGAGAAAAAAAGTGAAACACACACTTTATTAAACACATTATTAAAATACATTTCTAATAAAAATTGGCGGAGAATTTATTCGGATCAAATTATTATTATTTTTTTTTAATTCTGCAAATTGGCCGAATATAATTTTTCTAAAATCTCTAGTTGTTACACTAGATTTTATTATAAGACCGGAGACTTCGCATTATTGCATTTGCACTCTTTCTTTACTAGATAGCAGCAAACAAATAGTTAACAGATTAACAGATAAATCACAGAAAAAAAAATTGCATGTCACATACAAACATTCTACATATAGTGACAGCCAATCGGAATAGTCTATAGATAATATAATGTGATGTTGCTATTTATTTGCTGCTTTCAAGATACAGTAAGTACATCGTAAAATTTTGACTCTATGATTTTAATGTTATTTTCATATTAATTGATTTCATTTATTTATTTCATTTTAAATTATTGTATTATATTTAAATAATTAATATATTTCTGTATTGTTCTTCTTTTCCTCATACTTTCTTATAGAGTCTATTCTGATTCTTTATTGTTCTTCTTTTCTCCTCATTTCTTATTTCATCATTTCGTAGTTTTTACTCCTTCATTTAATCCGCAATTTTCATCATTTTTATTTGCATTTAATACATCTTGTCATATTCTGACTATCATTATATTCCCGCTATTCTATCTGTGTATGTCCTTATCAACAGCAAGTCACATGCCCGCTTGTCGGCTCACACCGTTGTGCAGCTGAAATTCATACCTGCTCCCCCCCCTTCCCACTCCTTTTACCTCACCGTTCTGTCCTGTCAGTTGGTGTTCAGCTTCACATCGCTGCGCTGAGCTGTGCCTAGTCCCGTCCCCTTCCTACATAATAATGTTTCCGGCTTCCTGTGTACAAAACGCCCTACGCCGCCACCTGCTGTTACTTTTAGGTATATATTTCACATTAATTCCATCAATAAATCCTAATTACCCCTTATGTTATATATTCCATATTGTTCTTATATATTTTTTTTTCTCCTCCCTTCCTTGACCTCCCTCTACTTATACATCTCAAATAATTGATTCTTTAATTCAGTGTACACTCTATCCTAGTTAAACATTTATCAAACCTCACCTGTCCATATTAGCAGATTGTAGTATATATATATATATATATATATATATATACATTTCATATTCAATATGTCTTCACCAGACAAAACAACTGTTAAAGATTTTGATATAGTTACTACTGAACAAATTCAAGTATTGGTCAATGTATCCGTCCAAACGCCGCAATGATTCCGACTCTATTGCTCAGACCATGGCTGCCATGATCCAACATGGTTCTCAAAGACCTCAATCAATTTCTTCTCCTCATTCTCCTCAAAAAGTTGCGGTCTACATGGTACAGGTTACCATGTACAACTCTTTTGTACTGTCCCAGTACGCTGGCAACACAGGGACATTCCTGCAGTTTCAAGAGGTAGTTCTAAAGGCCCTCATCTTTGGTGGCCGCCAAGGAGCGGGTCAGAGCACCTCTGGAACTGTGGGCCCCCGGATCGTCCAAGAAAAAATGCAGAGTGTGTCACAGGAGGGGGATTCGGAAGGACACCACCACTCAGTGTGACACTTGCCCCAATCCAGTGGCGTTGCTAGGGTTGGTGTCACCCGGTGCGGTACAAAATGGTGTCACCCCATACCTCCCCCTCAGTAAGTTTTTAGCCTGTTGTGACAGACACCACTGTTGTAGCGCATTGTGAGAAATTCCAGTATAATAATCAGATATACCGGTTGCCACAGAATGGGAAAGTGTTAAAGAAGTTTTCACCATTTAAATATACAGCTCCCAGAATTACTTAAAGGGGTACTCCACTGGAAAACATTTACTTTTATATCAACTGGTGCCAAAAAGTTAAACAGATTTTTAAATTACTTCTATTTAAAATCTTAATACTTACAGTACTTATAAGCTGGTGTATGCTTCACAGGAAGTTGTGTAGTTCTTTCTAGTTTGACCACAGTGCTATTTGCTGACACCTCTGTCCATGTCAGGAACTGCCCAGAGCAGGATAGGTTTGCTATGGGGATTTGCTCCTAATATGGACAGTTCTTGACATGGACAGAGGTGTCAGCACAGAGCACTGTGGTCAGACAGAAAAGAAATTAAAAAAGAAAATAACTCCCTGTGAATCGCTTATACAGCAGCTAATAAGTACTGGAAGGATTAAGATGTTTAAATAGAAATAATTTACAAATCTGTTTAACTTTGTAGCACCATTTGATTAAAAAAATGTTTTCCAGTAGAGTACCCCTTTGAGCTGTGGTGAGGATATGCTGGGAGTTGTAGTTTCACTCACCATAACTGTAGAACTGACAAGCGACTATAGCTCTGATAGGACACAGAGAGGAGAATGTACAATGATATCAGTGACTACCGGTGACGTCTTCTCTATAGTGAGGAGAATACACAATGATATCAGTGACTACAGGTGACGTCTTCTCTATAGTGAGGAGAATACACAATGATATCAGTGACTACAGGTGACGTCTTCTCTATAGTGAGGAGAATGTACAATGATATCAGAGACTACAGGTGACGTCTTCTCTATAGTGAGGAGAATACACAATGATATCAGTGACTACAGGTGACGTATTCTCTATAGTGAGGAGAATACACAATGATATCAGTGACTACAGGTGACGTCTTCTCTATAGAGAGGAGAATACACAATGATATCAGTGACTACAGGTGACGTCTTCTCTATAGTGAGGAGAATACACAATGATATCAGTGACTACAGGTGACGTCTTCTCTATAGTCTTTCCTTATCTAATTCAGATGGTACATACCGCCTGGTCCAGCTAAAACTTCTCTCTGCAGAATGTGACGCCCAGACGTCTCCTCACTATGTCAGCGCATTCTCATCCTCTATATGAAAACAATAATTATTATAAACCTGCCAGACACTCTATCCTCTAAATATAATACTACTATACACTATACTCTTTGATTATAAACCTTCCATACACCGTACCCACTGAATATAATACTACCACACACTGCACATTCTGAATATAATACCAACACATACTGTACACTCTGAATATAAATCTGCCACATACTGTACCCCTGAATATAATACCACCACACACTGTACCCTCTGAATATAATACTACCACCCACTGCGCCCTCTGAATATAATACTACCACCCACTGCGCCCTCTGAATATAATACTACCACACACTGTGCCCTCTGAATATAAATCTGCCACATACTGTACCCCTGAATATAAATCTGCCACATACTGTACCCTCTGAATATAATACTACCACCCACTGCGCCCCCTGAATATAATACTAAGAGATGAGCGAACTACAGTAAATTCAACTCGTCACAAACTTCTCGGCTGGGCAGTTGATGACTTTTCCTGCATAAATTAGTTCAGCTTTCTGGTGCTCCCGTGGGCTGGAAAAGGTGGATACAGTCCTAGGAGACTCTTTACTAGGAATGTATCCACCTTTTCCAGCCCACCGGAGCACCTGAAAGCTGAACTAATTTACGCAGGATAAGTCATCAACTGCTGAGCCGAGAAGTTCGTGACGAATCAAATTTACTGTAAGTTCGCTCATCTCTAATAATACTACCACAAACTGCGCCCTCTGAATATAACGTTGCCATACAGTGCACCCTCTGAATATAATACCACAACCGCAGTAACACCCATCAACATCCTTTGGCTGATGCTATTACCACGGGAGGGGGGTATTGGTGGTGTTGCTAGTGGATGATGGGGGTGCTACTACTGGGGGGGGTGTTGCTGGAGGATGATGAGGGTGCTACTGGCCATCCCCCTGGCAGTATCACCCATCGGAAGGATCATCCTGGCAGGAGCACCGCCATCATCCACCATCAGGATCTGCTGATGGAGGTGCTGCTGGGGGGGGGGGGTTGCTGGTGGATGATGAGGCCGCAGGTTCCCCACAATGGGTCAAAGTCTCCCCACATTAGATCACTGGTTCAACACCCGAAACACACACGCACACACACAAAAAAACACATACAACACAGAGAGACACACACACAAACACAGTCAGAGAGACACACACTCACAGACAGACACACACACACAGTCACACACACAGAGTCACACACAGAGTTGTTACACAAACACACAGAGTCGCACAAACACAGAGTCACACACACACACAGAGACACACACACACACACACACAGTCACACACACACACAGTCACATGAACACAGTCAAACACACAAACATAGATAGAGACAGACAGAGAGACACACACACTCACCCATCCAGCGCAGCGCTCCTTCTTACCGGGCGCACTGCGAGTGACGTAACTGACGTCTTCCTGCGCGGCCATGCGGTGTGACGTCAGGCCGACGCAGACGTGGGAGCGGAGGCCGGGCACAGTGCTGGTGAAGGTGAGGGGGGTGTGATGACGGACGGGCGCACAGTGCAGGTGAAAGGGGAGGGTTGCTGATGGACGGGCTCTCCTCACAAGTGAAGAGCGGGGGGGGGGTGGTGGTGGTGACTGACGGGAGGCCGGTCGGGCACAGATGGGGTGTGGGTGCTGCGGAGCGTCTTGGTGTCACCCCATTAGGTTGGTGTCACCCGGTGCGGGCCGCACCCCCCGCACCCGGGTCGCAACGCCACTGCCCCAATCATCCGGGCCTCTGCATTAGAAACTGCTTCAGGGAGTATCACACTTTCATGGAGCTCTACATTTTTAATCCTTTTCCCTCATTTTAATTCCCCAGAATTAGACTCCAATGTACCAGTATAGAGTACATTGTCTTCCAAATTTTAAAACCAAAACATCCCAACCAAAAAATCCCCAAACCTTTTTCCCAATACCCCTGATATCTTTTTTTCCCCCAAAAATTGGATCATGGGACACAGAGTCAACAGCATTGGGGGTTTGCAGTTGCCTCAAATGCGCAGCACTCTCTCCCCACCCCCACCAGAGCGGGGTGCGCATTTGAGGTAACAGAATAGAGACGGCCACACACATCACATTCCTAGAATGATGACTCATAGGGTTTGGGGCGGGCATCATTTTTACTTTCGGCTATACTCTGGGTCATCATTCTAGGAATTGGCATATCAGTTTTAAAATTGCAATTTTCATCCCCCCCCCCTAATAGTACACTTCATCCATTCCTGGAAAATAAATTTAGGGAACACCCATCTGTTCAAAATCTCCTCTTCACCCCTATACACCTTCCCTGGGGGTGTACTGTTTGTAATATTTTCACATGTGGGTGTTCCTTTCTTGTATTTAACTCTGAATGTATGTAACTGTTAGGTCCGTAACAAACTTCGGCCTCAAATGCGTAGAGTTCTCACTCTTGAGCTCTGTCATATTTACAGGCGACAATTCGGAGTCACATGTTAGTTCACAGAAAGATGAAGCAGAGTATAGGTTGAAAATTGCAATTTTAAAAAGCTACCCATCATCCATTCCTGAAAAATAAATTTAGGAAACACCCGTGCCTTCAAAATGTCCTCTTTAACCCTATACCCATTCCTCAGGGTGGGTACTTTCTGTAATGGTGTCACATGTGGGTGTTTCATTTTTGTATTTTCCTCTGAATGTATGTAACCGTCAGCTACTGATATGCCATAGGCCTCAAATGTAAACAGACCTGTATGACTTCTAAGCCTTGTTGTGCGCCCGCCCAACACATTACCCCATATGTGGATGTGTTTCCATAGTCAGGAGAAAAAGCCCTCTAAAATTTGTAACCCAATTACTCCAATTACCCCTTGTGAAAATGTAAAAATTTGGGTAACCCTAGCATTTTAGTGTAAAAAAATCAATTTTTTCATTTTACAGCCCACTGTTCAAAAGACCTGTGAGGTATAAGTACTCACTGTACCCCTTGTTACCTTCCTTGAGGGGTGTAGTTTCAAAATTGGGGTCACTTGCTGGGGTTTTTTTTTTTAAATTTTATGTCAGAACCTCAACCATTGCAGTGTAAAGCACCACTTTAGGCCTCAAATCTCATTGGTGCTGTCTCACTCCTAAGCCCTGTTTTGCACCCGAATAGTGCTTTAACGCCATATATGGGGTATATCCTTATTCTGGAGAAATTGGGCTACACATTTTGTGGAGCTTTTTTTCTATTACTACTTGTGAAACTAAAAAAAAATTGGTTAATACCAGCAATTTAGTATGAAAAATAAAATGTTTCACTTTTACTGCCCACTGTTAAAAAAAACCTGTGAGGTGTAAGTACTCACCTTAACCCTTGTTACGTTCCTGGATTGGTCTAGTTTACAAAATGGTCTCACATAATACCATAATTTATGGAGTAATACCATAATTTTAGTGTTAAAAATAAAAATTTTCCCTTTTACAGCCCACTGTTCAAAAAACCTGTGAGGTGTAAGTTCTCACTGTAACCCTTGTTATGTTCCTGGAGGGGTCTAGTTTCCAAAATGGTGTCACATGTGGGGGGTTTCTGCTGTTCTGGCTCCATGGGAGGTTTGAAACTGCACATGACCCCCAACTTCAATTTCAGAAAAATTCTCTCTTTAAAAGACCAATGGCGCTCCTTCTGTTCTGAGACCTGTAGTGCGCCAGCAGAGCACATAACATCCACATATGGGGCATTTTCTTAATCGGGAGAAATTGGGCTTCAAATTTTGTGGTCCATTTTCTCCAATTACCCCTTGTAAAAAAGAAAAATTTGGGGTAACACCATCAATTTAGTGTTAAAAATCTAATTTTCCATTTTCACGTCCAAATTCAACGCAAAGTCGTCAAACACCTGTGAGGTGTTAAGGCTCACTATACCCCTTGTTACGTTTCTTGAGGGGTGTAGTTTCCAAAATAGTATGCCATGCGTTTTTTTTTTTTTTTTTTTTTTTTTGCTGTACTGGCACCATGGGGGCTTCCTAAATGCAACATGGCCCCCAAAAACTATGACAGCAAAATTGGTTTTCAAAAATCCTACAGTTGCTCTTTCCCTCTTGAGCCATGTTGTGAGCCCACAGAGCACTTTATGTCAACATATGAGGTATTTCCATACTCGAGAGAAATTGGGCTACACATTTTGGGGGGCTTTGTCTCCTTTTACTACTTTTAAAAATGAAAAAATGGGGCTACAAGAACATGTTTGTGTAAAAAACGCAGATTTTGTTTTTTCTCCTCCACTTTGCTGCAATTCTTGTGAAACACCTAAAGGGTTATCAGACTTTTTGAATGTCATTTTGAAAACTTTGAGGGGGGTAGTTTCTATAATGGGGTCATTTATGGGGTATTTCTCACAGTCTCCTCAAATCCAGTTCAAACTTAACTGGTCCCTGAAAAATTCTGATTTTGAAATTTTCATGAAAACTTAGAAAATTGCTGCTATACTTTGAAGCCCTCTAATGTCTTCAAAAAGTTAAAATAGGTGAATTTTATGATGCCAACATAAAGTAGACATATTGTATTTGTGCATCAATATAACATTTATTTGGAATATCCATTTTCATTACAAACAGAGAGTTTCAAAATTTGAAAAATGCAACATTTTCAAAATTTACATTACATTTTGTGATTTTTCACCAAGAAAAAATGCGAGTAACGACAAAAATTTACCGCTATGCTAAAGTAGAATATGTCACGAGAAAACAGTCTCGGAATCAGAATAATCAGTAAAAGCATCTCAGAGTTATTAATGCATAAAGTGACAGTTGTCAGAATTGCAAAAAAGGGCTCAGTCCTTAAGGTGAAAAAGGGCTCAGTCCTTAAGAGAGCGGGTCAGGATTCATAACAGCTACCCTCATGCTAGTAGCACTGTGACTGGTGCCAAAAATATGCACCCCAGACCCTTCACCCGTGAGGCAGACAAAAAATGGGTATAAAGAGCCTCTAAAAGAGTCAAACCAGACCAGACACTTACCATGAATCCTCCAGTGACTATTCTACTCTGGACTCGGAGGAATCTGACCAAGTTATGGATCCTTATATTGACACTTCTGAATAAGATAATACTGAAATTCCTGATAATATTAAATCTTCTGAGGTCATTTTGGATGGTAGTGGGGTTCCTTATTTCGACCCATCAAATATCAAACATCCAAGGTCAGGGTAATGGATCCCTCAACCCCATGTCCTTAGATAAGGGGTCTTTAGATAAAGCAGCATTAAATACATTACGGGCAGAATGGCCAAGACCATCTTTACCCCATGACCCCTTGGAGACAGAGGGTTTTTCCATTTTTGTACTTTAGTTTTTTCTTCCTTACCTTTTAAAAATTATAACCCTTTCAATTTTGCACCTAAAAATCCATATGATGGCTTATTTTTTGCGCCACCAATTCTACTTTGTAATGACATCAGTCATTTTACCCAAAAATCTACGGGGAAATGGGATAAAAAAAACACCATTTTGTAAATTCTGGGGCTTCCGTTTCTATGCAGTACATTTTTCAATAAAAAATTACACGTTCACTTTATTCTGTAGGTCCATATGATTAAAAAGATACCCTACTGATATAGGTTTGCTTTTTTGTACTTCTGGAAAAAATCATAACTACATGCAGGAAAATGTATACGTTTAAAATTGTTGTCTTCTGATCCCTATAAGTTTTTTAGTTTTCTGTGTAAGGGTCGGTATGAGGGCTAATTTTTTGCACCGTGATCTGAAGTTTTTAGCGGTACCATTTGTATTGATCAGACTTTTTGATCGCTTTTGATTCATTTTTTCATGATTTAAAAAGTGATCAAAAATACGTTATTGTGGACTTTGGATTTTGTTTGCTCGTACGCCATTGACCGTGCAGCTTAATTAATGATATATTTTTATAATTCAGACATTTACGCATGCGGCAATATCACATATTTTTATTTACACAGGTTTTTTTTTAAATGGGAAAAGGGGTGTAATTCAAAATTTTATTAGGGAAGGGGTTAAATGATCTTTATTAACTTTTTTTCCCACTTTTTTTTGCAATGTTATAGCTCCCATAGGGGGCTATAACACTGCACACACTGATCTTTTACATTGATCAATAGTTTCTCCTAGGAAACCATTGATCAATGATTCTGCCGCTTGACTGCTCATGCCTGAATCTCAGGCACTGAGCAGTCATTTGGCGATGGGACACCAGGAGGCAGGTAAGGGGACCCTCCTGCTGTCCTACAGCTGTTCGAGATGCAACGATTTTGCCGCGGCGATCTCAAACAGCCCCCTGAGCTAACGGGCATTAGTTTGCTTTTATTTTAGACGCGGAGTTACTGTAGCGCATTTTTTTGCACGTGCATACCACATGCCTACATCTAAGTAGTGTACAATTTTGTACCTGTTAATCTGTCAAGGGCCTACATACTGTGAAAGACGTAAATCACAGAAAACATTAAAACTTTACTTTTATTATATCACTATAAAATATATAGACCATGAAAAACATATGTAACAATTCTGGTGTTGTACCCAAATGTCGTACATCCAACCAGAGAGAACAAAAGGAAAAATGCACCTTGGTCTTTCAGACCACTTTTTGCTGCACCGCAACTGAGATGAGGTTGCTGTTTGCTGACTCACAGAAAAAAGCACGGATCCCCCGCTCCAGCAGTAGTGTCATGTGTATATATATTTATATGTATGAAATATACACAGGATGTCCTACAATAAAGGTTGGGTGTGAGGGCAGGGTAGGAATGGGGTGGGGGACCTGGGGGTAGCACGGGCTAGGTATTGAGTGCCCCTATAGCTATCCTGACCCTAGATGATCACCCTACTCGGTGCCTAAACCTAGGCGGAGTGAACGCCCTGATAAGGCGGCCCCGCTCCGGAACCTACCCTGTTAATCCCTAGAACACCCTGTTTTAAAGGCAAAAAAGTAAGTGGCTCTCTGTCTCACTGGGGCGCCCTGTCTGACTTGATTGGACAGGGAGGAAGCCCTAGCCAACATATAGGTACATAGACACTATAGACGATATGCTACGCATGTATCCCACTAAGATGTTGTAACAGGTGATAAGGCATACTATATCTATATATATATATATATATATATATATATCAATGAAGAAAATCTGCAGCACTACTTATCCAATATAGCAGCGGGTGCCAGCGCCCCAGACCCGATCAAAGTCCATGTAGTATAAACGTAGAAAAAGCGCAGCACTCCTTAATGACGTGAAAAAAAGTGGTGATTTATTGGCTCACATAGCAGCAACGTTTCTGTCCTACCATAGGACCATTTTCAAGCTTGAAAATGGTCCTATGGTAGGACAGAAACGTTGCTGCTATGTGAGCCAATAAATCACCACTTTTTTTCACGTCATTAAGGAGTGCTGCGCTTTTTCTACGTTTATATATATATATATATATATATATATATATATATATATATAGCAGGTAAGAGATTATTGGATTCTGAAAATAACAAAATAACACTGATCAGTTGCTATAGCAGGATATATATCATTCGCAGATCCCTGCAAACTGAGCTGTATACTAGTATATATATTTTTATCAAGGTGCCCTTAAGTTGAATTAATTATGTCTTGACAAGGCACAGACCCAGATGGATAGAAGAAATACCTAGTTGCTATAGACAACTCATGTAGGAATCACTACCACATTTAAATAACTCAAAGGTAGTGTTGTTCAGGTAGTGTTGTTCCACACTTCTCTTCCTCAATATATAAACCAATGCAAACGGATTTGCAATTGGTTGCTACAGGCAACCAAGATAGAGCAGGATACCTGGTTGTTATGAATAATCCGAATGGGAGTCACAGCCACACTTGAATAGCTCAAAAAGGTGATATTATTAGGCACTTCTCTACTCAATATATCAACCAGTATAAACGGATCCGCAAATGGTTGCCATATGCAACCAAGATAACTCACAGCTCAGAGTATATATCAACCAAGTGACTCACTATGTGACCTACTGTTCAGTATCACACATATCCAGGTACAGAGTCACAAAAGAAAAACAGGGTAGCAGATATAAGTATACACAGGTAGAATAGTGGGATACTTATCAGACCGCTGGAAGACCGGGGGACTGCAGTTCCTACACGTTTCACCCCCTCAGTTCTTCAGGGGACAATAGAGGGGTGATGTGGTGTAAATGGACAATCCCATGATGGAAGATGAGATGCAGTAGGGTGGAAACTGCTGATGGCCATATTGGACTGTGCCTCTCTGAGGTTAAAATAGGGATCCCGGACCCTCCCCTAACTAAGTTTGTCCAATCAACATGCTGTGTGACAGCATCGGACTTACCCAATAGGTCCGTGGCGGCAAGTGTGCAGTGTCCCGGAAGTGGCGTCAGACGCCACAATCCCGCTACTGAGAGGCGCGTGGTGCCGGAAGTAAACAAACACCGCGTGTGTGTGCGCATCAGGTGACCGGGGTCTTCGCGTCATGTGATACATGACGTGCGAAGCGGCTCCCATAGTGGGCGGGTCTGATGGATGCGGCCGGGTCGCACAGGTAGGTTTCAATTGCGCATGCTCTATCCACTGTGAAGATGTTAAGATGTAAATATAAGTGTAAAATTCATCGAAATAGAGGCGCATTGTCATAGATAATGGTAAGATGTTACAAGAATATGAAAAAAAACAACGTGGTTGAAAAAAGGACAAAAATAGGAATATGGGGGATGTAGAAGTGCAAGATCACAGAATAGGCATAGATTCTTGTTTCCAGGAATAAACCACTATCCCTACTGATTCTTAAAATCCAGCCTATACTCATAGGGAGGACATAGATAAGTCTATTGGTTCCGGTCTGCACCAACTGACCCAAAGTATATAGATAGAATTGATATTATACATGATATGCGATGGACAGAAAAGGATATGTCCAACATAGATAGAAAAAAGTGGCACCCTTTTTGTGCCAATAGGCATGAGATTTTAGGAGACTGATGGCCCACTAATATCTAGGCATTATTTATCATAATGTCTTGCTGGGCTCACCTCTGTCAAAGAATCAAGGAGAAAAATTAGACTGTACACAGGGCTGACCATCAGATATATGACGTGAAGGATAGAACTTCATTTAGGCCTAATGGAGCAGTGGATCTGAATTTATAGATCCAAAATGTTTCTTTCTGGAGTAGGCGACGATCTAGGTTCCCTCCCCTTGGAGAGGGGCGCACTACTTCCAGAGCAGCAAAGGAACAAGTTTTTGGATTGCCACCATGTACTTCATGAATATGCCGTGCAATTGGGATGTCACGCTTATGGGAGATGTCGTTTATATGTTCACAGATTCTGCGGCGGAATTCTCTTGTGGTTTTGCCAATGTAGTCCTTAGGACATCCACATTGGCATAGATACACCACCCCCTTTGTAGGGCAATTAATGAAATCCCTCAAAAAGAATTGTTCACCTGTGACTGAGCTGGTGTTGCTTTTGGTTTTTCTCATGAAGTCACATGCTTTACAGCCACTACATCTGAAATTCCCTAATATACGGCGGTTTAACCATGTTCCCTGAGGGGTAGGTCTTGTTTAGTGGCTGTGCATGAGGCGATCACCAAGGCTGTGACCTCTTCTGTAGGTTACCAACGGGCGATCAGACACAACTCTGTCCAGCAAGGGGTCTGCTTGTAAGATAGACCAATGTCTATTAAGTATGTCCAGGATAGATGATCTTCCTGCATCAAAAGTCCCAATAATTCGGGTAGCCCCAGTCTCTGGTTTTGGTGGACCAGGTGTTAATAATTCCATCCGTTCCCTACCCTGGGCATGCTGGAATGCCTTTTTTAGGACATCCATTGGGTATCCCCGTTGGAGGAAGCATTTTTTTAGTTTACTTGCTTCTCTATAAAAATCCTGATCGGAGGAGCAATTTTGAATCACCCTTAAATACTGGCCTTTTGGAATGCCCTTCTTTAGGGCCAGAGGATGGAAACTAGACCAGTGCAATAAGCAGTTAGTTGCTGTGGGTTTGCGAAATAGAGTGGTAGAGAGACCTCCTGTGAAAGTCCAAGCAACAGTACTCACCGGCTGGTGTTTTACAAAAATACTGAGTTTTTTTGGTGTATTGTAGCGCATTATTTTGCCCTCATACGTGCATACACTCATATACGCAATAAGTATGTCAGGAAGAATATTGCCAGGACGTGCACAGATTAGTGGCAGAGGCCTAAATTTATCAGGCGCAAGCAGAGGTTGTAGAAGAGTAGGGGTTTGTGCCAGCCGGAGTCGCAGTGAGAGATCTGAGCTCCCGGTGTCAGCTAGCAGTCGTGTTGCGACCAGCAACCCAGCAGCCGTGATTGATTGGTTCACTCGGTCATCCAATTCTTCTCAAGTGACATCCAACACCCCCAATCAACAGTCGATGGGTTTCTTGTGCCGCAATATGGTCTCCATATATTGACTGTGTATTGTAGGAAACATGTGGCTATTCCTTGAGTTACTCTCCCAGCATTATTGCCATGGTGATACCAGACCAGTAATAAAAGGAATATTGCCAAGGACTAGCAGAAACAGGGAACTGTGGATACTGACCACCGGTTGTTGGAATTGACTGACTATCCCAGGATGTAGATTTACCATTTTGAAGTTCCTCAGTTCCAGTAGGCTTTAAGTCGTTCATTACTTGGGTTATTGATGCTTCTGGGCTTGGGCATTATATTTTTGGATGTTTAGCACTAGCTAAATACATGCTTAATAAAAATTTCAACATTGATCTTTCAATGTAAGGGGTTATGAAACCCTCTAGGGTACTGCTGATGCCTGCTCCTGACTGCTCCTGTCTCTTTCAGGAACTACTTGGCTTACTGATGCTTCAGGGCTTGGGCCTTAAATTCTTGGATGTTTTGCACTAGCTTACATACATGCTTGATTGAGATTTCATCATTGATCTTTCAATCTTAGGGGTTATGAAATCCTCTTATGTACTGCTGATGCCTTTTCCTGAACTACTTGGCTTACTGAGGCTTCTGGGCTTTGGCCTTAAATTTTTGGATGGTAGTACTACCTAACATGCATCTTCAATAGAGATTTCAACCTTCACCTTTGAATTTTAGGGGTTGTGAACCCCTCTTGTGTACTCATGCTGCTTCCTGCTCCACTCTGTTAGTCCGTTGGTCCTGTGACAGTGTGCGACTCCACCTCCTCATTCTCCACCATGTCCTCAGCCTCCACTCCCCGGAAAAGTGCCAGTGCCCTTCAGCATACATGGTTTGCCTTGGTGAAAAGTGTTGGAAACAATGGATGGTCAGGGCAATGGAGACCTTGTGCCTACATCTCCCGGCCACATAAGCCCTGTGGGGGCTTGTTAAATTTGGCCCTATGTACCCGCACGCTGGGGTCCGGGACACTAAAACTTGGGAGTTAAAAGTTACATTTCAAAATCATTCATTTAAATTTCAAAATCTTAAATTGAAATAAAAAATCATACATTTCAATGGTCTCCTCATGCTTCAACCAACTCCAGGCTGTGTCATTCAGGCAATATATGGTTTACTGATACCGATGCTGGGCCTGGGTCTGGGAATAACAATTTTGTTATGGTAGGCAGCACTAGCTATCCAAAATCTTCATTTTAAATTTAAAAAAATTGTTCTGTTTTTCATGGGGGTTGTGAAGCCCTGGGGTCTCCTCATGCTTCAGCCAACTCCAGGCTGTGTCATTTAGGCAATATATGGTTTACTGATACAGCTGCTGGGCCTGGGTGTGGGAATAAAATTTTTCTTATGTTATGTAAGGTAGCACCAGCTATCCAAAATCTTCATTTTAAATTTAAAAAATTCTTGTGTTTTTTCTTGGGGATTGTGAAGCCCCTGGGTCTCTCCTCATGCTTCAGCCAACTCCAGGCTGTGTCTTTCAGGCAATATATAGTTTGCTGATACTGCTGCTGGGCCTGGGTCTGGGAATAAAAATGTTGTTATGGTAGGTAGCACTAGCTATCCAAAATCTTCATTTTAAATTTCAAAAATTCTTGTGTTTTTTCATGGGGATTGTGAAGCCTTGGTGTGTACTCATGCTTCAGCCAACTCCAGGCTGCGGCATTCAGGAAATATATTGTTTACTGATACTGCTGCTGGGCCTGGGTCTGGAAATAAAAAGGTTGTTATGGTAGGTAGCACTAGCTATCCAAAATCTTCGGTTTACATTTCTGAATTCATCTTTTAATCTTAGGGATTGTAAAGGCCTAATGTCTACTCATGATGCTGACAACTCGGTGCCATTCAGCCACTATGTGGTCTCCTCCTGCTGCAAACACCTCCACGCTGTGTCATTGAGCCACTATATGGTCTCCTCATGCTTCAGCCACTTTCAGGCTGTACCATTCAGACACTATATGGGCTCCTTATGCTTTCCCCACCTCCAGCCTGTGTCATTCAGCCAATATATCGTTTTCTGATGCAGCTGGGACTGGGATATTAACTACTTGGCTTACTGATGCTTCTGGGCTTGGGCCTTAAATTTTTCGACGGTAGCACTAGCTAACATGCATCTTCAATAGAGATTTAACCCCTTAAGGACTCTGCCTATTTGGGCCTTAAAGGGGTACTCCGGTGCTTAGACATCTTATCCCCTATCCAAAGGATAGGGGATAAGATGCCTGATCGCGGGAGTCACGCTGCTGGGGACCCCTGTGATCTTGCATGCGGCACCCCATTTATAATCAGTCCCCGGAGCATGTTCGCTCCGGGTCTGATTACCGGCGACCACAGGGCCAACGGCGTGTGATGTCACGCCTCTGCCCCCGTGTGACGTCACGCTCCGCCCCTCAATGCAAGCCTATGGGAGGGGGCATGATAGCTTTGGATAGGGGATAAGATGCCTAAGCACCGGAGTACCCCTTTAAGGACTCAGACAATTTTAATTTTCCATTTTAATTTTTTCCTCCTGGCCATCAAAAAATCATAACTCTTTTATATTTTCATCCACAGACTAGTATGAGGGCTTGTTTTTGGCACGACGAGTTGTCCGTTGTAATGCCATCACTCACTTTACCATAAAATGTATGGCGCAACCAAAAAAATACTATTTGTGTAGGGAAATGAAAAAGAAAACGGCAATTTAGCAAATTTTGGAAGGTTTCGTTTTCACGCCGTACAATTTATGGTAAAAATGACATGTGTTCTTTATTCTTTGTGTTCATATGACTAAAATGATACCATGATAACATACTTTTCTATTACTGTTCCGCTTAAAAAAATAGCAAACTTTTTAACCAAATTAGTACATTTAAAATCGCCCTATTTTGAAGACCTATAACTTTTTTCATTTTTCCGTATAAGCAGCAGTATGAGGGCTCATTTTTTGCACCATGATCTGTACTTTTTATTGATACCCTATTTGCTTATATTAAACTTTTAATACATTTTTTTATAAAAAAAAAAATTTGGAATAAAATATTATAAAAAAGCAGCTATTTTAGCCTTTTTTTTTTAACGTTCAAACCGTTCACCGTATGGTGTCATTAACATTTTATTTTAATAGTTTGGATATTTACACACGCGGCGATACCAAATATGTATATAAAATATATATTTTTTATACCTTTTGGGGGTGCAATAGGGAAAAGGGGGCAATTTACGTTTTTATTGGGGGAGGGGGTTTTTCACATCTTTTTAAACTTTTTTTTTACTTTTATCTTTACACTTTAATAGTCCCCATAGGGGATTATTTATAGCAATCATTTGATTGCTAATATTGTTCAGTGCTATGCATAGGACATAGCACTGATCAGTATTATCGGTCATATTCTGCTCTGGTCAGCTCGATTGCAGACCAGAGCAGAAGACCCATGGAAGGCTTGTACAGCATGAGGAGACCATATTTAGCTACCATAAATCTTCAATTTAAATGAGAAAATTCATCTTTTTATTTTAGGATTGTGAGGCCCTATGGTCTCCTTGTGCTGCCGCCAACTCCAGACTGTGTTATTCAACCACTATGGGGGACATTTATAAAAGCATTTAGTAGTTTTTTTTTTGCTTAAAAAAGTCGCACTTGTGACTACTCTCTTTTTTTCTGTGACTTTTTGATTGTGCAGTGTCCTAAGCAAAAAAAAAAAAATCTTGCTTACCAAAGCAAAAAGTGATTTTTGACTTGCAGTGGTCAGAGATTTATCAAGTGCACAAGTCGCAAAAAAGTTGCATTACATGAAAAAAAACCTACTAAATTTACTCCAGCTCAGACATGGAGCAGAAAAAGCCACTACCAAAGCAAAAAAAGAAAAATTGCTTACATTAAAGAAATGTATCAACGGGCTGAAAGCAGTTGATAAATAAGTTGCAAATAAGCAAAAAAATTGTAAGAAAAAAATAACAAAAAAAAAGAATACATAAGCAAACATTGACAAATGTCCCCTATATGTTCTCCTCTTGCTGCCACCAATTCCAGGCTGTGTCATTCTGCTAGATTATGGTCTACTCATGCTGCTGCTACCTCTAGGCTTTGTCATTGTGCCACCATGTGACATGTGACTCCTTTTTGGATTTGGTCTTTTGTAACCACACATTTTATTATTTAATTTATTTATTTAAATTTAAAAAAATCGATAGAGCGATAACAATGAACCATAACTGATTAAATGAAACATTAGCACTTTCAGTCAGGGGGGCGCTGAGAGGCAGAGGCTGGAACAGGTTGTATCTCGCCTGGCAGAGGTACTGTCTGGTAGTGCGGGGGGAGATGATCAATATGATGCCTACCATGCCCGGATCCATTCAGCCGTTCACCTGATATCTTCATTTTTCAAGATATGCAAGGCATTTTCTAACTGGCATGGGCAGGGTTACTGCCTTCATCTGGCACTGTGATGTCACCACCGCTTGGCCTGCAGCTTATGTATCTTCATGCCCTCCCTTTGTATCTCCCTCTCCTCCCCGCTCTGTACAGGACTCCACTGCGCTGAGGCCGCTTCCGGGTGTACACAGGAAGTCGGCACATGCGCAGTGGAGTCACATACATAGTGCGGAGGGGAGGGAAATAAGGAGGGAGGACATGAATGTGCATAAGCCGGGCCGGTGCTGCGGGCCGAGTGGCGGTGACGTCACAGTGGCAGATGAAGGCAGTAATCCCACCTGTGCCCGTTAGAAGATGATTTGCATTTCTTGAAAAATGAAGATATCAGGCGAACCGTGGGGCGGATCCGAGCATGGTAGGCATCATATCAGTGTCCGTCACACTACCAGCCAGTACCTCTGATTAGTGCGGGAGGGATTTGTTGACAGTTTTCCTTTAAATTATATAAAAATTACATAAAAATGATCTTTATTCTCTTCAATTTTGTCGTTAGTGGTCTCCCTGCTGCCACATCCAAATGCCTGTAAACTGCATGTCATACTGAATAACAGTATTATTTCACAAACACAGCACACTCCATATGCGTGTTAGGACAAGGCAAAGTGTTCAACACCTCTATGTCATTCAGCCACTATATGTTCTCCTCATACTGATCCCACCTCCAGGCTCTGTCATTGTGCCGCTCTGTGACAGTGATTCTAATAGCTACGCCACTGATCTGCATGTCTTTATGAATAACAGTATTATTTCACTAACCCAGTACACACCCTATGTATGTTACAGCAAGGAAAAGTGTTCTACACCCCTATTAAGGCTCTCTGTAGGCCAGAAATAGCCATTTTTAATAGTGATTCGCCGCAAATGAATTCGGACTGAACCAAATTTTTTCTGAATGTTCGGCGAATCGCCTGGATCGAATTTTTCAAAAATTCGCTCATCTCTAACCAATAGCAACATCACATTATATTATCTATAGGCTATTCTGATTGGCTTTCACTATATGTAGCATGTTTGTATGTGACATGCAATTTTTTTTTCTCTGTGATTTATCTGTTAACCTGTTAACTATTTGTCTGCTGCTATCCAGTAAAGAAAGAGTGCAAATGCAATAATGTTCATCTCCTGTCTTTTATAAAATCCATATTTTCCGTCATCAAGACTAGGAAAATCTCCAGTTTGTCAATGGGGTCTTACAGATGTACTAAATCATGGTCTCGCAAGGATGCACACACAACCTGTGTTCTGATATCTAAGCTCCAACACTGCACCAGCTACAATGCATTCAGGAAGTCTTCACACCCTTTCACATTTTCCCATTTTGTTATATTGTTGTCTTCTGCTAAAATAAAAATAAAAAATCCCCATTGTTTTCCCCCATTGTACAATACTTTATCATAAGAAAGGGATAATAGAATATTAAAAAAATCTTTTCTAATTTACAAAAAAGTAAAAACTTAAAGGGGTGCTCCCGTGGAAAACTTTTTTTTTAAATCAACTGGTGCCAGAAAGTTAAACAGATTTGTAAATCACTTCTATTAAAAAATCTTAATCCTTCCAGTACTTTTTAGGGGCTGTATACTCAAGAGAAATTCTAAAAAGAAATGCATTTCCTCTGATGTAATGACCACCGTGCTCTCTGCTGACCTCTGCTGTCCATTTTAAGAACTGTCAAGAGCAGGAGAAAATCCCTATAGCAAACCTATGCGGCTCTGGGCAGTTCCTAAAATGGACAGCAGAGGTCAGCAGAGAGCACTGTGGTCAGGACATCAGAGGAAATGCATTTCTTTTTTGGATTTCTCTTTAGTATACAACCCCTAAAAAGTACTGGAAGGATTAAGATTTTTTAATAGAAGTGATTTACAAATCTGTTTAACTTTCTGGCACCAGTTGATTTAAAAAAAAAAGTTTTCCACGGGAGTACCCCTTTAAATATTACAGTGATTACAGCCTCCAGTATTCTTGTGGATGAGGCCTTGCACACCCAGAATAGGGGATTTCTGCTATTTTTCTCTGCAGCTTCTCTCCATCAGTGGAAAGCCATTTCAGGTGTCTCCAGAGATATTCGATTGGGTTCAAGACAGGACTCTGGCTGGGCCACTCAAGAACAATCACAGAGTTGTCCCTAATCCAATCCTGTGTTATTTTGGCTGTGTGCTTAGGGTCATTGCCTTTTTGGAAGGTAAACCCTTTGGCCCAGTCAAACACTCTGGATCAGGTTTTCATTAAGAATATCTCTCTGTCCCAGCCATAATATTGCCACCATCATGCTATAATAATAATGGTGGTGAGGTAGACGGAGAATATGGAAGAGGCAGGGGAGCTGAGTGAGCCGGCTCCCTACCTTTATTGCTTGCTGGAGGATTACAGTGCCAGAACTCTGCATATACTGAACAGATTTAATTGACCCCTCTTTGTAAAGCTGTTCACCCGTACTATAACCCATTTTAATTGCAGTAAAGTTTACAGCAATTACTATGCAGCAATAGATAATGTTTTTAGTTGTATTGATATTTAGGTGAAAGGCTGAGTGGCAGTGGGATGTATCTGACTTGGGCAGCAGGGCGAAGGCCTGCCTTGGCCCAAAACATTACATTACCGCTAGGTAAATCACTGGCTTAGGTGGGACATCACTGCGGCTGACATTACCATCCCAATTAGCATCCCATACATTACAATCCCAATTAGCTGAAGTGAACACATACGGGAATGCATCATTAGAAAGGGAAAAATACTTTCAATAACTTTATGATCAACATATTTTTATAAATATTTTCTTTTGTTATTATACTATTTCATTTGACTGACATGAAAAAATGAAATCCTGACATATTGTTTTTTTCAGACTGGCCACTAGAGCAGTCACAAGAGGTGGATGTGTCTTTTATTTACAGCACAGTAGTTAAAGGACATTTGTCATCAGTGCCACTTGCACTAACTTGTCAGTACAGACAGGTAGTGCAGGTGACACCGATGACAACCATACTTACCTGTTCCCGTTCTGTGCTGTGGTTTTCCTGCAATCTTCTGTAGTATCTTTTGCTCTGGGGCCGACTTGGAGCATGGGCAGAGCTTTCTGAGGTCACCACTGCTGTTCTCTGCAGACAGCAGCGATGATATCACCAAGCTCCACCTGTGCTCCAAGTCATCCCCGGAAATGAATATAGCGCGGAAGATTGCGGAAGAATCCCAGCACGGAACAGGTCCAGGTAAGTATTGTTGTCATCAGTGTCACCTGCACTACATGTCTGTACAGACAGGATGGTGCAGGTGACTCTGTTGACAGATTTCCTTTATCAGATGGGGGAGCAGAGTCATTTCTAGCCGGTGAGCGAGGACCTGACCGGAGGATCAAGGCTGCATACAGATTCCATTTTGTCTACATGTGATATGGGGTTGTGCCCATAGCGCAACATCTTCTGGTAAGTGTAAATCTTTACATTTTTGGCAAAAACTTTTTAAAGTACCGCACTAGGGGCGCGTGTGTCTTTTTTCTCATTTATCTTATCTCATTATTGATGGCATTTAAGCAAATGACAGCTGTGTCGTACTTTCGTACTATTGAAGGTGTAGATACTGTAGGATGGTGGCACTTACATTGAAAGCTTTTAGAAATAAGAAATAAATAACTAGATAATTTAAACAAATAATCAATAGTGTTGCTCGCGAATATTCGCAATGCGAATTTTATTTGCAAATATCGCATATTCGCGAATTCGTGAATATTCGCGAATATAGCGCTATATATTCGCAATTACGAATATTTTTTTTTTCACAATACACACCACAGTGATCATCCCTCTGTGCTTCCAGCTTGTGTGGTGTAAAGAAGGCTCCAATACTACTGTGTGAGACTGGAGAGCGAATTTTTGCATATGCTAATTTTTCTATATGCTAATTGCGATTATGCTAATTTGTGCATATGCAAATTTTCGTATATGCGAAAATAATATGCGAATATTACGAATATGCAAATTTAGCGAATATATGACGAATATTCATCCATATATTCACGAAATATCGCGAATTCTAATATGGCCTATGCCGCTCAACACTAATAATAAACACATCAGCCCAGATTTATCAATGTTTTTGAACACCAAATTATATTTGCTGCCCATAGCAAGGACACAGCTCAGTGCATCCTAACAAGTTCTGGTACAATTAAAGTTGAGCTGTGATTGGTTGCTGTGGGCAAAACCAGACAGTTTTAGGTGCAGAGAGATTGATAAATCTGGGCCATTTTGTCTCTTCTACAGAATAAATAAAATATCTAATTATTAGAATATGATAATGAAATATACTTATATACAGGTAGAAACGATTCACGGCACTCGAGTACTGATGAAGTCCAAACTTTATTCCCAGTCACAAGGCATAAAACAGCATCAGGAGGGGGTGAAGGCGACCACGTCCGTTTCGCAGCGGCTTCTGCTTCGACTGGTCTCTATGTCACTTCTCCTGTCTCCACCCATAAATACAACAGTGCAATCATTGCACCTGCCCGTCCATCATATAAACCCTATGGTAACTTAAGCAATGGCAATGTCTGTTATGCAACAACCAATTCACATGCGGGCATTTCACAGTGCGTTTTTCACATGATACTAAAAATATCAACAATTAATAAAAACAAATACCTCAATGCATTAGCTAAAACTAAATCCTTACAGAGATAACTTGAACATTCCGCTCCCGGATATTGCTCCTATCACTATTATGCATTAAACACATTTACATAATTTTGGTCTTTTAATCCCAGTAAACCCAAAGCTTTTGTTTTCAAAATGATAGTGGTTGAAGGGATGTGTAAAAATGGCACAAACAAACTGGTTAACTAAAAGTTTCCCGCTAGGTAACTTTAGATGTGGTTTGTGCAATTGGTGCAATAACGTGTCCAGGCAAAGCGGTACAGTTGGGAGGTGAGATGTTTAAAATCAACCAACACATGACATCCTGCACTAAATCAGTGGTCAATGCAATAAAGTATGCGTGCGGTATGTTTTATGTTGGCAAGACACTGAGACCCCTCAATGTTTGTTTCTCTGAACCACCAATTCTACTTTGTAATGACATCAGTCATTTTACCCAACTTTTGGGGGCTTCCGTTTCTACGCAGTAAATTTTTCGTTAAAAAATGACACCTTATCTTTATTCTATAGGTCCATAAGATTAAAATGATACCCTACTTATATAGGTTTGATTTTGTCGTACTTCTGGAAAAAATCATAACTACATGCAGGAAAATGTATATGTTTAAAATTGTCATCTTCTGACCCCTATAACTTTTAAATTTTTTCGCGTACGGGGTGGTATGAGGGCTCAGTTTTTAGCGGTACTGTTTTTGTATTGATCAGACTTTTTGATCACATTTCATTTATTTTTTCATGATATAAAAAGTGACCAAAAATACAGTATTTTGGACTTTGGAGTTTTTTTGCGCGTACACCATTGACCGTTTGGTTTAATTAAGTTTATTTTTATTTACACAGTTTTTTTATTTTCCATTTTTTTTTGCAATGTTATAGCTCCTATAGGGGGCTATAAAACTGCACACACTGATCTTTTACATTGATCAATGGTTTCTCATGGGAAACCATTGATCAATGATTCTGCCGCTTGACTGCTCATGCCTGGATCTCAGGCACTGAGCAGTCATTCAGCGATCGGACAAAAGGAGGCAGGTAAGGGAACCCTCCTGCTGTCCTACAGCTGTTCCAGATGCCACGATACAGCTCCCTGAGCTAACCGGCATTGGTTTACTTTCACTTTAGACGCAGCATTCAACTTTGAACGCCGCTTCTAAAGGGTTAATAGCACGTGGCACCATGATCAGTGCTGCGCGCCATTAGCCATGGGTCCCGGTCTCTAACAATTGTTAGAGGCTGGGCCCGACCTGCTATGATGCGGTGTGGCCCTGCGTTATAGAATGGGAAAAGACCCAGGACGTATCAGTACGTCCTTGGTCCTTGAGGGGATAAACAAACCTGCCGGATTCCGATGTCACAAGCACGTCCACCCCTTGTGACATCACGCCTCCTCCATTCATGTCTATGGGAGGGGGTGTATTGACTGACACGTCCCCTCCCATGGACATGAATGGAGGGGGCATGGTATGACGGCACAAGGGGGCGTGACCGTGACGTCACAATCACAACAAAATGTTCAGACCACTGGAGCACTGGAGTACCCCTTTAAATTCTGTTCAGAAAAGCAGGCTGTGGATTTTATGCAGTTTTGCAGAATTTGAGCTGAATTACAGTGGAATTTCCATTCTTTCCAGGCACAGATTCCACTCCAATTCAGAGTCCCATTAACTTCAACAGTGGATAGGGGATAAGTTAGTTTTGGCTGGAGTTCTCCTTTAATGAATACATTTGAATACATATGCAATATGCACATGAGCATAACCAATAAATTACCCTGCCTTTTAGCCTTCAACTTAGTAATGGAAAAAATGACCTTTCATCAGGCGCTCAGGGGTCCAAGGAAATCTCACAACCAGGTCATGGAGGTGGATAGGAATTCAAGCTTTATTAGTATGCAACAACGCGTTTCGGAGTTAGCATACCCCTTCTTCAGATTGACAGATTAGTCTAATTGACGACTAATGAAAGGTCATTTTTTCCATTACTAAGTTCATCAACAGGATCTCCCTTTGGATCCATCCTGAAGACCTGTATGCTTGCACGGATTCCTCTACCATTACCTCAGACTGAGGTTATATGCGTACATAATATACGCTCCAGGTGAGCGGCCATTCATTAGACCCCTTACTTGTCCCCACTTTACGTGGGTTTTTGAAATAACTTTTAGGGTAATGCACTAGGCGCCTCCTTGAGCCTTTTCTTTTTTCTTTTGCTTACAGGTTTTAGCCTTCAAGGAACACTTTGGACAAATCTCATACACAGTGTTATGCCTAGTGTAGGGCCTGAGGGGGCGGAGCATGACACAAGTATTCAGAGAACAACAAAGGAAAAATCCTTACATAGTTCTCTGCCGCCTCAGGCTCTGCACCATGCATAACTCATTATATCATCCCTGTGTAAGACACATAGATACAATTACATGCGTCATTCTCCAGAATTGTTGCAATTGTTTAATCAAGATTTCAGATTTTGGTTGTTCTCATTTGGAGAATATTACTGCTAAGAAACTCAGATGTAGATGTATGCTATCCTCATGCATATTTAATAGTATAATTTATTGCCATGTAGCTCATCTGATCTAAAATTACACCATCACAAATGGAATATTAATCCTGCATTAATTAACTGACGGCGAGCCAAAGTCAGAAAGGTTGCATAGCATTAGTGAATTTCACAAAGTGTCCTCGCGTCTTCACACAACCATACAATTAAACACAAAGGCTAAAACTTATTATTAGGAAAGATGCTAATTCAGTTTAAATTGCAGAATTAAATATATTTCTAAAAGTTTCGTCCTTTGGCAAAATGTAGGAGTAAAATATGAAATGCCAAAAGAGAGTGGATTTGTAGCTAAGAACGTGAAACGATCTGTCAGTTATTATTAATAAACAGGAGAACAAAGCCTAAAGCACAACTCCTAATCCGAACAGCAGCAAATACTCCACCATGTAAAAATCTATAATTAAAAACTGTGGACTCACCCCACAGAAGCATTAAGACTGCTTTACCATTTTGCCTACGGGGGCCTTTGTGTATTCCTGATGTTTCCTATACAAATGAGGAATGGGACATGAGGAACACAAAAGGGAATCAGAGGAGACGTATATTATGGAACACAATCTTTTCACGTTTTAAACCGTAGTGTATGACTACTGGGAGCAGTAATGAAGATCTCATATGCAGGAGTTGAATAAGTGTTAAAGCCTGCAGGGCTTGTGCCTATTTAAGGACCACAATCCCCTTCCTCGGGGCATGTCTTGTGTTTGCAGTGTTCTCTGTTACCAGAAGCACATTTATGTTAGCTCATACTTTCGGAGGGAGAGGAGTTCTTGTTTGGAGGGAGAGGAGTTCGTGTTCGGCCAGGATTGGTAAGTGCTTTTACCCTGTTAATACGTGGTAACAGCATGGATATTTTCCACCCGCCATGGCTTTTTTGTATGCCCGCCATGGCTTTACCTGTCATTACTACACTCTGTCCCATGTGTTTTTTTTTACTCATCTGCCGCCCTTGGGTAGCGCTGTTTGCACTTAATCATTGGTGGTTCAGGCTTGTTATTTACTCACAAATTTGGGGCCACATCTTACGACATGGGGTCCGCCCATTCTCAACTCTACTCAACTCTGTAGCGCCTCCAGCAGTGCTGAGCTCGGGCGCGCCGCAGGTGCTGGGCGCGCGCCACTACATCAGTCTGGTGCAGCGTTGATCAGGTGCTGCGGCTGTACGCTGGTGATGCAGGTCATCAGAGTGCTTTGAGTGTCTGCCTCCGCTCTGTGTGGGTGCGCACGGCAATTCAAAACTCACCATCTCTGGGGCAGCAGGGTCTGTGGCTGCAGAGTGGTCATTCTGCTTAGGCAGGGACACAAGAAGCTTGCAGGGGTGTGAGTTGCATGTTCATATGTAATATGTTATTGTATTGTGTAGGTATTAGTATGTAACACTATGTGCTCAATTGAATAAACATGCAGATGGGTATAATTGGGGCTTTCCACAAGTGGCGGTACACTTCAAGGCCCAAACTGACTTCTCAACGGGTGTCCTGCTAGGGGGGGGGGGTCATAGGTTTGGTCTCATCAACTTGGCGCATGGGGTGTATGTAGAGCTAGTTGTCTGCACTAGTTCCCACATCTTATGGTCATTATTATTGTTTCTGTAGTTTGGATTCATGTGGTTCAAAGTATACCGGGACTTATTCATCACCAGCATTTTCCAGATACAGGTGTGTGTTAATTTTAATAAAAAAACATATTTATATATACATTTACATACACAGAAACACAGGGTACTTGCATTTAGTATTACTGGTCCGTTGCAACATTACAGTGTTCGTTATCTGCTTTGCATAGTCATATCTTTAGAATATCCAGCTGTCTCATTTTATCTATCACATTTTCACTTGATTGAGGGCTTGAGAAAGCACCATTTGGTGTGAAACGTCGCCCTGGCGTTCAGTCTTTTTCCCCTGCCTTTCACCATCCTGCTGCCATGCTCCTCCCCACCCTCCGTGTTCACAGTGTCAAGAATAAATATTCGTAGATGACTACCTGCACATTGACGTGGTAAGTGCTTTCATTCATGCTCCATTTGAATTTAACATTTTCACCTGGGACTTACTTAAATCGTATTTTCTGACACTCTTTCAGAGCATTACCACTCACGCTTGAAAAATAACTAAATTAGCCCCTTTGGGACTATTTTCACCTTAAGGACTATTTTCACCTTAAGGACCTTAAGGCAAATTTTTGTTTTTGCATTTTCATTTTTTCCTCCTTCCCTTCAAAAAATCATAACGCTTTATATATAAGGGCTTTTTTTTTGCGTCACCAATTGTATTTTGTAATGCCATTACTGATTCATAATATAACCTAAAAAAATATATATATATTTGTGGGGTGAGATAAAAAAAAAAAAAAGAAACGCCATTTTGTAACTTTTGTACCCAATTTATATAGGTTTTATTTTATTTACATACTTAAAAAAATTATAAACTGCATGCACCAAAATTTGTATGTTTAAATTGGCATCTTTTGACCCCTATAATTTTTTTTATTTTTTGGTGTACGGGGCACATTTTTTTATCGGTACCATTTTTGTTTTGATGGGACTTTTTGATCGCTTTTTTGTGATATTTTTATGGTATATGAAGTGACCAAAAATGCACAATTTTGGACTTTGGTATTTTTTTACCTGTACACCATCAACCGTGCGGTTTAGCTAACCTAATTTTTTAATAGTTCGACATTTACGCACGTGAAAGGGGTTAATGAACTTTTATTAAAGAAAAAAAAATGTTTGCATGTTTTAGTCCACTATGGGGGTGCAAAAAAAAGTGTAATCTTCTGATTGCATACACTGATCAGTGTTATGCCATTGCAAACCACTGATCAGTGTAACCGGCTATCTGCTGCTCTAGCCTGCTGCGCAGGCATGGAGCAGTAGATTGCCGATCGGACAACGGAGAGACAGGTGAGGACCCTCCCGTCGTCCAGTAAGCTGATCGGGACATTGTGATTTTGTCGTGATAGTCCCTATCAGCTCTGCTGAGCTGCCGAGATTCTTTCACTTCCGCTTTAGATGCCGCTATCAACTTTCATCTTGGTGCTAAAGGGTTAATGCCGGGCATCTGCCCCATCAGCCATGCCCTGCATTAGCCTTGGGTCCTGGCTGCCCATAGCAACCGGTAACCACCAGGTTTAACCTGTTCTCTGCCGGTGAGAACTTTTTAAACCCATTATACTGGACCAGGGTGTACAGGTATGCCCTGAGTCCTTAAGGATCGGGATGCAGGGCATATGCGTACGCCCTGCATCTCCAAGAGGTTAAAAATAAAAAATAAAAGAACTTAGGTAACTTGCCCATCATACCTGACACATCTTCAGGTGGCAGTTACTTGCATTATATTGTTACTGACATGTCTTCAGAGCAATGTCGTTCACATAGTAGCAGCAGAAGTGACTTGCCCATCATACCTGACACATCTTCAGGTGGAAGTTACTTGCATTATATTGTTACTGACAGGTCTTCAGAGCAATATCTCATATGTCTTGATACATTCATAGTCTTCTTTACAATGAAAGAATAAAAATAACAAAACAATACATACTTGTCTTACGCAACCATCACTTTCTTCAAACTTTCAGTCACAGCATGGCACTTTTCATTTCAGTCATTTCAGCTCAAATCTCCTGCACGTACTTATTCAATGTTGCAGATTTGAGCATGAAGTATGACGGCTCAACATTCTATGACTATCATAAGTCTTTTTCATTCAAAGCAGTTGAAGCTTTGATTCAACACAATAAAGAAGCTAACTTGGCCAGAATGGATACTGAACTATTCTGCAGGCATTTTGCTGGGCTGAGAGCACCTGTGTGCACATACTGCCTGTCCATTTCCCATTCCACTGCCTGGTGTCAATTAGCAAAAGAGGTTGAAGTGGGCGCCAGAGGTACAGCAGTTGCGGGTCCTTCAGGCCAGAGAGCAGTCAGCTCAGTGGATAAGCTGGGCAGGCCGATCAGGTTCCTAGGCCGCAATCAGATCTGAAATAAATTTAATGTATCCACTTGTTCCTTTCCGCAGTACAGACAGCTGCACATTTGCTTTAATTGTTACAGAGCTAACCCACGATCAGCCTGCACACAAAAAAATGCTCAGTCCTGACTAGGTATGGTAGATGTCAATGTCCTAGGGTGCCTGCTGGGCAAATATCCTAAGCCTATGTGGGTCAGGTGTCTCGTGGAAGGTTTCACCACTGGCTGTCATACCGGCCTTGTAGCTCTGCCACAGAGTAGGCATGAATGCAGAAATCTCCTGTCTGCTAGCAATGACCCGAGCACTATGTTGATAAAAAAAAGAGGTGGACAAAGGTTTCATGATCGGTCCATTTGTTTCTTCCCCCTTCTTCTGTTGGAGAGTCAGCCCCATAGGTATAGTGTCCGGCAAGTTCAATAAAAAGAGATTGATCTACGATTTTTCAGCACCTCATTCCTCTGTTGCTCCCATCCTGAATTCACTAATCCCGTCAGAGGAGTTTAGCATGAAATATGCGCCAATTGATGAGGCAACACAGATCATTGTTGAGCTGGGTCAAGAGGCCTGGTTATCAAAGGCAGACATTGATGATGCTTTTAAATTGTTGCCTATGAAAAAAGAGTTATGGCGGGGGGCGTGGTCTGGACGCAGGACGGAATGTCTGCACATTGAGTCAGCTCCCGCTCTGCTGGCCTGAAATCAGCTACTAAAGCAACCCTAGTGACCCTGATTTCCCATGGGACGGAGCTCCCGCAAGCCCAGGAACCCGTCTACACCCGCCCGGCTGTCTTCCCTTGCGCAGGGAGGCATATGGAGGTATCTGCTGTAACCCCAGGTCTCCTCACCGTCCTCCCAGTCCGCCATTTCTGGGCCTGTGCTGGGTCTGCGCTCCCGCTCAGGCAGCTGCCCTTCCCTGCGGGTTGCCGAACCCTGTTCACTGCTCCCCGCTGCGGTCGGTGCCTGGGGAGAGACTACCGCCCCCTCTGTTGCCTACCTCCGCTGCCGTTCCTGTGCTGGACATCCTGATCCCTCCATCAACGTCTCACGCTGGTGTGAGAGCTCAGACACTGGGGCCGGCAGCTACTGCTTCAGGGGAAGTTTCCCCTCCGAAGTCTGCGGTGCGTCTCCTGCTCACCTCGTTGCCTAGGACTGCCGCTCTTCATCGCTCTGCTCAACCTCCCCTGCAGAAGGTGTCCCCAGCCTCTGGGTCGGCTACTTCACCCCCTATCGCCTCTTTGGTGAGGGACTGGGCTGCATCTCCACACTGTCTGAAGAGTCTAGCTGCTCCTCAAAATTATTTCATAGAAGAATGTCTTTTGGTGGTCCACCGCCCTGCATTATAGAGTCTTCTGGACTCTTGGATATGCGCTTGTTCTTGAACAAAGGTACAAAAACCAAAAATGGCCGGTCAGGGCTAGGGAGACGTTGCGCCTACATCTTACGGCCACATGAGCCCTGTGGGTGCTTGTGAGATTAGGTCCTTTGTACCCACACGGCGGGGTCCGGGACACAAATTTTAATTTAAATTTCAAATAAAAAAATCACACATTTCAATGGTCTCCTCATGCTGCAGCCAACTCCAGGCTGCGTCATTCTGGTAATATATAGAGAGCACTCGCTGTCCTAAATTTTCGTTAAAATTTTTCATCAAAAATGTTTGTCTTTTTTATTAGGGATTGTGAAGCTTTGGTGCGTACTCATGCATCAGCCAACTCCAGCCTTTGTCATTCAGGCAATATATGGTTTACTGATGGCGCTGCTGGGCCTGGGTCTGGGAATTTCAAATTTTTTCATAGGTAGCACCTGCTATCCAAACGTCTTCTTCATAAATTTCTACAATTGTTGTGTTTTTTTGGAGGGATTGTGAAGCCCTAGTGTGTACTCATGCATCAGCCAACTCCAGGCTGTGTCATTCAGGCAATATATAGGTAGTGTTACGCCGAGCGCTCCGGGTCCCCGCTCCTCCCCGGAGCGCTCGCTACACTCTCGCTTCTGCAGCGCTCCGGTCAGATCCACTGACCCGGTGCGCTGCGATACCGCCTCCAGCCGGGATGCGATTCGCGATGCGGGTGGCGCCCGCTCGCGATGCGCACCCCGGCTCCCGTACCTGACTCGCTCTCCGTCGGTCCTGTCCCGGCGCGCGCGGCCCCGCTCCCTAGGGCGCGCGCGCGCCGGGTCTCTGCGATTTAAAGGGCCACTGCGCCGCTGATTGGCGCAGTGGTTCTAATTAGTGTGTTCACCTGTGCACTCCCTATTTATACCTCACTTCCCCTGCACTCCCTCGCCGGATCTTGTTGCCATTGTGCCAGTGAAAGCGTTTCCTTGTGTGTTCCTAGCCTGTGTTCCAGACCTCCTGCCGTTGCCCCTGACTACGATCCTTGCTGCCTGCCCCGACCTTCTGCTACGTCCGACCTTGCTTCTGTCTACTCCCTTGTACCGCGCCTATCTTCAGCAGTCAGAGAGGTTGAGCCGTTGCTAGTGGATACGACCTGGTCACTACCGCCGCAGCAAGACCATCCCGCTTTGCGGCGGGCTCTGGTGAAAACCAGTAGTGACTTAGAACCGGTCCACTAGCACGGTCCACGCCAATCCCTCTCTGGCACAGAGGATCCACCTCCTGCCAGCCGGCATCGTGACAGTAGATCCGGCCATGGATCCTGCTGAAGTTCCTCTGCCAGTTGTCGCCAACCTCACCACGGTGGTCGCCCAGCAGTCACAACAGATAGCGCAACAAGGCCACCAGCTGTCTCAACTGACCGTGATGCTACAGCAGCTACTACCACAGCTTCAGCAATCATCTCCTCCGCCAGCTCCTGCACCTCCTCCGCAGCGAGTGGCCGCTTCAGGCCTACGACTATCCTTGCCGGATAAATTTGATGGGGACTCTAAATTTTGCCGTGGCTTTCTTTCTCAATGTTCCCTGCACTTGGAGATGATGTCGGACCAGTTTCCTACTGAAAGGTCTAAGGTGGCTTTCGTAGTCAGCCTTCTGTCTGGAAAAGCTCTGTCATGGGCCACACCGCTCTGGGACCGCAATGACCCCGTCACTGCCTCTGTACACTCCTTCTTCTCGGAAATTCGAAGTGTCTTTGAGGAACCTGCCCGAGCCTCTTCTGCTGAGACTGCCCTGTTGAACCTGGTCCAGGGTAATTCTTCCGTTGGCGAGTACGCCGTACAATTCCGTACTCTTGCTTCAGAACTATCCTGGAATAATGAGGCCCTCTGCGCGACCTTTAAAAAAGGCCTATCCAGCAACATTAAAGATGTTCTGGCCGCACGAGAAATCCCTGCTAACCTACATGAACTCATTCATCTAGCCACTCGCATTGACATGCGTTTTTCCGAAAGGCGTCAGGAGCTCCGCCAGGATATGGACTTTGTTCGCACGAGGCGTTTTTTCTCCCCGGCTCCTCTCTCCTCTGGTCCCCTGCAATCCGTTCCTGTGCCTCCCGCCGTGGAGGCTATGCAGGTCGACCGGTCTCGCCTGACACCTCAAGAGAGGACACGACGCCGCATGGAGAATCTCTGCCTGTACTGTGCCGGTACCGAACACTTCCTGAAGGATTGTCCTATCCGTCCTCCCTGCCTGGAAAGACGTACGCTGACTCCGCACAAAGGTGAGACAGTCCTTGATGTCAACTCTGCTTCTCCACGTCTTACTGTGCCTGTGCGGATATCTGCCTCTACCTTCTCCTTCTCTACTATGGCCTTCTTGGATTCCGGATCTGCAGGAAATTTTATTTTGGCCTCTCTCATCAACAGGTTCAACATCCCGGTGACCAGTCTCGCCAGACCCCTCTACATCAATTGTGTTAACAATGAAAGATTGGACTGTACCATACGTTTCCGCACGGAGCCCCTCCTAATGTGCATCGGACCTCATCACGAGTAAATTGAGTTTTTGGTCCTCCCCAATTGCACTTCCGAAATTCTCCTTGGACTACCCTGGCTTCAACACCATTCCCCAACCCTGGATTGGTCCACTGGGGAGATCAAGAGTTGGGGCCCCTCTTGTTTCAAGGACTGCCTTAAACCGGTTCCCAGTACTCCTTGCCGTGACCCTGTGGTTCCCCCTGTAACCGGTCTCCCTAAGGCCTATATGGACTTTGCGGATGATTTTTGCAAAAAACAAGCTGAGACTCTACCTCCTCACAGGCCTTATGACTGTCCTATTGACCTCCTCCCGGGCACTACTCCACCCCGGGGCAGAATTTATCCTCTCTCTGCCCCAGAGACTCTTGCTATGTCTGAGTACATCCAGGAAAATTTAAAAAAGGGCTTTATCCGCAAATCCTCCTCTCCTGCCGGAGCCGGATTTTTCTTTGTGTCCAAAAAAGATGGCTCCCTACGTCCTTGCATTGACTACCGCGGTCTTAATAAAATCACGGTAAAGAACCGCTACCCCCTACCTCTCATCTCTGAACTCTTTGATCGCCTCCAAGGTGCCCACATCTTTACCAAACTGGACTTAAGAGGTGCTTATAATCTCATCCGCATCAGAGAGGGGGATGAATGGAAAACGGCATTTAACACTAGAGATGGACACTTTGAGTATCTGGTCATGCCCTTTGGCCTGTGCAACGCCCCTGCCGTCTTCCAAGACTTTGTTAATGAAATTTTTCGTGATCTCTTATATTCCTGTGTTGTTGTATATCTGGACGATATCCTGATTTTTTCTGCCAACCTAGAAGAACACCGCCAGCATGTCCGCATGGTTCTTCAGAGACTTCGTGACAATCAACTTTATGCCAAAATGGAGAAATGTCTGTTTGAATGTCAATCTCTTCCTTTCCTAGGATACTTGGTCTCTGGCCAGGGACTACAAATGGATCCAGACAAACTCTCTGCCGTCTTAGATTGGCCACGCCCCTCCGGACTCCGTGCTATCCAACGTTTTTTGGGGTTCGCCAATTATTACAGACAATTTATTCCACATTTTTCCACCATTGTGGCTCCTATCGTGGCTTTAACCAAAAAGAATGCCAATCCTAAGTCATGGCCTCCTCAAGCGGAAGACGCCTTTAAACAGCTCAAGTCTGCCTTTTCTTCGGCTCCCGTGCTCTCCAGACCTGACCCATCTAAACCCTTCCTATTGGAGGTTGATGCCTCCTCAGTAGGAGCTGGAGCGGTCCTTCTACAAAAAAATTCTTCCGGGCATGCTGTTACTTGTGGTTTTTTTTCTAGGACCTTCTCTCCGGCGGAGAGGAACTACTCCATCGGGGATCGAGAGCTTCTAGCCATTAAATTAGCACTTGAGGAATGGAGGCATCTGCTGGAGGGATCAAGATTTCCAGTTATTATTTACACCGATCACAAGAACCTCTCCTATCTCCAGTCTGCCCAACGGCTGAATCCTCGCCAGGCCAGGTGGTCTCTGTTCTTTGCCCGATTTAATTTTGAAATTCACTTTCGGCCTGCCGATAAGAACATTAGGGCCGATGCTCTCTCTCGTTCCTCGGATGCCTCGGAAGTAGAGCTCTCTCCGCAACACATCATTCCTCCTGACTGCCTGATCTCCACTTCTCCAGCCTCCATCAGGCAAACTCCTCCAGGGAAGACCTTCGTCTCTCCACGCCAACGCCTCGGAATCCTCAAATGGGGTCACTCCTCCCATCTCGCAGGTCATGCGGGCATCAAGAAATCCGTGCAACTCATCTCTCGTTTCTATTGGTGGCCGACTCTGGAGACGGATGTTGTGGATTTTGTGCGAGCCTGCACTGTCTGTGCCCGGGATAAGACTCCTCGCCAGAAGCCTGCTGGTCTTCTTCATCCTCTGCCTGTCCCCGAACAGCCTTGGTCTCTGATTGGTATGGACTTTATTACAGACTTACCCCCATCCCGTGGCAACACTGTTGTTTGGGTGGTCGTTGATCGATTCTCCAAGATGGCACATTTCATCCCTCTTCCTGGTCTTCCTTCAGCGCCTCAGTTGGCAAAACAATTTTTTGTACACATTTTTCGTCTTCACGGGTTGCCCACGCAGATCGTCTCGGATAGAGGCGTCCAATTCGTGTCAAAATTCTAGAGGGCTCTCTGTAAACAACTCAAGATTAAATTAAACTTTTCTTCTGCATATCATCCTCAATCCAATGGGCAAGTAGAAAGAATTAACCAGGTCCTGGGTGATTATTTACGGCATTTTGTTTCCTCCCGCCAGGATGACTGGGCAGATCTTCTACCATGGGCCGAATTCTCGTATAACTTCAGAGTCTCTGAATCTTCCTCCAAATCCCCATTTTTCGTGGTGTACGGCCGTCACCCTCTTCCCCCCCTCCCTACTCCCTTGCCCTCTGGTTTGCCCGCTGTGGATGAAATATCTCGTGATCTTTCCACCATATGGAAAGAGACCCAAAATTCTCTCTTACAGGCTTCATCACGCATGAAGAAGTTTGCTGATAAGAAAAGAAGAGCTCCCCCCATTTTTTCTCCTGGAGACAAGGTATGGCTCTCCGCTAAATATGTCCGCTTCCGTGTCCCTAGCTACAAATTGGGACCACGCTATCTTGGTCCTTTCAAAATTTTGTGCCAGATTAATCCTGTCTCTTACAAACTTCTTCTTCCTCCTTCTCTTCGTATTCCTAATGCCTTTCACGTTTCTCTTCTTAAACCACTCATCATCAACCGTTTCTCTCCCAAACTTGTTTCTCCCACTCCTGTTTCCGGCTCCTCGGACATCTTCTCCGTAAAGGAGATACTGGCCTCCAAGAAGGTCAGAGGGAAAACTTTTTTTTTGGTCGATTGGGAGGGTTGTGGTCCTGAAGAGAGATCCTGGGAACCTGAGGACAATATCCTAGACAAAAGTCTGCTCCTCAGGTTCTCAGGCTCTAAGAAGAGGGGGAGACCCAAGGGGGGGGGTACTGTTACGCCGAGCGCTCCGGGTCCCCGCTCCTCCCCGGAGCGCTCGCTACACTCTCGCTTCTGCAGCGCTCCGGTCAGATCCACTGACCCGGTGCACTGCGATACCGCCTCCAGCCGGGATGCGATTCGCGATGCGGGTGGCGCCCGCTCGCGATGCGCACCCCGGCTCCCGTACCTGACTCGCTCTCCGTCGGTCCTGTCCCGGCGCGCGCGGCCCCGCTCCCTAGGGCGCGCGCGCGCCGGGTCTCTGCGATTTAAAGGGCCACTGCGCCGCTGATTGGCGCAGTGGTTCTAATTAGTGTGTTCACCTGTGCACTCCCTATTTATACCTCACTTCCCCTGCACTCCCTCGCCGGATCTTGTTGCCATTGTGCCAGTGAAAGCGTTTCCTTGTGTGTTCCTAGCCTGTGTTCCAGACCTCCTGCCGTTGCCCCTGACTACGATCCTTGCTGCCTGCCCCGACCTTCTGCTACGTCCGACCTTGCTTCTGTCTACTCCCTTGTACCGCGCCTATCTTCAGCAGTCAGAGAGGTTGAGCCGTTGCTAGTGGATACGACCTGGTCACTACCGCCGCAGCAAGACCATCCCGCTTTGCGGCGGGCTCTGGTGAAAACCAGTAGTGACTTAGAACCGGTCCACTAGCACGGTCCACGCCAATCCCTCTCTGGCACAGAGGATCCACCTCCTGCCAGCCGGCATCGTGACAGGTAGCACCCGCTGTCCTAAATATTCTAAAAATTTTTAAAAAAATGGTTGTTTTTTCTCCTGTGACAGTGTGCTACTCCTCCACATCCTCCACTGTGTCTTAAGCCTCCACTGCCTGGACAAGTCTCAGTGGCCCTTCAGCATACCATGTGTGCAGGTCACGGTGGGGTCACGCTGTTCTTCACATGGTTTGCCTTGGCAAGATGTCTTGGAAACAATGGCTGGTCAGGGCAATGGAGACGTTGCGCCTAAATCTCACAGCCACATAAGCCCTGTGGGGGCTTGTTGGATTTGGTCCTTCGTACCCACATGCTGGGGTCCGGGACACGCAAAGGTTGTTTTAAATTTCAAATCAAAAAATGATGGGCCTGGGTCTGGGAATTTCAAATTTTCTCATAGGTAGCACCCGCTATCCAAAATCTTTTTCAAAAATTTCTAAAATTGTGGTGTTTTTTGGGGGGGATTGTGAAGCCCTGCTGTGTACTCATGCATCAGTCAACTCCAGGCTGTGTCATTCAGGCAATATATGGGTTACTGATGCCGCTGTGGGGCCTGGGTCTGGGAATTTCAAATTTTCTCATAGGTAGCACACACTATCCAGAATCTTTTCCCAATTTTTTTTAAATTGTGGTATTTTTGGGGGAAGATTGTGAAGCCATGCTGAGTACTCGTGCATCAGCCAACTCCAGGCTGTGTCATTCAGCCACTATATGGTGTCCTCATGCTTCAGCCTCATCCAAGCTGTGTCATTCAGCCACTATATGGTATCCTCAGGCTGCCAACACCTCCACACTGTGCCATTCAGCCACTAAATGGTCTCCTCATGCTGCCAACACCTCCCCGCAATGTCATTCAGTCACTATATGGTCTCCTGACACTGATGCCACCACCAGGCTCTGTAATTGGGCTGCTGTGCGGCAGTGATTCTAAAAGCCATGCCGGTAATCTGCATGTTATTCTTAATAACAGTATTATTTCACTAACCCAGCACACTCCATATGTGTTTTAGAACACAGCAAAGTGTTCTATACCCTTATAGAGGCTGTATGTAGGCTAGAAATAGCCTTTTTTAGTATAGATTTGCGGCGAAAAAATTTGGATCGAAACAAACTTTTTCGGAAAATTCGGCGAATCGGCCGAATCAAATTTTTTTAAAGTTCGGTCATCTCTAGTACAGGGTTAAGTAGGAAGAGCTGTACTATTTTGCGGTCAAATTAATGTTCGGGTTGAAAAGCAGCCCAGGACTGTTTGACCAATTGGCCATAGCCCTTCATTGGATCCTAGAGAAAGTAGTGGGATGCCAACATGTTATTCATTATTTAGATGAGTTTTTGTTATTAAAAGGTCTGCAGTCTATCCCCACCAACTCACAGATTTACTTACCTTGTTTCAGCAGTTAGCAGTCCTGGTCTCCCCTACCAAGATAGAAGGCCCTTCCCATGTGTTGACTTTCCTAGGCATAATTTTAGATGGAGAGAGGATGGAAGCCAGGATACCACAAGACAAACTTATTTGGATCAGAGAGACCATTTCTTGTTTCAACAGATCGCAGGTAAGTAACAATGCCCAGTTACAGAGTCTTTTAGGGTTGTTAGCCTTCGCTATGAGGATTATACTGCAGGGACAGTCATTTATTTCCAGATTACTAGAGGTAATGTCCTCAGTGCCCAATCAGGATGGTGTAGTGTCCATAGGTGCAGCTACAAAGGCAGATCTAGCGATGTGGCAGATTTTCCTCTCTGATTGGAATGGAATTTCATTTTTTCAAGGCTGAATTTTAACTTATCTTTCAGTCCATACCTGAAGCAGATCGGGTAGGCACACCAGTTCCCATGCCAGTCTGGGCTCTAATGATGGACTAGTATTGTACAAAAAACTGGCAGATGGCTTCATCAGAGATTCTCTGGCCACCAACACTAAGAGGTCCTATAATGTAGGAAGGAAAAGCTATCAAAATGTCATCAAAACGCATATGGCAGCTGTTTCTGATCATATTGAACTCCTAGTGTGCTTTGTTGCTTCTTGCCATTATAACTTGAAACTATCTCATAGTACCATCAAAATATACCTAGTGGGGGTGCAGCATCATTTGTCGATGCTTTTCCCGAGCAGACCTTCGTTGTTCACCGCTTATCCGATTAGGGCCATACTGAAAGGCATTTGAAATAAGACAGTCACCAGACCCCCGTCTCGGTTGCCAGTTTCAGGAGAGTTGTTTAGAAACATGTCCGATGAATTAGACAAATGCCCCTTTAGGTTTGTACACAGCTTGGTGATCAAAGCAGTGATATATGTATCCTTCTACGTGTTCTTAAGGCCAGGGGAGTTCTCCAGTGCCAACCTCAAGTCCACATCCCTGACAAAGTTTCAATTAGCCTCAAAGGATAATGTGTACATGTTAACTTTATTGTCCACCAAGACTTCTAGCGCAGAAGTTCAGGTACGGTATTTCCAAACAGGTCATAAGTGGTTTCCTGCAGACTTTTTCAATACTTTACTCATTGCCCTAGCTGACAGGCCTGGTAATGCACCACTGCTTCCTTTTAAAAACGCTGCTTTAACAACCAGTAAACTTATCAAACATGTTCGGTGTGTTGCGAAAACTCTGGGTCACAATGCTGCCTCTCTTTCGGGGCATTCGTTTAGAATTGGTGCCGCCTCGGCGGCATCACAGCACAAGGTCCCGGCACATATTATTAAATCCATGGGTAGGTTGAATCCCTTCTGTTATGCAAGATATGTACCGAACCCGCAGCTTGAAATGTCACAAGTGTTCAAAGTTTTGGCTATGTATTGTTGGTACAAAATAAATGTTCATCATACCTACTTGTCTTGCTCTTGGCCCTCTACAGGCATGCCACCATTCGCGGTCATGGCACACTTCAAAACCGCTTATTATATGTATATGGTATTTATGTGTTGTGTAAGATGTTTCAGATAAGTACTCACATTTTTAGCCCTCAGCCTAAGTGATAAAGTATTTGTAATGTATTTGTGGGAGGGACGTGGGCCTATTTAAGGACCACAATCCCCTTCCTTGGGGGTGTGTCTTGTGTTTGCATAACCCACCTAACCCCCCCTTTTTATTTACTTTCTACCAAAGGGTATGCCCCCTACAGGCATGCCACCGTTCACAGTCATGGCACACTTCAAACCGCTTGTTATATGTATAAGATATTTATGTGTTGTGTAAGATGTTTCAGGTAAGTACTCACGTTTTAAAGGGGTACCCCTGCCCCAAGGCATCTTATCCCCTATCCAAAGGATAAGATGTCTTGGGGCCGGAGTACCCCTTAAAGCCCTGAGCACAAATATAGCTTATGCCTGGGGGGGGGGGGGGGGTTATTGTAAGAAGCCTTATGCTTCTATATCTTGCCATCTCCACATATACCTATCTATTGTCATAAAACAATTAATGAATTATTTCTTATGTTAAACAGTATATACATTAAGAGGTTTGCTTAACATGCTACTACTGCATACACTGCTCAAAAAATAAAGGGAACACTTAACACAATGTAACTCCAAGTCAATCACACTTCTGTGAAATCACACTGTCCACTCAGGAAACAACACTGATTGACAACATGCTGTTGTGCAAATGGAATAGACAACAGGTGGAAATTATAGGCAATTAGAAAGACATCCCCAAAAAAGGAGTGGTTCTGCAGGTGGTGATCACAGGCCACTTCTCAGTTCCTATGTTTACTGGCTGATGTTTTGGTCCCTTTTGCTGGTGGTGCTTTCACTCTAGTGGAAGCATGAGAAGTAGTCTACAACCCACACGAGTGGCTCAGGTAGTGCAGCTCATGCAGGATGGCACATCAATGCGAGCTGTGGCAAGAAGGTTTGCTGTGTCTATCAGTGTCCAGAGCATGGAGGCGCTACCAGGAGACAGTCCAGTACATCAGGAGACATGGAGGAAGCCGTAGAAGGGCAACAACCCTGCAGTAAGGCCGCTACCTCCGCCTTTGTGCATGGAGGAGCAGGAGGAGCACTGCTAGAGCCCTGCAAAATGTGCATATGCCCACTAAAACAGCCAGAAACAGATTCCATGAGGGTGGTATGAGGCCCCGTTGTCCACAGGTAGGGGTTATTTCAGCCCAACACCATGCAGGATGTTTGGCATTTGCCAGAGAACAACAAGATTGGCAAATTTGCCACTGGTGCCCCATGCTCTTCACAGATGAAAGCAGGTTTACACTGAGCACATGTGACAGACGTGACAGAGTCTGGAGACACTGTGGAGAACGTTCATCTTCCAGCATGTAGGGTCAGTAATTGTTTGGGTGCCATTTCTTTGGGGGCCGCACAGCTCTCCATGTGCTTGCCAGAGGTAGCCTGACTGCCATTAGGGACTGAGATGAGATCCTCAGACTCCTTGTGAGTCCATATGCCATAAAGCAAGACAACGCTAGACCTCATGTGGCTGGAGTGTGTCAGCAGTTCCTGCAAGAAGAAGGCATTGATGCTATAGACTGGCTCGCCCTTTCCCCAGACCTTAATCCGATTGGACACATCTGGGACATCATGTCTCGCTCCATCCAACAACTTCACGTTGCACCATAGACTGTCCAGGAGTTGGCGGATGCGTTAGTCCAGGTCTGCTAGGACATCCCTCAGGAGACCATCCGCCACCTCATCAGGAGCATGCCCAGGCATTGTAGGGAGGTCATACGGGCATGTGGAGGCCGCACACACTACTGAACCACATTTTGACTTGTTTTAAGGACATTACATCAAAGTTGGATCAGCCTGTAGTATGGTTTTCCACTTTGATTTTGAGTCCCACTCCATATCCAGACCTCCATGAGTTGATAAATTTGATTTCCATTGATAATTTTTGTGGGATTTTGTTGTCAGCACATTCAACTATGTAAATATGAAAGTATTTCATACGATTAGTTCATTCATTGAGATCTAGGATGTGTTATCTTAGTGTTCCCTTTATGCTTTTTGAGCAGTGTATATTGATCAGTACTGATTACAGCATCTAAAAGGTTAATGGGGGCATTAGCATGATTGCTGATGTCTGCCATTACCTGCTATCAGCAGCCAGGACCTGCCATTTATTAAGCCATTTTACACCTTAGGACCCGGCCATTTTTTGCACATCTGGACACTGTCACTTTAAACATTAATAACTCTGGAATGCTTTTACTTATCATTCTGATTCCGAGATTGTTTTTTCGTGACATATTCTACTTTAACATAGTGGTAACATTTTTTGGTAACTTGCATCCTTTCTTGGTGAAAAATACCAACATTTTATGAAAAATTTGAAAATTTTGCATTTTTCTAACTTTGAAGCTCTCTGCTTGTAAGGAAAATGGATATTCAAAAAAATAAAAAAACATTTATTCACATATACAATATGTCCACTTTATGTTTGCATCATAAAATTGACAAGTTTTTACTTTTGGAAGACACCAGAGGGCTTCAAAGTTCAGCAGCAATTTTCCAATTTTTCACAAAATTTCCAAACTCACTATTTTTCAGGGACCAGTTCAGGTTTGAAGTGGATTTGAAGGGTCTTCATCTTAGAAATACCCCATAAATGACCCCATTATAAAAACTGCACCCACAAAAGTATTCAAAATGACATTCGGTCAGCCTTTTAACCCTTTAGGTGTTTCACAGGAATAGCAGCAAAGTGAAGGAGAAAATTCACAATCTTCATTTTTTACACATGTTCTTGTAGACGCAATTTTTTAATTTTTACAAGGGGTAAAGGAGAAAATGTATACTTATATTTGTAGCCCAATTTCTCTCGAGTAAGCATATACCTCATATGTCTATGTAAAGTGTAGAGGGCTCAGAAGCGAAGGAACGACAAGGGGATTTTGGAGAGTACGTTTTTCTGAAATGGTTTTTGGGGGGCATGTTGCATTTAGGAAGCCCCTATGGTGCCAGAACAGCAAAAAATAAACACATGCCATACCATTTTGGAAACAAGACCCCTTGAGGAACGTAACAAGGAATAAAGTGAGCCTTAATACCCCACAGGTGTTTCACGACTTTTGCATATGTAAAAAAAAAAAAAAAAATTCACTAAAATGTGTGTTTACACCCAAATTTCACATTTTTGCAAGGGTTAATAGCAGAAAATACCCCCCAAAATGTGTAACCCCATCTCTTCTGAGAATGGTGGTACCCCATAAGTTAACTTGAAGTGATCTACGGGCGAACTACAATGCTCAGAAGAGAAGGAGTCATATTTGGCTTTTTGAGAGCAAATTTTGCTCGGGGGGCATGTCGCATTTAGGAAGCCCCTATGGTGCCAGGACAGCAAAATAACCCCCACATGGCATACAATTTTGGAAACTAGACCCCTTGAGGAACGTAACAAGGGGTACAGTGAGCATTTACCCCGCACTGGTGTCTGTCAGATCTTTGGAACAGTGGGCTGTACAAAAATTTTTATTTGCACAGCCCACTGTCACAAAGATCTGTCAGACACCAGTGGGGTGTAAATTCTCACTGCACCCCTCATTACATTCCATGAGGGGTGTAGTTTCCAAAATGGGGTCACATGTGGGGATTTTTTTTTTTGCATTTGCCAAAACCGCTGTAACAATCAGCCACCCCTGTGCAAATAACCTCAAATGAACATGGCGCACTCTCCCTTCTGGGCCTTGTTGTTCGCCCCCAGAGCACTTTGCGCCCACATATGGGGTATCTCCGTAGTCGGGAGAAATTGCATTACAAATTTTGGGGGGCTTTTTTCCCTTTTACCTCTTGTCAAAATGTAAAGTATAGGGCAACTCCAGCATGTTAGTGTAAAAAATTATTTTTTTTCCACTAACATGATGGTGTAGACCCCAACTTCCCCTTTTCATAAGGGGTGAAAGGAGAAAAAGCCCCCCAAAATTTGTTAGGCAATTTCTCCCGAGTACGGCGATACCCCATATGTGTCCCTAAACTGTTGCCTTGAAATACGACAGGGCTCCGAAGTGAGAGCGCCATGTGCATTTGAGGCCTGAATTAGGGATTTGCATAGGGGTGGACATAGGGGTATTCTACGCCAGTGATTCCCAAACAGGGTGCCTCCAGCTGTTGCAAAACTCCCAGCATGCTTGGACAGTCAACGGCTGTCCGGCAATACTGGGAGTTGTTGTTTTGCAACAGCTGGAGGCTCCATTTTGAAAACAGTGGCGTACCAGACGTTTTTCATTTTTATTGGGGAGGGGAAGGGGGCTGTGTAGGGGTATGTGTATATGTAGTGTTTTTTACTTTTTATGTTATTTTGTGTTAGTGTAGTGGTGTTTTTAGGGTACGGTAACACGGGCGGGGGATTACAGCGAGTTTCCCGCTGCGAGTTTGAGCTGCCGCGCAAACTTTGCTGCATCGCAAACTTGCAGCCTGATACTCACTGTAAGCACCCTGCCCATGTGAATGTACCCTGTACACATCAGTGCATGCTGGTAGTTATAGTTTTGCAACAGCTGGAGGCACACGGGTTGGGAAACATTGAGTTAGGAAACAGACAATGTTTCCCAACCAGTGTGCCTCCAGTTGGTGCAAAACCACAACTCCCAAACATTCTGGAAGTAGTAGTTCGGCAACATCTTTAGAGCCAGATGTTGCCGAACTACAACTCCCAGCATGCTTGGAGTTGTAGTTTTGCAACATCTGGAGGACTACAGTTTGCAGACCACTAATACAGTGGTTCCCAATCTGTGCCCTTCCAGATGTTGCAAAACTACAACTCCCAGTATGCCAAAACTGTCCAGGCATGCTGGGAGTTGTAGTTCTACAACATCTGAAGGGCCAGATATTACAGAACTACAACTCCCAGCATGCCTGGACAGTAAGGGCATGCTGAGGATGTGTAGTTTTGCAACATCTGGAAGGGCACAGTGGTCCCAAAACTGTGGACCTCCAGATGTTGCAGAACTGAAACTCCCAGCCTGCTCAGACACCAAGGGCTGTCTTGGCATGCTGGGAGTTGTAGTATACAGGGTCACAATACAGCAATGCATGTCGCTTTACGGCGACGTGCATTGCTGTAAAGGGCCCGACCGTGGCTGAAGAGGAACTCACCTGTCGCCGCCGCCGTCTTCATCGCCGGGATCCGGGTCTTCAGGGACGAGGTAAGTACTGGGGCCGGGCCCCGGCACTCCCCCTGTCCCCCGCTGCGTACTCCGGTCTTCCTCCTGTCCTCTTCGGACTTCCAGGGGCCGGGCAGGGCGGAAGGAAGTAACCGCCCTCCCCCCTGCGATTGGTCGGTTAGCTAACCGACGGATCTCAGGGGATAGGAGGAGGTGGCAGGCTTGCCACCTCGCTCCTATACTTCAGCATGGTCCTTGCTGTCTGTGACAACCGGGATCATGCAAAGTTACCGGGCGGTCGGGTCCCAGAGACCCGATCAGCCCGGTATTGCTGCAGATCGCAGAGGCGATTTCCCCCGCGATTTGCGACGATTGCCGACATGGGGGGCCTACATGGCCCCCCTCGGCGTTTGCCCTGGATGCCTGCTGAAGGATTTCAGCAGGCATTCGGTACCGATCTCTGCCCGGCCCGTGGCAGGGACCGGAATTCGCCAAGACGTCACAGGACGTCCTGGGTCCTTAAGGCCCAGGGTGCCAGGACATCCCCTGACATCCTGGGTCCTTAAGGGGTTAATAGAAATAATTTTCAAATCTGTTTAACTTTCTGGCACCAGCTGATTTAAAAAAAAAAGTTTTCCATCGGAGTACCCCTTTAATTTTAGTTGGAAACATTCTTTAATAGATTTAGAGGTTCAGCTAATGGGTTTCTCAGGAAGGAGGACGGACCTAGAGAGTCCAAAACGCGTCTACTGAGGACGGACCTAGAGGGTCCGAAACGCGTCTAGTCTTAAGGCAGTAGACACCATTGCAAGCACTATCATCACCAGCTCAATCACAGAACCACAGGATCATCACAGCGCGCCAGGATTCTATTACGCGCCCAACACGCTCACCGCCACGAGGAGAAGCCGAGCACCAGTGACCGCAGACAGCCACAAACAAGCTGCTTTGTTTCCAGAGTGAGGACCGACATCACAAAGTCCATAGGAGTGACCGGGTGAGAGGTACATAGTACCACAAGATATTTCTTCCCCCTTTCCACTTCCCAGCCTTGCAACCGCTGGAGCTTCCTCCTTTTGGCCCACTGCCAATCCATGGCTCCCTCACTCTGTTAGAGACAGCACGCACCCTCGCAACATTGACACACTGTGTCCCATTGAATTGTACTACCAACTGGGGTCTTCTTTCTGGCATACGGTCGCAGCAGCGTGGACTACTTGACTATTTCACACATCTCTACAGTCGCCGTACCAAGAGCAATTGACTTGGTCTGTTATACCTTGCGGTCGCAGCACCGGGTTCATTCACCTACTATTGCACATTGTATAACTATTCAGTGCTTTTCATCTACTGACCTTGTTATGAATTACATTTATGAATTATTTTAATTGTTTTATATGCATTGAAAAGTATAAGCGCTAGGGCCCAGCGTTTTTTCCTGTTTTATATTATTAAATTACAAATAAATTACGCTTTTATCTATCCAAGTAAGAGCCTTTTTCTTTATTTTCACCATCCTCTATCTCTCTTTCACCATCCCCCCTTTCCACTTCCTCCTTTAATCATTTCCTTCTCCCCTATACTTTTCTCTCCCATATACACCGATCAATATATACACACACATCCTGCAGTTTATACAGTAACACCTATCATCACAAATATTCATTATATACATGTATATTCTCCAATTTATACAGTAACACTTACCATCATTCACAAACACCTATCAAGATACTTTTCTCCCCCATACTTTTCCCTCTCTCCCATATACACCGATCATTATATACAGATTCTCCAGTTTATACAGGAACACCTATCACCCTCTTTTATTATTCATTATATATATATATATATATATATATATATATATATATATACATACCCTCAAGTTTATACAAACACCCATCATCACCCTCTTTAATTATTCATAAACACCACTATCATCATTACATATTCACAGACAAAACCATATAACACATTTCCATCACACTCAAGACCTTGAGAACCAGTCACCCCCATTTATCTTTACAAATTTTCTGTTTAATCAGGGTATACAGGAGATTATACCCAGACTGAAGTTCTCGGTCACCACACCAGATTGAGTACATCTCACACTTCCTTAATCTGTTTCTCAGGAAGTGTTGTGCATTTAATCAGCAGTTGTCTTTAGCATTCATATGATATCTTATAGGGGAATATAGAAAGGCCAGCATTTCATATGCTGGTTATAAAATGGTTCTCCAGTAGTTAAAAATAAATCCTACATGCCACAACTGGGGTCAAGAAAAAAAAAATACAGCAACTACCTTACTCACCCCTAAATTTGCCAATTTTTCTTCAAAACAGTGCCACCCAAACATTGGGTACACTGCATGTGCAGCAAATAAAGAGGGGGGGGGCACTACTGGCATGAGAGTGGTGGCATGGTACTAATTATAGAGAGTGCTGATCATAAGGGAGTGCACAGACCAAGCAACACATATAAATAAGCAATAGAGAAGATGAAAGCAGCCCTCACCTAATAAAAAAAAAAAACTAAATTCTTTATTTGTCCTATTCTTTAAGTGTACCTGTCATTTGCTAAATCTTTTTATATAATGTAGATAATAACTGTGGTAGCCCTTGGGGGGGGGGGGTGTATGATAGTGGTGGTATGGTATAGGTATAGAAGGGGTTAATGTTAATCCTAGAGTTCGTGACGCCAGGCTGAGGGCTGGTATGCTGAATCAGTGTTCCGGCCTATCACCACCCTTCCCAGTAACGATAGGTGCATAAAATAACGGAAGGTCCACAAGGAGGTTTGAACTTGAATAATGTTTACTGAAGTGCTTGCAATATTCACGGCACACTAACAGTCACATACAAACAGTCCTTGGTTACCTAGCGACTGGCAGTAGTTGCGGACCTTCAGTTAGACTTATGTCTCTTAATTTTAGGAAGAGATTTGCAGATCTGTCCGGATTTAGGGGAGGAATTAGGTTCAGAGATGCTGCTGAGTGTCTGGGAGGTGATACACTCCATAAATATATCTGTTCAGCCGTTGCCGCAAGGCTCAGGCCTAACTCACTGCAATTACTGCTGTACAGGTCTTCTCTCATCAAAAGCACAGGAGAAAGAGAGAGATAAGATGGCCGCCGCTCCCTTATATGGGCAGAGGCGTGGTGAATCCGATTGGTCCGAACGTCTGCCATTCACCTTACATGGTGTGATGGGATTGCTTACGTCACAAGATCTATACACATTGTAAAATCAAAATGAGGCTAGAGATACCAAAGTGAGGCCTGGAACGCATCCAGAATGAGGCTTGGAACGCATCGCATGACCCGAAGGCCCTGCAACACCATGGAAACAAGTCATTAACGATTTATCTACATTTATACTATACTATTTACATTATCTGTGCATAAATTACTAATTATACATGAGGATAGAGGCGACTAGGGGTAGACTGGATTATATGAATCCCTAAGTCCTAGGGACTCTGGCTATGGGGACCCATAAATAAACAAGTATTGTATAGAATGCGGTACTGGGACACATAACATTATGTGTATATTTGTAATATACATTAGTTAAAGCGGTATTCCAGGCAAAAACTTTTTTTATATATATCAACTGGCTCCGGAAAGTTAAACAGATTTGTAAATTACTTCTATTAAAAAATCTTAATCCTTCCAATAGATATTAGCTTCTGAAGTTTTCTGTCTAACTCTCAATGATGATGTCACGTCCCAGGAGCTGTGCATGATGGGAAAATATCCCCATAGGAGCTGCACAGCTCCTGGGACGTGAGTCATCAGAAAGCAGTTAGACAGAAAACAGCAACTCAACTTCAGAAGCTAATATCTATTGGAAGGATTAAGATTTTTTTATAGAAGTAATTTACAAATCTGTTTAACTTTCCAGAGCCCGTTGATATATATAAAAAAAGTTTTGACCTGGAATACCCCTTTAAACATTTTTGGGTAAAAAAAAAGCCTGTCTTGTCCCTGCATTTATTGCCTGTGTGTCTTTGTGCAGAGACAAAATACAGGGAGTGAGGGTTTGACAAACAGGGCTCTGTGTACTGAGGACAAGCAGTGCACATTGCTCTGAGGTTATGCAGGGCTCTATGCACTGAGGAAAAATGGGGTTCTGTGCACTGAGGACAAACGGGGCTCTGTACACTGAGGACAAACGGTTCTGTGCACTGAGGACAAGCAGGGCTCTGTGCACTGAGGAGAAGCAGCACTTTGTACACTGAGGACAAGCAGGGCTCTGTACACTGAGGACAAACAGGGTTCTGTGCACTGAGGAAAAGCAGGGCTCTGTGCAGTAAGGACAAGCAGTCCTCCGTACACTTAGGGAGGACAAGCAGGGCTCTGTGCACTGAGGACAAGCAGGGCTTTGTGCATTGAGGACAAGCAGGGCTCTGTACACTGAGGACAAGCAGGGCTCTGTACTGTGAAGACAAACAGGGCTCAGTACACTGAGGACAAACAGGGCTCTGTGCACTGAGGACAAACAGGGCTCTGCTCAGTGAAGACAAGCAGAGCTCTGTACACTGAGGACAAGCAGGGCTCTGTGCACTTAGGGCAAGCAGGGCTCTGTACACTGAGGACAAACAGGGCTCTGTACACTGAGGACAAACAGGGCTCTGTGCACTGAGAACAAACAGGGCTCTGTGCAGTGAGGGCAAGCAGGGCTCTGTACACTGAGGACAAGCAGGGCTCTCTGCAGTGAGGACAAGAAGGGCTCTGTGCAGTGAGGACAATCAAGTCTCTGTACACTGAGGACAAGCAAGGCTCTGTACACCGAGGACAAGCAGGGTTCTGTGTACTGAAGACAAGCAGGGCTCTGTGCACTGAGGACAAGCAGAGCTCTGTACACTGAGGACAAGCAGGTCTCTGTGCACTGAGGACAAGCAGGGCTCTGTGCACTGAGGACAAACAGGGCTCTGTGCACTGAGGACAAGCAGGGCTCTGTGCACTGAGGACAAACAGGGCTCTGCTCAGTGAAGACAAGCAGAGCTCTGTACACTGAGGACAAGCAGGGCTCTGTGCACTTAGGGCAAGCAGGGCTCTGAGCACTGAGGACAAGCAGGGCTCTGTGCACTGAGGACAAACAGGGCTCTGCTCAGTGAAGACAAGCAGAGCTCTGTACACTGAGGACAAGCAGGGCTCTGTGCACTTAGGGCAAGCAGGGCTCTGTGCACTGAGGACAAGCAGGGCTCTGTGCACTGAGGACAAGCAGGGCTCCGTGCACTGAGGACATGCAGGACTCTGAGCACTGAGGACAAGCAGGGCTCTGTGCACTGAGGACAAACAGGGCTCTGTGCACTGAGGACAAGCAGGGCTCTGTGCACTGAGGACAAACAGGGCTCTGCTCAGTGAAGACAAGCAGAGCTCTGTACACTGAGGACAAGCAGGGCTCTGTGCACTTAGGGCAAGCAGGGCTCTGTACACTGAAGACAAACAGGGCTCTGTACACTGAGGACAAACAGGGCTCTGTGCACTGAGAACAAGCAGGGCTCTGTGCAGTGAGGGCAAGCAGGGCTCTGTACACTGAGGACAAGCAGGGCTCTCTGCAGTGAGGACAAGAAGGGCTCTGTGCAGTGAGGACAATCAAGTCTCTGTACACTGAGGACAAGCAAGGCTCTGTACACCGAGGACAAGCAGGGCTCTGTGCACTGTGGACAAGCAGGGCTCTGAACACTGAGGACAAACAGGGTTCTGTGTACTGAAGACAAGCAGGGCTCTGTGCACTGAGGACAAGCAGAGCTCTGTACACTGAGGACAAGCAGGTCTCTGTGCACTGAAGACAAGCAGGGCTCTGTGCACTGAGGACAAACAGGGCTCTGTGCACTGAGGACAAGCAGGGCTCTGTGCACTGAGGACAAACAGGGCTCTGCTCAGTGAAGACAAGCAGAGCTCTGTACACTGAGGACAAGCAGGGCTCTGTGCACTTAGGGCAAGCAGGGCTCTGAGCACTGAGGACAAGCAGGGCTCTGTGCACTGAGGACAAGCAGGGCTCTGTACACTAAGGACAAGCAGGTCTCTGTGCACTGAGGACAAGCAGGGCTCTGTGCACTGAGGACAAACAGGGCTCTGTGCACTGAGGACAAGCAGGGCTCTGTGCACTGAGGACAAACAGGGCTCTGCTCAGTGAAGACAAGCAGAGCTCTGTACACTGAGGACAAGCAGGGCTCTGTGCACTTAGGGCAAGCAGGGCTCTGTGCACTGAGGACAAGCAGGGCTCTGTGCACTGAGGACAAGCAGGGCTCCGTGCACTGAGGACATGCAGGACTCTGTGCAGTGAGGACAAGCAGGAATCTGTAGACTGAGCACAAGCAGGCCTCTGTGCACTGAGGACAAGCAGGTCTCTGTGCACTGAGGACAAACAGGGCTCTGTGCACTGAGGACAAGCAGGGCTCTGTGCACTGAGGACAAACAGGGCTCTGCTCAGTGAAGACAAGCAGAGCTCTGTACACTGAGGACAAGCAGGGCTCTGTGCACTTAGGACAAGCAGGGCTCTGTGCACTGAGGACAAGCAGGGCTCTGTACACTGAGGACAAGCAGGGCTCTGTTCACTGAGGACAAGCAGGGCTCTGTGCACTGAGGACAAGCAGGGCTCTATACAGAAAGAAATGCATCAGCCAAAGCTGACTGAGCTGCTTACACTGTGCATGTGATGCTGCAGACGATCACTGGCTTCTCTTCCTGCCTGCAGCTGACTGCAGTGTCTTGTGCTCAATGTGCCACCCCTTTATTATTAAGGAGATACTTTTGGCACACCAGTGGCTTCTCATGCGCCACACATTACGCCTATGATTGTAAAGATTTCTGACAATTTACACCCCCTTGTAATGCCCATCCCCTTTTTTATATAAATATTTACAATATACAAAAAATTATATTGATACAAAAGTGTAAATATTTACAACATATTTTTTCCAACAGAAAACTAGCGTAAATTGATTAGTTTGCTCCTCCCTTAACATTTAAGTTTGAGATTTGATAGCACACACGAATGCAGATACTATGTACAGCTATAGATTGCCACCAATGTGTCATTTATATCTAACAATTGAAACAATTATACCATATTCTGCTTTTTCTGCTCCTCCACCTGTCGATTTTACAGCAAAGCTTCTCTACCAATTTACAGTGTGATCAATTTTTTTGTAAAAAAAAAAAAAAAAAAAGCTCGGCCTCTCTGTTGGGCTCTGTTACTAATAGGATGTGATTTCTACTGACTTTAAAAGCCAAGTGCCAGACTTTGTCTGAGCTGTTCCTGACCTTTGTGGAACAGAGACCCAGTAGGGACTGCATTAGTTTTTCAAACCTGTCAATGAATAATACACTGCAAAGTCAGTAGGTGTGCAAGTTTTGATGTATGTACTTACATAACGACACCTTCAGACAGAAAATGTTATAAAATATCCACAGGTCTAAAAGGTTGTTCTCCATGTGTCTCCTTTCCAAGGCTGTCATAGTAGGTGTTTTCTGGCTGCAGGCCTTTGACTACATGTGGATGCATTGTAGCAAATAACTTAAAAGCAAAATACACTTCATTGTCTATACAATGCAATTGTAAATCCAGAAAAGTAATTACTGAGTAAGGAACAGAGCACTTCATGTCACTCCAGCGCCAAAGAAAGTCTTGGCTACAAAAATAATTTGAAATGTTCTTTAAAACAATAGTATATAGCAGCTGGTAATAGTGTCAAGAATGGTTTGAGGTGAGGCATTAAAATGTGAGTGACCGCTGCATATTGCTGAGGGCCGGCATAAGCAAATTCACACCAGACAGAATGTTGGTACAAAAACTCTTTCCTCAGCAGGAAATTGAGAAGTGTTCCCAGAGAGTAGTTATAGAGTTTCTGTTTATTACACAGAAGTACATTGTTTTTACATCTGACAAAAAAGGGAGGTTTAGTTATGATGTTAAAATCATCATGTTACATTTTGATTGGTTAGTTGAGCTTTATATCTGTATATATTAGCATATTTAGCATTTATTTATTTATTGGCCAAATTTCATTTATGCAGCCCTCTTTGTCTTCTAACATCTCATCTTGGGCCTCCTGGCATCATTCCAAGGTCTCCATCTTAGTCACGAGCAGATAGCAAGCTGGTTTATGGGTTAAGGGTAGTTTAACAAATATCTTTCTCCAGCATCAGCAATGGCATGTTAGTATTAACATATCAATCAGAAACATAAGGATCATCCTTATCAATAGTAATGGATAAGGGGTAAGAGTCTATGGTGGTAGAACTCCTTTAATGGTTTCATTCTCTAAAGACAATAGAGTCTCCTCTGTAAACAATATTTACACTATGTTGTGTGGTCACTTATAGGGGTACTTCCATGCTGACAACTTATCCCCTATCTAAAGAATAGGGGATAACTTGCCTGATCGCGCGTGGTCCCGCCACTGGGAACCCCCGCGATCTCCCACGCAGCACCCCGCTCTCATCAGGCCCCGGAGCGAACATAGCTCCGGGTCTGATAACTGCTGATCACGTGGCCGAAGTATCGTGACGTCACGGCTCCGCCCCATGGGGCGTCACGCTCTGCCCCCTCAAAGTAAGTCTATAGAAGGGGGCGAGACAGCTGTCTTGCCCCTGCCATAGACATGCATTGAGGGGGCAGAGCATCATGTCACATGGGGGCGGAGACCCGGAGCGGATGTTCACTGATGAGAGCAGGGTGCTGCGTGCGAGATCACGGTCCCCAGTGGTGGGACCCCGCACGATCAAGCAACTTATCCCCTATCCTTTATATAGGGGATAAGTTGTCAGCACGGTAGTACCCCTTTAAGTAAGAAGATATAAGAAATATAAAAAAAGAAAATGCGAAATAACAAAAATATAATTTTAAAATTTTACTTTTTGACATTAAAACAGTTGCATAAAAAAAAAATACATGGCTCCTTCCTTCCAAAAACAATACCAGTTTGTCTGCCCTAAACAAGGGGGCACCATTTCTGGAAGAGAACATTCATGCTTTTTTTCTGATCTTATATGACCCTTTTGAACAGAATCTATTATAAGAAAATTTTATACAGTTTAAATATATTCAGATTCAGAGCCAGGAAGAAAGTTTTACCCCTAAAAGGAGGAAAATTTGCTTTCACCTTATAGTGTTTTTTGACTTCCTCTGGATCAAGACTGTAGAGCAATAGGGTTCAGCCTATTACTCTACAGAGTAATATATAGAGTAATAAGCTGAACGCTATAGAGTAATAGGCTGAACTGGATGGACAAGTGTCTTTTTTAGCCTTATAAACTATGTAACTATGTTTAACACCTTATAGACACAGCCAAGTTTAATTTTTTGGTATTTTTTTTTTTTATGTATTTTTACTCCTCATTTTCCAAGAGCCATAATTCTTACACATTTTCATCTACAGAGGCACATACAGACATATTTTTTGTAGAACATATTGTATCTCGTAAAGACACCTATTATTGTACCATAAAATATAAAGTGAAATTAAATTGGAACAAAAAACTATTTTGGAAATGTGTGGAATTTTATTTAGTTTTTATGCAGTGCATCTTACAGTAAAACTGACATGTTATATTTATTCTGTGGATCAGGACTAGAGATGAGCGAACTTACAGTAAATTCGATTCGTCACGAACTTCTTGGCTCGGCAGTTAATGACTTATCCTGCGTAAATTAGTTCAGCCTTCAGGTGCTCCGGTGGGCTGGAAAAGGTGGATACATTCCTAGGAAAGAGTCTCCTAGGACTGTATCCACCTTTTCCAGCCCTCCGGAGCACCTGAAAGCTGAACTAATTTATGCAGGAAAAGCCATCAACTGCCAAGCCGAGAATTTCTTGACGAATCGAATTTACTGTAAGTTCGCTCATCTCTAATCAGGACAATTACAATTATACCATTTTTTTTTACTTTTGTTTTACTTTACAAGTTAAAATAATGCAAAAAATTTTCACGTTTTGACCCCTATAACTCTTTAGTATTTTTTGGTCTACAGGGCTGTGTGTGGGCTCATTTTGTAAGCCATAATTTAGTTTAAAGCAGTACGATTTTGGGAAAGATGGGACTTTTTGTTTCTGTTATATAATGTTACCAAAAATTAGCAATTTTGGCATTTGGTAGTTTTATTTATTTATTTATTTATTTTTGTTCACAACGTTTACCTTCTGGGATAAATAATGTTACATTTTAACAGTTCGACCAATAACGCTTGCAGCTATACCAAGTATGTTTAGGAGGGAGGTGTAAACTTTTATTATGGGGGGATTTTTTTAAGGATTTAAAAAATATATATATTTTTACTTTTTTTTATTTCAGTTTTTAAGTTCCTTATGGGGTCTTGTATGAGCAATCATTCAATTTCTCTTTGACCCCTGAGTCTCACACAAGGCCGATACTTCCATTTCTGTGGAGATGACTTACTTCTATGACAGGCATGACTACAATAAAAGGTAATGGGTGATGGTCCCATCTCAACTACTCTCACCTTCTCTGCACAGGGATTTCTGAACATGTTACAGAGCTATTTTAAACAATTACTTGTTTACTGGCCATTTTTTTTTTTAGTCCAATTGGCTGCTGTAGGCAGTTTCTCTTGAGCTCCTGTTTATATTTGCAGCACATGCAAAATGGCTTATTTATACAGAACTCTACAAGGTAATATAGTTATGTGTATATTTACCTTTGACAGCAATTTGCTTTCCTATCCCATGATTTCACTATGGAAACTAGTCACTTTCTTCCACTTTTGGGGAAGAAAGAGCTGGTTGAGCATTTAGAACTTTTATTTTCAGTCAAAAGGGTAAAGTGTCTTTGTCATTTGGAAAAACATTTGAACATGTTTGGTTGGTGTATAAGTATTCAGACCCCCACAGATCACTAGAAAGAGACAGGAGAAGTGCATGGCTTAGTACTTTACTCCATTCTTTACTCCTTGGCTTGCTGTGATCTCTGTCTCGCTGCACAAGGAGAGCTTCATTATAACGAAAAAGGCAGCAAGACAGGGATTTAAGTGCTTAGCTTCTCCTGGCTCATTGTAATGATCGGTGGGGGTCTGAACACTCAGCCCCCGACAGATGAAAACTTTTGACAGGCCTCTGTGACATGAAATCACAGGGGGGTACACACTTAAAATATAACTTTTAATCAGACACGTGCTAAAAGCATAGGCCCCACAACAAAATTAAGCCAGTATGGTAACTGGACACCAGATCTGTAATGTGCAATACAGACCGCATGAGACAGGGTGCGTCTGTATTGAGGGATAGGGTCGGGGAGAGCAGGGTCAAAAATGGACAATCACCCTAAAAATCCCTGTCGGGGAGATGTGGTGAAGTCTACCCCTGCTCCCACAGGGACTGTGGGAGCATTCACCCTAGAAAGGGCGAGCCCTGCCCCAATCTACCCCTTGGACTACGCCCTAGAATTCCCTAGCAGTAAAAAATAGCCCTTGTTCTGGTGCACCCATGCCTCTGTGACATGCAAAAGTAGTATCTAATGACCGGGACACGTTGAAGTCACTGAAAGGCTAAGAGACAATGACCAGACAAGGGCAGCAATGACCAGACTTAGATCAACAAATGTCTGGGGTGATGGACCCAAAGGGCTGTAGATACTTGTGGTGTTTAAAAATGAGTGCATATTATTGAAGGGGGCTGCCATAATTCAGATTGATGCTATCTAGGGGTGTAGCTATAGGGAGTGTGGAGGTAGCAGTTGCACTGGGGCCCTGGTGTCTAAGGAAACCCTAAAGCACATCTGTGCCATAAAAAAAACAGCATTACAATTGGCACATGGGCCCTGTTACAGATTTTGCCCAGAAGCTACAAGTTACGCCACAAGTTATGCTATCATGTGACTGCAGTGGAAGATGCTAAAGAGACATGATACTTCAAAGTCTTCATGAGATCTGCTGAAGGTAAAATATCGATGAAGACTAATATACCGTCACCTCTTGTCAGTGGATACTGAAAACAATTACATTTTTCAAAAATAAGTGATGTTACATGTACCTATCCCCCCTCCATGCTTTCTCTTCTCCTCCATGGAAATATCTGCATTAATCAACAAGTTAGCCAATGTAATTGCTAATTACATTGTGAATTGCCTTTCCATTGGAATACTATTCCCATTATCAAAGAATTGCTGGTCAACTATACATCGGAGCAGAATGATAGGTAAATAACTGAGTGCATCCACTCTATAAAGACCCTTCCAGAATTGAGCAGAGAATTGAGTCCGGCTGCAATCATTTCTTAAACTTATGTTTAATTGCTTCAGAATTGCAGGTGAGGAAAGATTTGTTTGTCTGTGTTTAAGTCACCAAATTGGCTTCCACAATTGAAAAAGAAGGATCCACAAAGGATAATTGTTTCCTCTGTCTTATGTGAAAGAAATCATTATTATGTAAGTGTTGGTGTGGTTTACTGTATATAGAGTAGTGTTGGGTGCGAATATTCGTATTTCTAATTTTTATCGCGAATATCGCAAATTTGCAAATTCGCGAATATTGTGAATATATTAGCAATTACGAATATTCCCTTTTTTCCGCATATGTGCATATTCCTTCTTTTCACTTGTGGGCCAATTAGAATGATGCAAATACAATTGTCAGAGGTCATCAACAACATCCCTAGCAACCAATAGTAAAGTTGCCCACCCCTCACTGTTTCCTTCCTCAAATATGTGATTATGGGAATATTCCCATATGCGAATATGCGAATATAATGAATATGTGAAATTGGCAAATATAGGACGAATATTCATATATATATTTGCCAAATATCGCAAATTCGAATATGGCCAATGCCGCTCATCACTAAAATAGAGTTGTGAATGTAAATGATGCACTAGAAACATTGATCTCTGATGTTAGGCTCTGTTCACATTACCGTTAAGCCATCATCGGGAGTTCCTGTCAAATTTAACTGCAAGGATAGTTCATAGAGCTGATTATAAGTCAATAGCATCTATTGGCCTCAGCATCATGGATTTCAATAAAAACTGAAGCTATGATACTAGTGTTTATAGTGCCTTACTGAATTAGTTAAAGGGGTACTCCGCCCCTAGACATATTATCCTCTATACAAAGGATAGGGAATAAGATGCCTGATCGTTGGGGTCCCGTCGCTGGGACCCCGCGATCTCTGTGCAGCACCCGGCGTTCATTTGGAATGTTGGGTGCGGGGGAGTGAGGGGCATGATGTCACGGCCACGCCCCTCATAATGTCACATCACACCCCTCAATACAAGTCTATGGGAGGGGGCATGGCATCCCCCACGTCCCCTCCCATAGACTTGCATTGAGGGGGGTGGTGTGATGTCACGTGGGGCGTGGCTGAGGCGTCGCAACCCCCGCAGCCCGCTCCAAGCGTTCGGAGCAAAATTTTTCAAATGCTGGGGCAGCGGAGTACCTCTTTAAGTTCTGCAGAGCTCTACTGTGCATAAGTTGAACAGAAGCCCTTCCATTTTTGGGACCATGGGGGCACCCCCTACCACTTCTACCACTATTTTATTACTTCTAAGGATGAGACTATGAAATGGGAGCACTATGTATCTGACATTATTATGAAGGGCACTATGGGGGAGATTTATCAAAACCTGCCCAGAGGAAGAGTTACCCAGCTGCCCATAGCAACCAATCGGCTCGCTTCTTTCATTTTTAACAAGGCCTCTGCAAAATGAAAGAAGCAATCGGATTGGTTGCTATGGGCAACTTTTCCTTTGCACTGGTTTTGGTAAATGCCCCCCTATATGTCTAATACAATTATAAGAGGCTATGTGCAAATACAATGTCATAAGCAGCACTGTAAAACTTTCACTGTTGAAAGGCACTGTAAACTGTAGTAAAGTATGCAAGTTTAGCTATTTAAAGGGGACATGTCATCACTTTCATGCTGTCTGAACCCTCTGATGATCATGGTGGTCTTCCTCCTGCCCCACAGGCCTTTATTGATAGATCTATCTGCATACTCAAACAGGAAGAGATCTATTAATCAATGCTGGTGGGGAAGGTAGAAGCCTCCAGGGACCTTCCTAATGACTTGTGGTTAAGGTGGCATGAAAGTGATGACAAGTTACTATGTTGTCACTGTTGTGTGCCAACTGTAGGTCTGAGAGGGGGGGGGGGATGTGACAGGAAGTCCTTGCTTCTCTTTGAATATTTGTTTTTTGCACTTCCCACCAAAAAGGGTCGGGCAAACTAGTCCCAGAGGCTGAGAATAAGATTCAGGAACACTGATCCTTTTGCGGAGGGATATCTTTTAAATAAAATATCTCACATATGACACCAGCCAATCTTTAGTTGCCGCAGAGGTGAAAGTACTTTAGCTGCTGTTTGTATTTTTACAGTCCTGCTGTGCACCATTCCAACAATGGAGCATACTAAATATACAATTTTGTAAATGATATTGTATCATACATATGTGTATTATAGTATCAATTTCCCCGCTGTTTCGATCGCAGACACGAGTGAAGGCAATTATCTTTTTAATAACATTTGGGTATCACCATGGGAATATTTAACACTCCCAATTTCCTTTTTCGGTAGAATCATTTATACCACAGCGATGAATAATATTAGGATAAACTAATGATGACTGTTAGAAGTAATAAACCCCATGTGCCTCACATATAATAACATTACTGTAAAAATATATGAACTTTAATAGATCACAAGAAGTAATTTACTGCTTTGGTCAATAGCACTTATATGAAGTCACTGTTTTAGAGAATCATTCACAGTCACCCTAATGTGTTCCCTTAAATTAACACATTGGTCTAAAAAAAACAAAAAAAAAACAAAGAAACATTAATCCATAATCCATTAACCAACCCAAGGTCCCGATAGTGAGCCTAGTAAATAATGAGGTCTTAATTAAGTATAGAGGGGGTCCCTGCACAGCAGCAAAGGTAATGGGGCCAACTAGGGCTAGACCCTGGGCCAGATTATTGAAAAAAAGTGCTATGTGGCCTCCACAACTGTGAGGATCTAGGGGGCCTCCACTAAAAAATCTACCCACTCAGATAGAGGTTTGGTTATTTTATCCAAGAAGAAGAAAGGGATAGATGGCAATATATGCATAACTCTTTCTTTCTGAATTCTAAGAGAGTTGCCTCATTTGCCACCATAACTTCTATAGGCTTTGGTAGAGAGGGTCATGAGAATGTATGGCCATCTTTCCTATATGTAACTGCAACAGTGCATCAGATGGGGTTCATGTCCCTCTAACCGTAGTCCAGCTCTGTCTAGGATCTTTCCCCCAGACAGACTTTTCCAAGCTACTTTAAAGGAGATCTGCCGTGAAATAGCCACAGGATAGGGGATAAGTGTCTGATCCCAGGGGGCGCTGGCTAATGTGCATGTCATTTACCTCACTCGACAAACACGCCCCCCCCCCCCATGCAGCTGTATGGGAGAGGCGGGGTTGAACAAACACTGCATCCCCATCTCTCCCATACAGATATATAGAGGGGCGTGTCGGCCACAGTGTCATGCTGCGACCATCACGCCTCCTGCACGGGAGAGCCGCTTGTAGCTGGTTCATACCATCAAGATCAGACACTTATCACCTATCCTGATAAGTTTATTTCACTGCAGATTTCCTTTAACTTCACTTAAATGAAGGGGTCAGAGTTTTTTACTGGCATCTACATTTCACACTTTTGAAAGTTTCATAATTATAACAATTGAGATAATAGAGAGAACCAACTACCTGATAAACACACATTCTCAATCTTCACTTATCTGTCTCTAAGAAATAAATGTTGTTAGTAATAAGCATTCACTGGAGCATTGGTTTTAAAAGTAGGGGCAGACTGGGAATGATATGGGTCCATTTGATTTAAAAGTCAGGTCAAGGGCCCATTGTGACCAAAAGATTCCTGGAAGAGTCCTTGCTCCCTCTATATATGTAATTTACTCTATTTCACATTCACTGTAACTGCGCAAATATATTTTACCCCTTATCATATGTACAGCATCCTGGAACCAAGGGTGCTATAAAAATAAATAATAATATCCTATCATCATTTCAGTGAACACTTAAGATAGGTTACCACTTCCCTTTCCTAATTCCTAGCTCCAGCAGCCGCTGCAATATCTCTCAGCTGAGTCACATGTCCGGGCAGAACTGAAGCTAAAAAGCAGCCCAAAATCCAGCAGCCCACATACAGTATTGCCCCCCACCCCCAACACACACACACGCAAAAACACACAAACACACAATCTATGCTATACAAAGACATAGGTGCATCATGTGCCAGCTCAATCTAATAGCGCCACACACCATGCCTCCTATGAATCTAATATTGCCACACACCATGCCCCCTCTGAATGTAATAGTGCAACCCATCATGCCCCCTCTGAATCTAATAGAATCATGCAATATCCCCCCTGGACCTACTAATATCACACCGTGCCCCTTGAATCGGTTAGTGTCACACAAGAATAACAGTCTGCAGTGCACTTTTTGATATCAGGAGGATTAGCATGTACTAAATGAATGACTTATAGCAGTGCTCCTCAAACTGCAATTCCCATCATGCCAAGGTGGGAGGTCTTATATGTTTGCAATAGCTAGAGACCCACAGGTTGGGAAACATTAGCATATGGGAACTGCCTGTCAAGGTGTAAACTGCAGCAATGCAAGGAATCTGCTGTGTATTGTATGGTATACATATCTGACCTGCCTGTTCTCCTTACTACAACTAAAGAAAGATCAATAAAGAAAGAAAGAAAGATCAGACTGTCAGGACTCACTAGACCACAGCCCCGGGTGCTGGCACCAACCTTTAGGAGAAGAGGACACAGCAGAGTCCATACAGGAGGCGGAGCGGAACTCTGCTGGGACCTAAAGCTGTTGGACTCTTGGATAGATGTTATGTATGATTGTACTACCATTCAAGAATTTGAACAGTGCCCAATGGCCCATCGCCATAGAGGGTCTGTAGATTGCGAGTCCATAAAGCCAAAGCCATATTTAAAGGGGTACTCCACTGGCCAGTGTTCCGGATGCTTTCCAAACAATTTCCAAGCAAAATACTCAGAAATTCTAGAAAACATGAACATATTCATTCTTTTTCAGTGCAATTCTGCATGGACTGCATTGCCATCAATAGGGACATAATCTGTCTGTACAGTCCTATTGCTGAATGATTTCAGGGGTGCCTAAATTCTCCGGATGAATAAACCGTAGTATGAATGGGCTCCTACTGTCATATAATGGTATATATAGTAAGGCATACCTCTACCTTACTATACCTCTTTACATATCTCAGTGTACAGCACCTTTAGCTTGGTACACAATAGGTTGGGGTAATCAAATGAAATGCAACACACATTGAGAAGTGCCTATATTTTTAGGATGCTCTGAAACTTTCCCCCTGTTTTGTAAAGTAACCAATAGGATGTGTTGGATAACGATGTGATATGTTAGTTGGGCTCAGTTTACATCTGAAACTAAAGAAGATATTGATCATATACTGAAGTTATAATGTGTGTCTTTTTGATGGTACATTTCTTCAAATGGTTTCCACATTCAATTTACTCTAATGGTATTGGTGACGGGTCTTGAATTTATAGAGTCCTATTTGGTCAACAGTCATTGTATCCTTGAATTTGCCAATTTGGCCTTGTAGATGATTGTAAATAATAATGCATTTAAAAATCTGTCTTATTTTTGCCATCAATTTATCCATTTATGGCAATGCTAAAAATAAAGATAAAATGTTTTTCTTTGCTTTACGTAAAGTTACCTAGGAGCAGGGAATGGGAAGTAAATTGTTGAATATAAATGTTGTATTTACTCCATTGAGACACCTGTATACACAGCATTGGGTGCTACAATAACCATTGGTACAACAACACGTACATATGACCACTGAGGCCAGTGACTGACTGTAGTGTCCCATGCTGAGGGTTGCGGCATGCTACTGGAGCAGAGCTGGACCAGAAGCAAACATTCCTTACTATTGGGTAATTTTGTGTAATGCCTGGAAAACCCCTTAATCTGGCAAATCCTTTGTCCGCAATTATGCTACAGTCAGAAAGAAGAGATTTTAAAGTTGTTGGTAAAAATGTTTACATATATGGAATAAGAAAGTAACATTGAACCGATCCCCAAGTAAATGTGGATCCAGAAGAAACTTGTAGAAAAATGGACTTGCAGATGACTCTGAACTGTTAAGTGGTAGTGAGTAATCACAAACAACAGTTAAAACGAAAATATGATATAATTTATTGTAGTAAAAGTTACTGAACAACGCATTTTGAGAAGTGTCCACTTCTCTTCCTCAGGTCTCATAAAGGGATATTACAGGATTTTTTGTTATATGACTATGCTACTGGGGCTGTAAAGTTAGTGTAATTCATAATATAGTGTCTGTACCTCTGTTTGTTGGCTGGTCTCACAATTCCTATGTAACCTTTGCCCCATTGTTCATTTAGCAGCATACAAAATAAAAGGTGTCATAGGCTTTTTCCAGGTTGTAGTACACCCGATATATAACATCACTAGTCAGGTGTTGAAAGGGTACCTGTCTGAGTTTCATTAGGTGGAGCAAATGCTGGGTGGTATGGAGATCATTTTCCACAGGGCTGCAGGGAATTGTAGTTTATTGCTCAGCACAGCATGGCAGAGAGCTTAGGTTTGCTGTAATTGCTGGGGTGGTTGATGTGTGGGAAAAAGAAAAGTGACCTTACTGTCACGTATGGACAGGGAAAAGTAAAACCCTTAACTCACCCACTCCCACTTACCCTGTTTAATTGTGTACCCGCCCTAGGTGACTAGTGTTGAGCGGCATAGGCCATATTCGAATTCGTGATATTTTGCGAATATATGGACGAATATTCGTCATATATTCGCAAAATTCGCATATTTGTAATATTTGCGTTTTATTTTCGCATATGCGGAAATTTGCGTATGCGAAAATTATCATATGGGAAAATTAGCATAAACCAAAATTAGCATAAGCGAAAATTCGCATATGCGAACATTTGCACGCCAGTCTCACACAGTAGTATTAGAGCCTTCTTTACACTACACAAGCTGGAAGCAGAGAGGGGTGATCACTGTGATGTTTACTGTGAAAAAAAATAGAATATTCGTAATTACGAATATATAGTGCTATATTACATAGTTACATAGTTACATAGTTAGTACGGTCGAAAAAAGACATATGTCCATCAAGTTCAACCAGGGAATTAAGGGGTAGGGGTGTGGCGCGATATTGGGGAAGGGATGGGATCTTATATTTCTTCATAAGCATTAATGTTATTTTGTTCCAGGAATGTATCTAATCCTGTTTTAAAGCTGTTAATTGTTCCTGCTGTGACCAGTTCCTGAGGTAGACCGTTTCATAAATTCACAGTCCTCACGGTAAAGAAGGCGTGTCGCCCCTTTAGACTAAACTTTTTCTTCTCCAGACGGAGGGAGTGCCCCCTCGTCCTTTGGGGGGGTTTAACCTGGAACAGTTTTTCTCCATATTTTTTGTATGGGCCATTAATATACTTATATACGTTTATCATATCCCCCCTTAAACGTCTCTTCTCAAGACTAAACAATTGTAACTCCCTTAATCGCTCCTCATAGCTAAGATGATCCATGCCCCATATTAGTTTAGTCGCGCGTCTCTGCACCCTTTCCAACTCCGCAGTGTCCCTTTTATGGACAGGTGCCCAAAACTGAACAGCATATTCCAGGGGAGACCGTACCAATGCTTTATAAAGGGGGAGTATTATGTCCCTGTCCCTTGAGTCCATGCCTCTTTTGATACATGACAATATCCTGCCGGCTTTGGAAGCAGCAGCCTGACATTGCATGCTATTCTGTAGTCTGTGATCTACAAGTACACCCAGATCCTTCTCTACCAGTGACTCTGACAGTTTAATCCCCCCTAAGACATGCGATGCATGCAGGTTATTAGTACCCAGATGCATAACTTTACATTTATCCACATTGAACCTCATTTGCCAAGTGGATGCCCAGACACTTAGTCTATCCAAGTCATCTTGTAACTTATGCACATCCTCTATAGACTGTACCGTGCTACAAAGCTTGGTGTCATCTGCAAAGATAGAAACAGAGCTGTTAATACCATCCTCTATATCATTGATAAATAAATGAAACAACAGCGGGCCCAGTACTGAATCTTGGGGTACACCACTAATAACCGGGGACCAATCAGAGTACGAATCATTGACCACCAGTCTCTGGGTACGATCCATGAGCCAGTGTTCAATCCAGTTACAAACTAAAATTTCCAAACCCAAAGACCTTAACTTACCTGTCAGACGTCTGTGAGGGACAGTATCAAATGCTTTAGCAAAATCCAGAAACACTATATCCACAGCCATTCCTCTGTCAAGGCTTCTACTCACCTCTTCATAAAAGCAAATTAGATTGGTTTGACAACTTCTATCCTTAGTAAACCCATGCTGGCTATCACTTATAATACAATTATCCCCTATGTATTTCTGTATGTAATCCCTTGTAAGTCCTTCAAACAATTTACCCACAATGCACGTTAAACTTACCGGTCTATAGTTTCCTGGGGAAGACCTAGAGCCCTTTTTGAAGATTGGCACCACATTCGCCTTGCGCCAGTCCCTTGGCACAATACCAGACACCAGAGAATCTCTAAATATCATGAACAGGGGTACAGATATTACTGAACTTACCTCTCTAAGAACTCTTGGGTGCAATCCATCTGGCCCTGGAGATTTGCTTACATTTATATCACTTAACTTACCTTGTACCATCTCTACATTAAGCCAGTTCAGTACATTACATGATGTGTTACCAGCACTGACCTGGCCAATGTCAGCTCCTTTTTCCATAGTGTATACAGAACTAAAGAACCCATTCAGTAGCTCCGCTTTTTTTTATTATTTTTTTCAGTATTTCAGTATTTTCAGTATTTTTTCGCGAAATTCGCGAATAAAATTTGCATTGTGAATATTCGCTAGCAACACTATAGGTGACAAGTCCACAACCACAGTGACAGTCCCTGCCTGTATATGTACAGGGAGTAAAACAAACTACACTTACAATACAGACAGAGGTCGGGACATTGTATGGAATCAACAAAAACTTTAATGCCCAGGGCGGGAAAAGGGGTTAAATAAACCAAGAAAAACCTCCAAACCCCAGTCACCAAGGTGACGGGGTAAAAAACCCCTTATTGAAAATTCCCTCCCTAACTGTATATATAAAACTTCACTTTTATTGTGCTAATATTAAAAAGGTCCCCTGTAGTGAATAAAAACAGCAGGCTATTCCCTCAGCTAGTGTTACTTCTCCTATCTGGAGTTCACAGTAATATGTACTTGACAGTGGCTGCAGACCACTGTCTATTGGGGAAAATGCTGCGATTAAAATGTAATCAATCTGTCTCCCCTACATGTTTCGTGGTATGACCCACGTCCTCAGGGGTTAAGAGACAAATGGCCATTTGTCTCTTAACCCCTGAGGACGTGGGTCATACCACGAAACATGTAGGGGAGACAGATTGATTACATTTTAATCGCAGCATTTTCCCCAATAGACAGTGGTCTGCAGCCACTGTCAAGTACATATTACTGTGAACTCCAGATAGGAGAAGTAACACTAGCTGAGGGAATAGCCTCCTATTTTTATTCACTACAGGGGACCTTTTTAATATTAGTACAATAAAAGTGAAGTTTTATATATACAGTTAGGGAGGGAATTTTCAATAAGGGGTTTTTTACCCCGTCACCTTGGTGACTGGGGTTTGGAGGTTTTTCATTGTATGGAATCACACACAATAGCACAAATAATAACTAAACATACACACACAAAATGTCACAGTCCACAAGCCAAGTCACCACCAAGAGATAACAGAAAAGCCAAATCACAGCGACAGGAGAGGAGTCAGAGAGCGGAGCCAATGGGTCAAATATGCCAGAAATACAAGATACAGTACAAACGCTAGCTGGGAGTATGAGCTTTGTTGCAGGCGAGGAATGGGAGCAGACTGCCAGCTTAAAAAAAGAACCAGCCCAGGTGCTCTCATCAGGGTCAGCTGACCAGCCAGAGGACAGGGCGTTTCCACAGTAACCAGAGTAAGAAAAGACCGTAGTGCAGATTAACCCTTCGGGTTCTTACAGTATCCCCCTTTTTAAAAGGTGCTACTGGACCCTTAACCACCTGAGAGTACAAAGGTCTTGACTTGGATATAGATGGAGGATCAATGTCCTCATATGTATCCTCATTCTCCAAATCATACCACTTATTGGTGTCCTCACAGTCATCCTCCAGAATCTCACTACTTCCCTCTGACTGCAAGTCAACAGGAGTTCTCTCCACACTCTTATTGCCCATGGTGTCACATGACGCCGGTTCAGCCAGAGACTGATGCAAAACAGGCTTTACAATACTCTTAGAAGCTAAGTCAGATTGTACACTAGATGGAACACTGCCCCCCAGAAGAACTTTGCCAGGCGTAGCTCTCTGAGAGGCATGACATACCTGTGCGCCTCAAGTGGCCTCCACGATTGCCACTGGGAGGCGAACACTTGACACAGAAGGCGATGAAGTGTGTATTCTCCCCACAGTAAAAACACAGGCTGTTTAGTTGACAAAATCTTCTGAGCTCCTCCAGGTTACGAGTTGACCCTATTTGCATCAGACACAGGCTGGTTATTATAGACAGGTAAAGAGTCAAGCAAAAGAGGAGAATTGGAGGAAGATGAACACTCCTGTTTGTGCTCATGTAGATGTCTATCTAAACGGACAGCTAACGTCATGGCTTGGTCAAGGGTGTCAGGAGAGGGGTAAGTCACCAACATGTCTTTTAAAGTTGTCGGATATTCCCAATCTAAACTGTCAAACTAAAGCTGGGGTGTTTCACCGAGAAGCCACGCACCACTTTCTAATGTCTGCACAATATTCCTCAACAGGTCTGCTACCCTGCTTCAATCTATGCAGCTGAGATGCAGCATATGCAGCACGGTATGTTCCTGCATACAAGAGCCCCAATCCTACAAACAGTGAATCCACGGAGGTCAACTCAGGGGCATCAGGACCAAGGGAAAATATCCATTCCTGGGGACCCATTTGTAGAAGAGACATAATAATTCCCACTTTCTGGGCCTCGGTGTCAGAAGAGTAAAGTCTCAGACAAAATTATAACTTACAATTTCACAGAAGGTCTTAATTATGATCTGGAAGACTATTTTGCGGCTCCAAAGTAGGTGGGACAGAAACGGATGACAACTGGGTATAGACAGACTCCAACTTCTGGCTAGCAAACCCTGGATTAACTGCTCCTGATCCTGCAGTCTCTGAGTCATGGTCTGAACTGAAGCTGACTGAGACAGAGAAGACTCCCACTGCTGAAGTATTTCAGCTAAATCCTGAACCAGCTGAGTCAAGCCCTGCATGTGCTCTACCAAAGCAGACATAGCCTCCATAGCAGGAGCACGACAAATGCAGATATGTGGGCCAGCGAAAATGTCACGTGTGGGCAGGGAAGAGTGAAGCCCTTAACTCACCCGCTCTCACTCACCCTGCCTAATTGTGTACCTGCCCTAGGCGACGGATCCATAACCACGGTGACAGTCCCTGCCTGTATAAGTGCAGGGAGTAAAATGTCAACAAAACAAACTTACAATACAGAAGGAGGTCGGGACACTTTATGGAATCACACACACAAACAGAAATATAAACTAAACACACACACACACAATATGTCACAGTCCACAAGCCGAGTCAGTACTAAGAGATAACAGAAAATCCAAATAGAGAGCGGAGCTAGTGGGTCAAATATGCCAGTAATACAAGATACAGTACGAACGCGAGCTATGAGTATGAGCTTTTTTGCAGGGGAGGTATGGGAGCAGACTGCCAGCTTAAAAAAGAGCCAGACCAGGTGCTCTCATCAGGCTCAGCTGACCAGCCAGAGAACATGGCATTTCCACAGTAACCAGAGTAACAAAAGACCTCAGTGCAGATTAACCCTTCAGGTTCTTACACTTACAAACCAGGGATCCTGGGACTTGTAAATAATGGCAGAGAACTCCAACAGGAAATAGCTATTTCACAAAAAGAAAGCAGCAGTGTTATGGTCGACTCACATCACAGCCATTAAGCCCCAAGACAAGCAGGGATCCTTCTTAAGAATGTATATTACTGTCTGGTAGTTGCATACTAAAGTCAACTTATGGTGGCTAACAGTTTATTATGAAACCAGAGACCTGAACCCGTCATGCTGTTATTCCACGTGCTTTATTATTTAATTAGTCCAGCATGGCTTTATTTACCGGTTTCAAACAATAATACACTCACATCCATTATCTGTACAAAGAACACAGAGTTGTGTTTTAGAAAACTCATTATTTGTTACAAACAGAACTGTGTTTGGGAACATATTTTATTCTTGCTAATAAGGTCACCGATACATGTTTGAAAATATAAATTAATCTTGCAATGGCAAAACTGCAGCTCGATAATTAACAGTAGTGTTAGTGTTAAAGCTATAGTTGGACACCAATGCAAAATACAAAGACACAATAAATATGTGTGCAAATGATAGAAATACTGCAATAGTGTTTTGTTTAAAGGGGCAATGTGGATAGTGGTAAAAACTGTAAGCTGTGTCCAGAAACGATGAAGGAGCTGCAATTCGCATCCACCTGAAAGTGTTATAAATAATATGTTGATGTCATGTTACTGTTATTAAAGGGAATCTATCATTAGGAACACTGCACTGTATTGTACTGTATGTCTGTACAGTCCTATTCCTGAAGGATTTTGGGGGTGCCTAATTCTCCTGATGAATAAACCATAGTAAGAATGGGCTCCTACTGTCATATAATGGTATGTAAAGTAAAGTATACCTCTACCTTACTATACCTCTTTACATATCTCAGTGCACTGCACCTTTAACTTGGAACACAATGGGTTGTGCTTATCAAATTAAATGCAACACATATGTCTATATTTTTAGGATGCTCTGAAACCTTCCCCCTGTTTTGTGAAATAACCAATAGGATGTGTTGGATAATAGTGTGATTTGTTGGTTAGGCTAAGTTTACATCTTAAACTAAAGATGGTTTTGATCATATACTGAAGGTTTAACGTACATTTAATTGATGGTACATTTCTTCAAATGGTTTCCGCATTCAATTTACTCTAATGGTATTCTACCGCTGTACAAATCACTAGTCAGACCACACATTGAATATTGTGTACAGTACTGGGCACCAGTGTACAAGAAAGATATAGTGGAGCTGGAGAGGGTTCAAAGACGGGCAACCAGGGTAATACAGGGAATGGGAGGACTACAGTACCCAGAAAGATTATCAGTATTGGGGTTATTTAGTTTAGAAAAAAGAAGGCTTAGGGGGAGATCTAATAACTATGTATAAATATTTCAGATGACCATACAGAGATACAGATACCATGATCTATTTATACCCAGGACTGTATCTATAATAAGGGGGCATCCTCTACGTCTTGAGGAAAGAAGGTTTCTACACTAGCACAGACGTGGGGTTCTTTACTGTAAGAGCAGTGAGACTGTGGAATTCTCTGCCTGAGGAGGTGTTCATGGGGAACTCTGTAAAATAATTCAAAAAGGGTCTGGATGCCATTTTGGAGAATAATAACATCGCTGGTTATGTACACTAGATTAATGGGGACAGAACGTTGATCCAAGGATTTATTCTGGATCAACTCAGTAGGGACTCATTGGGGTTAAAGGTTGAACTTGATGGACTCAGGTTTTTTTTTCTACCTTATGTTACTATGTTACTATGTATTGGTAATGTGGCCTTAAATTTGTGGAGTCATATCTAGTTAACAATCTTTCATCCTTGAATTTGCCAATTTGGCCTTGTAGATGATTGTACATAATAATGCATTTAAAAAGTTGCTTTATTTTGGATCGTTTTATCCATTTATGGTCAATGCTAAAAATAAAGATAAAATGGTTTTCTTGGCTTTACGTAAAGTTCCCTAGGAGCAGGGAATGGAAAGTAAATTATCAAATATAAATGTTGTATTCACCCTTCCTCGAACTGCCAGGTGAAAGTACCCCATTGAGTTCCCTGTACACACAGCATGGGGTGCTAAAATCAACCATTGGTACAACAACACGTACATATGACCACTGAGGCCAGTGACTGACTGTAGTGTCCCATGCTGAGGGTTGCGGCATGCTACTGGAGCAGAGCTGGACCAGAAGCAAACAAAGGGGTAAATGTAGCTTTTTATTTTTTTAATTTGACCCTACATTCCTTACTATTGGGTAATTTTGTGTAATGCCTCGAAGACCCCTTTAATCTGGAAAACCCTTCTAGCGCAAATGTGCTACAGTCAGATTAGAGAGATGGTAAAATTGTTGGTAAAAACATTTACATATATGGAATAAGAAAGAAACATTGAACAGATCTCTAAAAGTGGATCCAGAAGAAACTTGTAGAAAAACGGGCTTACAGATGGCACTGAACTGATAAGTGGTAGTGAGTAATCACAGACAACAGTTAAAACAAAAAATAATTTATTGTAGTAAAAGTTATAGGACGTGCATTTTAAGAAGTATCCATTTCTCTTCCTCAGGTCTCGTAAAGGGATATTCCGGGATTTTTTATTTTATTTGACTAAGCTACTGGGGCTGTAAAGTTAGTGTAATTCATAATATAGTGTCTGTACCTCTCTTTGTTGGCTGGTCTTGCAATTCTTATGTGATCTTTGCCCCATAGTTCATTTTTAGCAGCATACAAAATAAGTGGTGTCATAGGCTTTTCCCAGGTTGTAGTGCACCCAAGATTATTACATCACTAGTCAGGTGTTGAAAGGGAACCTGTTTGAGTTTCAATAGGTGGAGCGAACGCTGGGTGGGATGGAGATCATTTTCCACAGGGCTGCAGGGAATTTTAGTTTCTTGCTCAGCACAGCGTGGCAGACAGCTTAGTTTTGCTGTAAATGGTGGGGTGGCTGATGTGTGACCTTACACTTACAAACCAGGGATCCTTGGACTTGTAGTTAAAGAGTACTTGTCACCAACTAAAACTTTTAATATAGTGTTCCCTGTGTAATTAACAAAAACTTTCCCATTCACTTGCTTTTAAAATTATCAATAGAGATGAGCGAATTTTTGAAAAATTCGATTCGGCCTATTTGTCGAATTTTCCGAAAAAATTTGGTTCGGTCCGAATTTATTTGCAGTGAATCGCTATTAAAAATGCCAAATTCTGGCCTACAGAGAAGCTCAATAGGGATGTAGAACATGTAATTTTTATTTTATTTAATTAGAATTTATTTACATTTTTTGATTACCCATTCTGGTCAGCATTGAGTGGCGGTCCGCTGTGAGGCGAGCTACCACCTGTTCCATCCCCTGCCTCTCAGCGCACCCGCATACTCTGAATGTCCCTCACTTAAAAAGGGAGGGACTGCAGTACCAGAAACTTGGACAGGAGCAAATTCAGCATCTATACCATTGGATAAGTGGGCGCATAAAGCTAGAAGTGGCTGCAGTGAAAAAGCTCATACTTGTATGTTAAAATCGAGCTGGCAGTCCTCCGCCAGGCGAGATACCGCCTGTTCCAGCCCTGCCTCTCAGTGCCCCCCTGACTGTGAAAGTGTGAATGTTTCACTTAATCAGTTAAGGTTCATTGTTATCGCTATATCAATTTTTTGAAATTGAAATCTAACCTCTACAGGACCCATGACGTAACGTTACGTCACGAAACCCTGGGTCTTAAGGACCAAGGACGTACAGTTACGTCATGGGCAGTTCTGGTCCTCGCTGTGCGCCGAGCGGGTAATCAGACCAGGATGTCTGCTGAAATCATTCAGCAGGCATTCCGTGTAAACACCCAGGGGGGTCATCAGACCCTCCCATGTCGGCGATCGCGGCAAATCGCAAGTGATTTCACACTTGCTATTTGCGCGATTCTGGGTCATTAAGGGTCTATGGTGACTCGGAATATAAGGGGGAACTCGGTTGTCTAAGACACCTACGATCCCCCTGAAGGGATGGAAGTGAGGTGGCAGGGGTGCCAACACTCCTATCCCTCCAACGACCAATAGCAGATCGGGGGCAGAGGGGGTTAACTTTCGTTTTCCCCATCCTGCCCACCCACAATATGCGGGGCAGGACGGGGAAACGACGGGGACCGGCGTCGAAGATTCACTTACCCATCCGGGCGGGTGACGGAGACTACGGGCGACGGAGATCGGCGGGCGGCGACGTCGTGCGGCTGGATCGTACGGAAGCCAGTGAGTTTCCTAGCAACATCTGGAGGGTACAGTTTGAGACCACTATATAGTGGTCTCTAACTGTAGCCCTCCAGATGTTGCAAAACTACAACTCCCAGCATGCCCAGACAGCTGTTTGGGCATGCTGGAATATCTAGTTTTGCAACAGCTGGAGGGCTACAGTTTGAGACCACTATATAGTGGTCTCTAAACTGTAGCCCTCCAGATCTTGCAAAACTACAACTCCTAGCATGCCCAAACAGCTGTTTGCTGTCTGGGCATGCTGGGGTTTTTAGTTTTGCAACAGCTGGAGGACCACAGTTTGGAGATCACTTTGCAGTGTTCTCTAAAACTGTAGCCCTCCAGATGTTGCAAAACTGCAAATCCCAGCATGCCCAAACAGCTGTCTCGGCATGCTGGGAGTTGTAGTTCCATACCTCCAGCTATTGCATAACTACATCAAATTCAAAACTACAACTCCCAGCATGTACTGACAAACTGTGCATGCTGGGAGTTGTAGTTTTGCAACAGCTGGAGGCACACTGGTTGGAAAACCTTCGGTTACCTAACTCAGTATTTTCCTGTGTGCCTCCAGCTGTTGCAAAAGTACAACTCCCAGCATGCACAGTCTGTCAGTACATACTGGGAGTTGTAGTTTTGAAACAGCTGGAGGTTGCCCCCCCCCCATGTGAACGTACAGGGTACACTCACACAGGCAGGTTTACTTGGGCTGTGGAAAATTTTTCGCCGCATCGCAAACTCCTAGAGGGGAAACTCACCGTAACATGCCAGTGCGAATGTACCCTAAAAACACTACACTAACACATAATAAAGGGTAAAACACTGCATATACACCCCCTTACACTGCCCCCCCCCCCAATAAAAAAGAAAAACGTATTGTATGGCAGTGTTTCCAAAATGGAGCCTCCAGCTGTTGCAAAACAGCAACTCCCAGCATTTCCGGACAGCCATTGACTGTCCAGGCATACTGGGAATTTAGCAACAGCTGGAGGCACCCTGTTTGGGAATCAATGGCGTAGAATACCCCTATGTTCACCCCTATGTGATCCCTAATTTAGTCCTCAAATGTGCATGGCGCTCTCTCACTTCGGAGCCCTGTCGTATGTCAAGGAAACAGTTTAGGGCCACATATGGGGTATTTCCGTACTCGGGAGAAATTGCACTACAAATTTTGGGGGGCTTTTTCTCCTTTTACCCCTTATGAAAAGGAAAAGTTGGGGGCTGCACCAGCTTGTTAGTGTAAAAAAAACAAAACAAAACGCTAACATGCTGGTGTTGCCCCATACTTTTTATTTTCACAAGCGTTAAAAGGAAAAAAAGACCCCCAAAATTTGTAACGAGATTTCTCCTGAACGGAAATACCCCATATGTGGGCGTAAAATGCTCTGCGGGTGCACAACAAGGCTCAGGAGTGAGAGTGCACCATGTACATTTGAGGCCTAAATTGGTGATTTGCACAGGGGTGGCTGATTTTACAACGGTTCTGACATAAACGCAAAAAAATAAATACCCACATGTGACCCCATTTTGGAAACTACACCCCTCACAGAACGTAAGAGGTATAGTGAGCCTTAACACCCCACAGGTGTTTAATGGAAATTTTTCAAAGTTGGATGGAAAAATGAAAAAAAAACATTTTTCACTAAAATGCTGATGTTACCCTAAATTTTTCATTTTCACAAGGGAAAATAGGAAAAAAGCCCCCCAAAATTTGTAACCCCATTTCTTCTGAGTAAGAACATACCCCATATGTGGATGTAAAGTGCTCTGCAGGCGAACTACAATGCTAAGAAGAGAAGGAGCGCATTGGGCTTTTGAAGAAAAAAATTGTCTGGAATTGAAGGCCACGTGTGTTTACAAAGCCCCCAGCGGTGCCAGAACAATGGACCCCCCCCCCCACATGTGACCCCATTTTGGAAACTACACCCCTCACGTAATGTAATAAGGTGTACAGTGAGCATTTACGCCCCACAGGTGTCTGACAGATTTTTGGAACAGTGGTCCGTGAAAATGAAAAATGTAATTTTTCATTTGCACAGCCCACTGTTCCAAAGATCTGTCAAATGCCAGTGGGGTGTAAATACTCACTGCACCCCTTATTAAATTCTGTGGGGGGTTTGGTTTCCAAAATAGGGTCACATGTGGGGGGGTGTCCACTGTTCTGGCACCACGGGGGGCTTTGTAAACGCACATGGCCCCTGACTTCCGTTCCAAAATTTTTTTTCCCAAAAGCTCAATGACGCTCCTTCTCTTCTGAGCAGTGTAGTGCGCCAGCAGAGCACTTGTTTTCCACACATGGGGTATTTCCATACTCAGAAGAGATGGGGTTTCAAATTTTGGGGGGGCATGTCCTATTACCCCATGTAAAAAAAAAATTATTTGAGGGAAAACTTTAGTGAAAAAAAAATAATTTACACATCCAACTTTCACGAAAAGTCGTCAAACACCTGTTGGGTGTTAAGGCTCACTGGACCCCTTGTTACGTGCCTTGAGGGGTGTAGTTTCCAAAATAGTATGCCATGTGTTTGTTTGTTTTTTGCTGTCCTGGCCCATAGTGGCTTCCTAAATTGGACATGCCTCCCCAAAACCATTTCAGCAAAATTTGCTTTTCAAAAGCCAAATGTGACTCCTTCTCTTCTGAGCATTGTAGTTCGCCCGCAAAGCATTTTACATCCTAACATGGGGTATTTCCATACTCAGAAGAGATGGGGTTACAAATTTTGTGGGGCATTTTGTCCTATTATCCCTTGTAAAAATTTTACATATGAGGGAAAACCAGCATTTTTGGTGAAAAAAAATAAAAATAATTTCCACATCCAACTTTAACGAAAAGTCGTCAAACACCTGTGGGGTGTTAAGGCTCAATGGACCCCTTGTTACGTGCCTTGAGGGGTGTAGTTTCCAAAATAGTATGCCATGTGTTTTTTTTCTTTGCTGTTCTGGTACGATAGGGGCTTCCTAAATGTGACATGCCCCCCAAAAACCATTTCAGAAAAACTCTCTCCAAAATCCCACTGTCGCTCCTTCCCTTCTGAGCCCTCTACTGCGGCCGCCGAACACTTGACATACACATATGGGGTATTTTCTTACTCGAAAGAAATTGGGTTACACATTTTAGGAAGATTTCTTGCCTTTTACCCCTTGTAAAAATTCAATAACTGGGTGTACAAAAACATGCCAGTGTAAAAAATGAAGATTTTGAATTTTCTCCTTCAATTTGCTGCTATTCCTGTGAAACACCTAAAGGGTTAACAAATTTTTTGAATGTCATTTTGAATACTTTGAGGAGTGCAGTTTTTATATTGGGGTCATTTGTGGGTCATTGGGGTCATCCACTTCAAAACAGAACTGGTCCCTGAAAAATTTTGATTTTGAAAATTTTGTGAAAAATTGGAAAATTGCTGCTATACTTTGAAGTCCTCTGATGTCTTCCAAAAATAAAAACATGTCAACTTTATGATGGAAACATAAAGTAGACATATTGTATATGTGAATCAATATACAGTGACCCCCCCCCCCGACCTACGATGGCCCCGACATATGATCAAATTGACATATGATGGCCTCGACATACGATGCTTTTTTATGTCGGGGCCATTGCATTAAGTGCTATCCGGCAGCGCAAAATGCTTAAATTGCTGCCGGATAGCAGCTTAAAGGGGTATTCCAGGCAAAACTTTTTCTTATATATATATCAACTGGCTCTGTAAGGTTAAACAGATTTGTAAATTACTTCTATTAAAAAAATCTTAATCCTTCCAATAGTTATTAGCTTCTGAAGTTTTCTGTCTAACTGCTCAATGATGATGTCACGTCCCGGGAGCTGTGCATGATGGGAGAATATCCCCATAAGAACTGCACAGCTCCCGGGACGTGAGTCATCAGAGAGCAGTTAGACAGAAAACAACAACTCAACTTCAGAAGCTAATAACTATTGGAAGGATTAAGATTTTTTAAAAAAAAGTTTTGGCCTGGAATACCCCTTTAATGTTCCCCGTGTGGTGCGGTAAGTATTACTTACCTCTCCACGATGCTCAGGGTCCAGCGCTGGTCTTCCGTTGTCTTCTCGGCCCTCTCCGATGACATCAATATGCTGCTGCGCACGTCATCCAATAGGAATGGCGTACTCAGCGGCGTAATGATGTCGCTACGGAGGCCCAGTAAGGCCTTGCGAAAGACAGCAGAGGACCGGAGAAGACAGCGGAGGACCGGAGAAGAAAGCGGAGAGCCCAGCGGAGGCTCGGGGTCACCATCGGGAGCGGCGGGGACACCATCGCGAGCGGCGAGGACAGGTGAGTACAGCTTCCTATACTTTACATTGCACGAATCCCTCAACATACGATGGATTCGACAAACGATGGCTCGTTTGGAACGAATTACCATCGTATGTTGAGGGACCACTGTATAATGTATTTGGAATATTCATTTTCCTTATAAGCAGAGAGCAAGTTAAAAAAATGCAAAATTTTCTATTTTTTCATCAAATTTGGGAATTTTTCACCAAGAAATGATGCAAGTATCATCAACATTTTACCACTATCATAAAGTAGAATATGTCACGAAAAAACAATCTCAGAATCAGAATGAAATGTAAAAGCATCCCAGAGTTATTAATGCTTAAAGTGAAAGTGGTCAGATGTGCAAAAAACGCTCTGGTCCTACAGTGGAAATTGGCCTGGTCCTTAAGGGGTTAAGATTCAATAATAAAATGTGTGGTTACAAAAGACCAAATCCAACAAGGAGTCACATGTGACATGGCGGCACAAAGACAGAGCCTACAGGTGGCAGCAGCATGAGGATATTATAATCTGGCAGAATGACACAGCCTGAAATTAACGGCAGCAAGAGGAGACCATATAGTGGCTGAATTGCACAGCCTGGAGTTGGCGGCAGCATGAGGAGACCATAGGGCCTAAGAGCCCTAAGATTAAAAGATGAATTTTCAAATTTGAATTGAAGATTTATAGTAGCTAGTGCTACCATAAAAATGTTTAGGTAATGTCCCAGCAGCATGAGGAGACAAAAGGGCTTCACAATTCCAAAGATTAAAAGATGAATTTTCAATTTTAAATTGATGTTTTATGGTAGCTAGTGCTAACTTAATTTTTTTAAGTAATGTATAAGCAGTATGAGGAGACCATATAGTGTCTGAATGACACAGCCTGACGTTGGCGGCATCATGAGGAGACCATATAGTGGCAGAATGACACAGCCTGGAGTTTGCGGCAGAATGAGGAGACAATGTAGTGGCTGAATGACAAAGCGTGGAGTTTGCGGCAGCATGAGAGGACCATATAGGGGCTAAATGACACAGTGTGGACATGGTGGCAGCATGAGGAGACCATATAGTGGCTGAATGACAAAGTTTGGAGTTTGCGGCAGCATGAGGAGACCATATAGTGGCTGAATGACACAGCCTGGAGATGGCGGAAGCATGAGTAGACCATATAGTGGCTGAATGGCGCAGCCTGGAGTTGGCGGCAGCAAGAGGAGACCATATAGTGGCTGAATGACAGCCTGGAGCTGGTGGCAGCATGAGGAGAACAAATGGTGCCAGAATGAGACAGCCTGGAGGTGGCAGCAGCAGCATCAGGAGTCCTGAAAGTGACCCGGTGACAGAGTGGTGCGGTGGTTGGCAATACCAGTACCCGGTGACAAAGGTGGGTGAAAAAAGGTCTGATGCGGAGGAATGTTTCTAAATGGGGAGCAGTTCCTTAAGTCTGTTTTGCACTATCCATATTTGTGAAGTGTTGGTGTGGCACCATGGTCAATCTACTCTGAAGCATCAGGCATTGTTGGGTGGAAATCCCAGCTGATCCATGCCTGAGTCATCTTCACAAAGGTCAATCTCTCCACATTTTTAGTGGACAGATGAGTTCTCCTTGGAGTGATTATGGCCCCATCGCACTAAACACCCACTCTGTGGGTACACTACTGGCTGGGCAGGACAGCTTTTCCAGGGCAATCTCTGCAAGTTGTGGCCACAAATCAAGTTTCATTGCCCAGAAGGCCAGCGGATCTTCAAGGTTTGTTGGCATGTGCATATTAAGGTATGCCACCACCTGCTGGTTCAGATTCTGCTCCATGTCTTCCTGCTGCTGATGAGTTGCTTCACTATTAAGTGAAGAAAGGTACTAATCAGCGACTGTAGACTCAGGCTGCTGCGGATGGAGCTGGTACTGCTCCTGCCACCCCACCCCACCTCTCCCCTCCCCAGCAGCCATAGCAGTGGAGGGTGAGCACAATGGGCCCCCCGAGTCAGACCAGCGAGAGGATGGACGATGGCACCGATAGGCAATTTTTCATTTGCACAGCCCACTGTTCCAAAGATCTGTCAAATGCCAGTGGGGTGTAAATACTCACTGCACCCCTTATTAAATTCTGTGGGGGGTTTGGTTTCCAAAATAGGGTCACATGTGTGGGGGGGGGGGTGTCCACTGTTCTGGCACCACGGGGGGCTTTGTAAACGCACATGGCCCCTGACTTCCGTTCCAAAAATTTTTTTCCCAAAAGTTCAAAGACGCTCCTTCTCTTCTGAGCAGTGTAGTGCGCCAGCAGAGCACTTGTTTTCCACACATGGGGTATTTCCATACTCAGAAGAGATGGGGTTTCAAATTTTGGGGGGGCATGTCCTATTACCCCATGTAAAAAAAAAATTATTTGAGGGAAAACTTTAGTGAAAAAAAAATCATTTACACATCCAACTTTCACGAAAAGTCGTCAAACACCTGTTGGGTGTTAAGGCTCACTGGACCCCTTGTTACGTGCCTTGAGGGGTGTAGTTTCCAAAATAGTATGCCATGTGTTTGTTTGTTTTTTGCTGTCCTGGCCCATAGTGGCTTCCTAAATTGGACATGCCTCCCCAAAACCATTTCAGCAAAATTTGCTTTTCAAAAGCCAAATGTGACTCCTTCTCTTCTGAGCATTGTAGTTCGCCCGCAAAGCATTTTACATCCTAACATGGGGTATTTCCATACTCAGAAGAGATGGGGTTACAAATTTTGTGGGGCATTTTGTCCTATTATCCCTTGTAAAAATTTTACATTTGAGGGAAAACCAGCATTTTAGTGAAAAAAAATAAAAATAATTTCCACATCCAACTTTAACGAAAAGTCGTCAAACACCTGTGGGGTTTTAAGGCTCAATGGACCCCTTGTTACGTGCCTTGAGGGGTGTAGTTTCCAAAATAGTATGCCATGTGTTTTTTTTCTTTGCTGTTCTGGTACGATAGGGGCTTCCTAAATGTGACATGCCCCCCAAAAACCATTTCAGAAAAACTCGCTCTCCAAAATCCCACTGTCGCTCCTTCCCTTCTGAGCCCTCTACTGCGGCCGCCGAACACTTGACATACACATATGGGGTATTTTCTTACTCGAGAGAAATTGGGTTACACATTTTAGGAAGATTTCTTGCCTTTTACCCCTTGTAAAAATTCAATAACTGGGTGTACAAGAACATGCCAGTGTAAAAAATGAAGATTTTGAATTTTCTCCTTCAATTTGCTGCTATTCCTGTGAAACACCTAAAGGGTTAACAAATTTTTTTAATGTCATTTTGAATACTTTGAGGAGTGCAGTTTTTATATTGGGGTCATTTGTGGGTCATTGGGGTCATCCACTTCAAAACAGAACTGGTCCCTGAAAAATTTAGATTTTGAAAATTTTGTGAAAAATTGGAAAATTGCTGCTATACTTTGAAGTCCTCTGATGTCTTCCAAAAATAAAAACATGTCAACTTTATGATGGAAACATAAAGTAGACATATTGTATATGTGAATCAATATACAGTGACCCCCCCCCCCGACCTACGATGGCCCCGACATATGATCAAATTGACATATGATGGCCTCGACATACGATGCTTTTTTATGTCGAGGCCATTGCATTAAGTGCTATCCGACAGCGCAAAATGCTTAAGTTGCTGCCGGATAGCAGCTTAAAGGGGTATTCCAGGCAAAACTTTTTCTTATATATATATCAACTGGCTCCGTAAGGTTAAACAGATTTGTAAATTACTTCTATTAAAAAAATCTTAATCCTTCCAATAGTTATTAGCTTCTGAAGTTTTCTGTCTAACTGCTCAATGATGATGTCACGTCCCGGGAGCTGTGCATGATGGGAGAATATCCCCATAGGAACTGCACAGCTCCCGGGACGTGAGTCATCAGAGAGCAGTTAGACAGAAAACAACAACTCAACTTCAGAAGCTAATAACTATTGGAAGAATTAAGATTTTTTAAAAAAAAGTTTTGGCCTGGAATACCCCTTTAATGTTCCCCGTGTGGTGCGGTAAGTATTACTAACCTCTCCACGATGCTCAGGGTCCAGCGCTGGTCTTCCGTTGTCTTCTCGGCCCTCTCCGATGACATCAATATGCTGCTGCGCACGTCATCCAATAGGAATGGCGTACGCAGCGGCGTAATGATGTCGCTACGCAGGCCCAGTAAGGCCTTGCGAAAGACAGCAGAGGACCGGAGAAGACAGCAGAGGACCGGAGAAGACAGCGGAGGACCGGAGAAGAAAGCGGAGAGCCCAGCGGAGGCTCGGGGTCACCATCGGGAGCGGCGGGGACACCATCGCGAGCGGCGAGGACAGGTGAGTACAGCTTCCTATACTTTACATTGCACGAATCCCTCAACATACGATGGATTCGACAAACGATGGCTCGTTTGGAACGAATTACCATCGTATGTTGAGGGACCACTGTATAATGTATTTGGAATATTCATTTTCCTTATAAGCAGAGAGCAAGTTAAAAAAATGCAAAATTTTCTATTTTTTCATCAAATTTGGGAATTTTTCACCAAGAAATGATGCAAGTATCGTCAACATTTTACCACTATCATAAAGTAGAATATGTCACGAAAAAACAATCTCAGAATCAGAATGAAATGTAAAAGCATCCCAGAGTTATTAATGCTTAAAGTGAAAGTGGTCAGATGTGCAAAAAACGCTCTGGTCCTACAGTGGAAATTGGCCTGGTCCTTAAGGGGTTAAGATTCAATAATAAAATGTGTGGTTACAAAAGACCAAATCCAACAAGGAGTCACATGTGACATGGCGGCACAAAGACAGAGCCTACAGGTGGCAGCAGCATGAGGAGATTATAATCTGGCAGAATGACACAGCCTGAAATTAACGGCAGCAAGAGGAGACCATATAGTGGCTGAATTGCACAGCCTGGAGTTGGCGGCAGCATGAGGAGACCATAGGGCCTAAGAGCCCTAAGATTAAAAGATGAATTTTCAAATTTGAATTGAAGATTTATAGTAGCTAGTGCTACCATAAAAATGTTTAGGTAATGTCCCAGCAGCATGAGGAGACAAAAGGGCTTCACAATTCCAAAGATTAAAAGATGAATTATCAATTTTAAATTGATGTTTTATGGTAGCTAGTGCTAACTTAATTTTTTTAAGTAATGTATAAGCAGTATGAGGAGACCATATAGTGTCTGAATGACACAGCCTGACGTTGGCGGCATCATGAGGAGACCATATAGTGGCAGAATGACACAGCCTGGAGTTTGCGGCAGAAAGAGGAGACAATGTAGTGGCTGAATGACAAAGCGTGGAGTTTGCGGCAGCATGAGAGGACCATATAGGGGCTAAATGACACAGTGTGGACATGGTGGCAGCATGAGGAGACCATATAGTGGCTGAATGACAAAGTTTGGAGTTTGCGGCAGCATGAGGAGACCATATAGTGGCTGAATGACACAGCCTGGAGATGGCGGAAGCATGAGTAGACCATATAGTGGCTGAATGGCGCAGCCTGGAGTTGGCGGCAGCAAGAGGAGACCATATAGTGGCTGAATGACAGCCTGGAGCTGGTGGCAGCATGAGGAGAACAAATGGTGCCAGAATGAGACAGCCTGGAGGTGGCAGCAGCAGCATCAGGAGTCCTGAAAGTGACCCGGTGACAGAGTGGTGCGGTGGTTGGCAATACCAGTACCCGGTGACAAAGGTGGGTGAAAAAAGGTCTGATGCGGAGGAATGTTTCTAAATGGGGAGCAGTTCCTTAAGTCTGTTTTGCACTATCCATATTTGTGAAGTGTTGGTGTGGCACCATGGTCAATCTACTCTGAAGCATCAGGCATTGTTGGGTGGAAATCCCAGCTGATCCATGCCTGAGTCATCTTCACAAAGGTCAATCTCTCCACATTTTTAGTGGACAGATGAGTTCTCCTTGGAGTGATTATGGCCCCATCGCACTAAACACCCACTCTGTGGGTACACTACTGGCTGGGCAGGACAGCTTTTCCAGGGCAATCTCTGCAAGTTGTGGCCACAAATCAAGTTTCACTGCCCAGAAGGCCAGCGGATCTTCAAGGTTTGTTGGCATGTGCATATTAAGGTATGCCACCACCTGCTGGTTCAGGTTCTGCTCCATGTCTTCCTGCTGCTGATGAGTTGCTTCACTATTAAGTGAAGAAAGGTACTAATCAGCGACTGTAGACTCAGGCTGCTGCGGATGGAGCTGGTACTGCTCCTGCCACCCCACCCCACCTCTCCCCTCCCCAGCAGCCATAGCAGTGGAGGGTGAGCACAATGGGCCCCCCGAGTCAGACCAGCGAGAGGATGGACGATGGCACCGATAGGCAATTTTTCATTTGCACAGCCCACTGTTCCAAAGATCTGTCAAATGCCAGTGGGGTGTAAATACTCACTGCACCCCTTATTAAATTCTGTGGGGGGTTTGGTTTCCAAAATAGGGTCACATGTGGGGGGGGGGGGGGGGTGTCCACTGTTCTGGCACCACGGGGGGCTTTGTAAACGCACATGGCCCCTGACTTCCGTTCCAAAAAATTTTTTCCCAAAAGTTCAAAGACGCTCCTTCTCTTCTGAGCAGTGTAGTGCGCCAGCAGAGCACTTGTTTTCCACACATGGGGTATTTCCATACTCAGAAGAGATGGGGTTTCAAATTTTGGGGGGGCATGTCCTATTACCCCATGTAAAAAAAAAATTATTTGAGGGAAAACTTTAGTGAAAAAAAAAATCATTTACACATCCAACTTTCACGAAAAGTCGTCAAACACCTGTTGGGTGTTAAGGCTCACTGGACCCCTTGTTACGTGCCTTGAGGGGTGTAGTTTCCAAAATAGTATGCCATGTGTTTGTTTGTTTTTTGCTGTCCTGGCCCATAGTGGCTTCCTAAATTGGACATGCCTCCCCAAAACCATTTCAGCAAAATTTGCTTTTCAAAAGCCAAATGTGACTCCTTCTCTTCTGAGCATTGTAGTTCGCCCGCAAAGCATTTTACATCCTAACATGGGGTATTTCCATACTCAGAAGAGATGGGGTTACAAATTTTGTGGGGCATTTTGTCCTATTATCCCTTGTAAAAATTTTACATTTGAGGGAAAACCAGCATTTTAGTGAAAAAAAATAAAAATAATTTCCACATCCAACTTTAACGAAAAGTCGTCAAACACCTGTGGGGTGTTAAGGCTCAATGGACCCCTTGTTACGTGCCTTGAGGGGTGTAGTTTCCAAAATAGTATGCCATGTGTTTTTTTTCTTTGCTGTTCTGGTACGATAGGGGCTTCCTAAATGTGACATGCCCCCCAAAAACCATTTCAGAAAAACTCACTCTCCAAAATCCCACTGTCGCTCCTTCCCTTCTGAGCCCTCTACTGCGGCCGCCGAACACTTGACATACACATATGGGGTATTTTCTTACTCGAGAGAAATTGGGTTACACATTTTAGGAAGATTTCTTGCCTTTTACCCCTTGTAAAAATTCAATAACTGGGTGTACAAGAACATGCCAGTGTAAAAAATGAAGATTTTGAATTTTCTCCTTCAATTTGCTGCTATTCCTGTGAAACACCTAAAGGGTTAACACATTTTTTGAATGTCATTTTGAATACTTTGAGGAGTGCAGTTTTTATATTGGGGTCATTTGTGGGTCATTGGGGTCATCCACTTCAAAACAGAACTGGTCCCTGAAAAATTTTGATTTTGAAAATTTTGTGAAAAATTGGAAAATTGCTGCTATACTTTGAAGTCCTCTGATGTCTTCCAAAAATAAAAACATGTCAACTTTATGATGGAAACATAAAGTAGACATATTGTATATGTGAATCAATATACAGTGACCCCCCCCCCCCCCCCGACCTACGATGGCCCCGACATATGATCAAATTGACATATGATGGCCTCGACATACGATGCTTTTTTATGTCGGGGCCATTGCATTAAGTGCTATCCGACAGCGCAAAATGCTTAAGTTGCTGCCGGATAGCAGCTTAAAGGGGTATTCCAGGCAAAACTTTTTCTTATATATATATCAACTGGCTCCGTAAGGTTAAACAGATTTGTAAATTACTTCTATTAAAAAAATCTTAATCCTTCCAATAGTTATTAGCTTCTGAAGTTTTCTGTCTAACTGCTCAATGATGATGTCACGTCCCGGGAGCTGTGCATGATGGGAGAATATCCCCATAGGAACTGCACAGCTCCCGGGACGTGAGTCATCAGAGAGCAGTTAGACAGAAAACAACAACTCAACTTCAGAAGCTAATAACTATTGGAAGGATTAAGATTTTTTAAAAAAAAGTTTTGGCCTGGAATACCCCTTTAATGTTCCCCGTGTGGTGCGGTAAGTATTACTTACCTCTCCACGATGCTCAGGGTCCAGCGCTGGTCTTCCGTTGTCTTCTCGGCCCTCTCCGATGACATCAATATGCTGCTGCGCACGTCATCCAATAGGAATGGCGTACGCAGCGGCGTAATGATGTCGCTACGCAGGCCCAGTAAGGCCTTGCGAAAGACAGCAGAGGACCGGAGAAGACAGCAGAGGACCGGAGAAGACAGCGGAGGACCGGAGAAGAAAGCGGAGAGCCCAGCGGAGGCTCGGGGTCACCATCGGGAGCGGCGGGGACACCATCGCGAGCGGCGAGGACAGGTGAGTACAGCTTCCTATACTTTACATTGCACGAATCCCTCAACATACGATGGATTCGACAAACGATGGCTCGTTTGGAACGAATTACCATCGTATGTTGAGGGACCACTGTATAATGTATTTGGAATATTCATTTTCCTTATAAGCAGAGAGCAAGTTAAAAAAATGCAAAATTTTCTATTTTTTCATCAAATTTGGGAATTTTTCACCAAGAAATGATGCAAGTATCGTCAACATTTTACCACTATCATAAAGTAGAATATGTCACGAAAAAACAATCTCAGAATCAGAATGAAATGTAAAAGCATCCCAGAGTTATTAATGCTTAAAGTGAAAGTGGTCAGATGTGCAAAAAACGCTCTGGTCCTACAGTGGAAATTGGCCTGGTCCTTAAGGGGTTAAGATTCAATAATAAAATGTGTGGTTACAAAAGACCAAATCCAACAAGGAGTCACATGTGACATGGCGGCACAAAGACAGAGCCTACAGGTGGCAGCAGCATGAGGATATTATAATCTGGCAGAATGACACAGCCTGAAATTAACGGCAGCAAGAGGAGACCATATAGTGGCTGAATTGCACAGCCTGGAGTTGGCGGCAGCATGAGGAGACCATAGGGCCTAAGAGCCCTAAGATTAAAAGATGAATTTTCAAATTTGAATTGAAGATTTATAGTAGCTAGTGCTACCATAAAAATGTTTAGGTAATGTCCCAGCAGCATGAGGAGACAAAAGGGCTTCACAATTCCAAAGATTAAAAGATGAATTTTCAATTTTAAATTGATGTTTTATGGTAGCTAGTGCTAACTTAATTTTTTTAAGTAATGTATAAGCAGTATGAGGAGACCATATAGTGTCTGAATGACACAGCCTGACGTTGGCGGCATCATGAGGAGACCATATAGTGGCAGAATGACACAGCCTGGAGTTTGCGGCAGAATGAGGAGACAATGTAGTGGCTGAATGACAAAGCGTGGAGTTTGCGGCAGCATGAGAGGACCATATAGGGGCTAAATGACACAGTGTGGACATGGTGGCAGCATGAGGAGACCATATAGTGGCTGAATGACAAAGCTTGGAGTTTGCGGCAGCATGAGGAGACCATATAGTGGCTGAATGACACAGCCTGGAGATGGCGGAAGCATGAGTAGACCATATAGTGGCTGAATGGCGCAGCCTGGAGTTGGCGGCAGCAAGAGGAGACCATATAGTGGCTGAATGACACAGCCTGGAGCTGGTGGCAGCATGAGGAGAACAAATGGTGCCAGAATGAGACAGCCTGGAGGTGGCAGCAGCAGCATCAGGAGTCCTGAAAGTGACCCGGTGACAGAGTGGTGCGGTGGTTGGCAATACCAGTACCCGGTGACAAAGGTGGGTGAAAAAAGGTCTGATGCGGAGGAATGTTTCTAAATGGGGAGCAGTTCCTTAAGTCTGTTTTGCACTATCCATATTTGTGAAGTGTTGGTGTGGCACCATGGTCAATCTACTCTGAAGCATCAGGCATTGTTGGGTGGAAATCCCAGCTGATCCATGCCTGAGTCATCTTCACAAAGGTCAATCTCTCCACATTTTTAGTGGACAGATGAGTTCTCCTTGGAGTGATTATGGCCCCATCGCACTAAACACCCACTCTGTGGGTACACTACTGGCTGGGCAGGACAGCTTTTCCAGGGCAATCTCTGCAAGTTGTGGCCACAAATCAAGTTTCACTGCCCAGAAGGCCAGCGGATCTTCAAGGTTTGTTGGCATGTGCATATTAAGGTATGCCACCACCTGCTGGTTCAGGTTCTGCTCCATGTCTTCCTGCTGCTGATGAGTTGCTTCACTATTAAGTGAAGAAAGGTACTAATCAGCGACTGTAGACTCAGGCTGCTGCGGATGGAGCTGGTACTGCTCCTGCCACCCCACCCCACCCCTCCCCTCCCCAGCAGCCATAGCAGTGGAGGGTAAGCACAATGGGCCCCCCGAGTCAGACCAGCGAGAGGATGGACGATGGCACCGATAGGCATCGGCCAACTGACTACGTAGGTTGTCTCTGCAGTAGGTAAGTTTGACAGCCATAGCAGTGGAAGGTGAGCGCAGATGGCCCCCCGAGTCAGACTTGCAAGAGGATGGACGATGGCATAGGTCAACTGACTACGTAGGATGACTCTGTAGTAGGTCAGTTTGTCCTCCTTCTCAGTGGGTGTAAAAATAGCCCCCATTTTGTGCCCTAAGTGAGGGTTCAATAAGTTGGTAAGCTACAAGTCATCCCGCTGCTGAATGGTGACAATTTGGCGGTCACTAGGCAAGTAAGTGATCATGCATCGTGCCATTTGTGCAAGTGACTCGGAGAGACTCCCTGCCTCCATCTCCACTGCATACTGCCACTGTGTTTCTGGGTCCTCTGTCTCGCCTTCCTCATAACCCTCTAGCTCCTCTGGCTGCTCCTGCTCCTCCTCTCCTGTCAGATTACTAGAAAAATCGCCCATTTCGAGAGACCTAAACTGTGCTCCACTGTACTTCTCCCCCTCCTCCTCCTCCAGTTCAGCTCCCACAGGGTTCATGTGGCCATGAGATGTAGGCACCACATCTCCAGTGCCCTGACCAGCTTCGCCGATGGCTTGCTGGCGAAATGACTGACTCAAAGTAGGAGGAGCAGGAGCATCTGGAGCGACAGAAGGAGGGTATGACACACAGCTCCCTTCAGCTGAGGTGGGGGAGCCTTGGCTGGCTGAAGCATGGAGCGGCGGGCCACTGGGTAATGCAGCAGGCTGAACCACCACATCGGAGCCACGGTTCTCCCAGGCCACTTTATGGTGGCCGACAATGGGACCTTGGCCACACTTCACCTTCTGCCAACACATCTTGCATGTGGCTATGTTAACCTACTCCGGACGCTTGATGAACACTGCCGAGTAGCTGACAGTCCACACTAATTGACTGCTACTGCCGCTGTCTCCAGGATCCCCTTTTCCACTACCTCCAGGGAAGGTAGGCTTCCGCGAAGCAGGTGGTCTCCCCGGGCACGTTTGGCTCCATAATTTCCACTTCTGCCACCATGCTGAATGCCAATCATAATACCACCCTGCTGCCTCATGGGCAACCTGCAAACCTCTTCTCCTGATGATGATGAAGCCCCTTCTGCATCCGGCTCCCAATTGTGATCATCTTCATCACCATAAACAAGTGTCTGCACGTCACTGATGTCCTCCTCAGGTTCCTCAAAAGTGTCTGCTTCAGGACTCTGAATGCTGACATCACCACCTCCCACATCACTCTCCTCATCATTACTTGCCCGCCTAGCGATGCAAGCGGCGCATGTCTCCACCACTTCTTGGCTGGGCAGTAGCTGCTGACTGTCCTCTATTGAATCGTTATCAGTGAATAGTGGAGCTGAACCCACAACATAAGATACTTCTGTAGGGGAGGGAACAGCACAGGATAGAGACAATGGGAGGACAGGGACTTCTCCCGAGCCATGCCAACTGAGTGTTGTGTCTGAGGAACCCACCTACTGTTAACTGGGGGTATCAGATGTCCCTTGTGATGAAGTGGATGACCATGTTAACCAATCAATGATGGCAGATGGGTTGCTGGTCGAGACACGACCACTAGCTGATACCGGGAAATCAGACCTCTCGCTGCTACTCCTACTGCCACTCGCCCTTAGTCTGCTGCGACCTCTGCCTGTACCTGGTGTAATTTGGCCTCTGCCACTCCTCTATGCATGTTCTGGCACTTCTCTGCCTGACATACATAGTGCGTATATGAGGGGAGTACAATATGCTTCACTACGCTTAAAACAGTATTTGTCTAGAACAGCAGCAAGTGTACACCACTTAGATGTACAAATGTGGTATGTACTTATGAGGGGAGAAAAATGCTCTACAGTACGCTTAAAAAAGTATTTGTGTACAACACCAGCCGGTAAGTAATTTTCACAGCAAAACCAAAAAGAAACATAGCCAACAGAACTACCTAATACACGGGTGCATGCTGCTGTGGCAAACACAGAACACACAAAAAAGAAGCTTGCAGCAGCACTCTTGGTCAAAATATTTAGGCTCTTAGCGCACTTTTTGATCAAAACATGTCCTCCATCCACCAATCGTAGGTGGCCTCATTTTGGATGGGACCCTAACACTCTTTTCACTCACCTCTGCTGGGCACCCAGTCAGAGGTCATATGCCCAGCAGAGGTGAGTGAAATGAGTGTTAGGGTCCCATCCGAAATGAGACCACCTCCGCGTGGTGGATGGGGGACAAGTTGTGATCAAGTGTGCTAAGAGCCTCCCTTTTTGGACCAAGAGTTCTGCTGCAACTTTCTTTTTTGGGGTAAGTAATTTTGCCTGGCCTTTCACAGTACCTAGGCTATTGAGAGTTTAACAGTTACAAAATAGTACACCACTTAGATGTACATATGTGGTATGCACTTGTGAGGGGATAAAAATGCGCTACAGTACTCTTAAATAAGTATTTGTGTACAACACCGGCCGGTGAGTACTTTTGCTTGTCCTTTCACAGTATCTAGGCCCTTGAGATTTTAACAAGACCAAAATAGTACACAACTTAGATGTACGTATGTGCTATGCTCTTATGAGGGCAGAAAAATGCAGTACAGTATGCTTAAAAAAGCATTTGTGTACAACACTAGCCAGTGATTACTTTTGACTGGCCTTTAACAGTATCTAGGGACTTGAGACTTTAACAGCAACAAAATAGTATACCACTTAGATGTATGTATCTGCTCTGCACTTATGAGGGCAGAAGAATGCGCTACAGTACACTTAAAAAAGTAGTTGTGCACAGCACCAGCAGTACACACCAGTGCTGCAGCACACGGTGGCTGTTTACTACACCCAAACTTGCATTTTCTCTTTTAATCTAACTCCCTACCCTATCAGTGCTTCTAGGCAGGATTTGTGCTTGAGCTAAATCGCTGCTGTTCTTCTGTGCAACACACTGCTCTCTGATCCTCTCTATAACAGAATGCTGTAGATAGTGACTGTGAGGTAAATCTCTGCAGTAAGAATGCTTTTCTGTGAAACACACACTGCTCTCTGTCCCTCTCTCTGTGCAACAGAATGCTGGCTTGACTAGGAGGTGAATCACTGGTGGAAAAAGCTTTTCTGTGCAACACACAGCGCTGTCTGTCCCTATCTATCTCTCTGCAGTGAAAGGCTAAAGTGACTGGCCGCTATGTGGCTGCCAATTATATAGGGTTGTTACATCACAGGGGTGACTGGCTGCTGATAGGCTGCATTATGCATGTGATTCAGGGTCAACCCGCCTACCCTTGTTCCCGCCTTCCCAGGGTTCCTTGCCCGATATCCTTACATGTGAATTCACAATTTTAAATGCCCTGGAACCTGGACCGCACTAAATAGAGTTTAATGAAGCGATTCGCGAAATAAAGTCATGGCGATATTCGCATTCGTTGCGAATCAAATTGTTCCTGAAATTTGTAACGAATTCGGATTCATCAGATTCGATTCGCTCAACCCTAATTATCATTAAAAATATGTTTAAAATGTAATAGAAAAAACAGCCACTAGGTGGCTCTGTTCTGTTGCCACAATTAATACAGGGAGTTTGGTCTCCTCCTGGCCTGGCAGGAGACCAAACTCAGGAAGTGTTTGTCTCCACTGAGCTTGATTGATGGCTGCACAGTAAGTGAAAGCTCCACAGATTCTTACAGAAATCTGCACAGACTGAAAGTGACACAGAGCCTCATTGAAATGTGAAAAGAGCCTGAGGTTTTCTATTCATCACAGCAATGCAACCATGTGAGGGCAGAAGTGGTCCCCCAGCAGGCTTCAGTGATGTCATGCCTGCTGGGAAATGCCCACTTTCTCCTGCTGGGATATTTCATTACGTGAGCGAGAAGAAAGATAAGATGCAGAGCTTTTTAAAGCTCTGAATTTATTTGAAGGGCTGGAGGGGTGTTTGGAGTAGTTAGGGAACATAGCCTGAATAAGTTTAGAAAAGTTTGTTTGGTGACAGGTACTTTTTAATGGTAGGGAACGCCAACAGGAAATAGCCATTTCACAAGAAAGAGAGCAGCAGCGTTATGGTCTACCCACAACACAGCCAATTATCCCCAAAACAAGCACATATCCTTCTTAAGCATGTCTATAACTGTCTGGTAGGTACGTACTAAAGCCACCTTATGGAGGATAAGCTCTTTAACCCCTTAACGACGCAGGACGTATATTTACATCCTGCGCCGGCTCCCGCGATATGAAGCGGGGTCGCGCCGTGATCCTGCATCATACCGCGTCAGTCCCGGTGCTCATCAAAGGCCGGGACCCACGGCTAATACCACACATCGCCGATCGCGGCGATGTGTGGTATTAACCATTTATAAGCGGCTGTCAAAGCGGACCGCTGCTTCTAAAGTGAAAGTGAAACTATCCCGGCTAGTCAGTCGGGCTGTTCGGGACCGCCGCGGTGAAATTGCGGCGTCCCGAACAGCTTACAGGACACTGGGAGGGCCATACCTGCCTCCTCGGTGTCCGATTGATGAATGACTGCTCCGTGCCTGAGATCCAGGCAGGAGCAGTCAAGCGCCGATAGCACTGATCACAGGCGTGTTAATACACGCCAGTGATCAGCATGAGAGATCAGGGACCTATAACACTGCAAAAAAAAAAAAGTTTAAAAAAAGTGTTAATAAAGGTCATTTAACCCGTTCCCTAATAAAAGTTTGAATCACCCCCCTTTTCCCATAAAAAAAAATAAAACAGTGTAAATAAAAAAAAATAAACATAAGTGGTATCGCCGCGTGCGTAAATGTCCAAATTATAAAAACATATCGTTAATTAAACCGCACGGTCAATGGCGTACGCACAAAAAAATGTCAAAGTCTAAAAAAGCGTATTTTTGGTCACTTTTTATACCATTAAAAAATGAATAAAAAGTGATCAAAAAGTCCGATCAAAACAAAAATCATACCAATAAAAACTTCAGATCACGGCGCAAAAATGAGTCTTCATACCGCCCTGTACATGTAAAAAAGTTATAGGGGTCAGAAGATGACATTTTTAAACGTATAAATTTTCCAGCATGTAGTTATTAGTGTTGCTCGCGAATATTCGCAATTCGAATATTATTCGCGAATATCGCATATTCGCGAATTCGCGAATTTCGCGAATATAGCGCTATATATTCGTAATTACGAATATTGTTTTTTTTTTTTTTTTTTTTTTTTTTTTCACAGTACACATCACAGTGATCATCCCTCTCTGCTTCCAGCTTGTGTGGTGTAAAGAAGACTGTAATACTACTATGTGAGACTGGTGTGCGAAAATTCGCATATGCGAAAATTAGCATATCTAATTTTCGCACGTGTTAATTTTGCATATGCCAATATTCACTTATGTCAATTTTCGCATTCGCGAATTTTTCGCATACACGAATATTCGCATATGCGAAAATAAAACTAGGACATAACGAATATGCGAATATTCGCGAATATATGACGAATATTCGTCCATATATTCGCGAATATTCGCGAATTCGAATATGGCCTATGCCGCTCAACACTAGTAGTTATGATTTTTTCCAGAAGTACGACAAAATCAAAGTAGGGTATCATTTAACCGTATGGACCTACAGAATAATGATAAGGTGTCTTTTTTTCTCGAAATATGCACTGCGTAGAAACGGAAGCCCCCAAAAGTTACAAAATGAAGTTTTTTCTTCGATTTTGTCGCAGAAATGAAAATGGAAAAACTGAAAAACCCTGAGTCCTTAAGGGGTTAAGTTTAATATGAAGCCAGAGACCTGGACCCGTCATGCTGTTATTCCACGTGCTTTATTATTTAATTAGTCCAGCATGGCTTTATTTACCGATTTCAAACAACAATACACTCACATCCATAATCTGTACAAAGAACACAGAGTTGTGTTTTAGAAAACTCATTATTTGTTGTTAGGGAACATATTTTATTCTCGCTAATAAGGTCACCGATACATGTTGGAAAATATAAATGAGTCTTGCAATGGCAAAACTGTGGCGTGATAATTAACAGTAGTATTTGTATTTTGTATTGGTATCCAACTATAGCTTTAACACTAAGACACAATAAATACGTGTGCAAATGATTTTTTTAAAGGGGCAATGCAGATGGCGGTAACGAGGAAGGAGCTGCAAATCGCATCCACCTGAAAGTGTTATAAATAATATGTTGCTGTCACGTTACTGATATTAAAAGGAATCTATCATTAGGAACCAATTGTTTACATTGACTTAAAGGGAATCTGTCATTGGTTGTATTCACTATAAATCACCTCTAACCCATAACCCATAATATTTTAAATGCTTTTGTTTTAAAATTACAACTCCCAGCATGCCCAGGCAGCCAAAGACTGTCCGGGCATGATGGGAGTTGTAGTTTCACTAAAACTGGAGGCACCATGGTTGGGAAACACTGGCTTAGAAAGATACCCATGTACACTATGTGATACACTGCAGTGTATTTAATCCCACAGCCTTTTTTGGAAAGGTACGGTATAGTAGTTAGTTGGGTTGGCCCTGTACCACCCAGGCTTTTTCTTGCCCTTATCCAATCCCCTGTATGTTTTTTGTCTGTACGTGCTGCTGTGGCGCCATTGCCCCCAGTCTGGGTCCTGGAGGTTGTCCTGCCCTTGCTCCCTATTGTAGGGATTGTTTTTTTGTTGTTGTTTGGAGTGTTATTTCTGTCTGTTTCATTTGCAATGTATCTTTATCTGGTTTTCAAGTCACATTATTTTTTTTATTGAAATTTGTCATCAGTAGGCAAATACAAGTATGGTCATACTAAGTAAAGTAACATCAAGTATAATACCTAACATTATAGATTAATGGTGGTGTGTATGAGTCTTCGAAAACTTAAGATCAAGATCAAAGCATTTTGGACTTGGGGAACTAAGCCGAGGGCATATCAGTGCGATCAATACCAGCCGGCGGCTGGCGGATGTGAGCTAGCACTGGTATATTGGGCAACAGAATGCAACACACATTAATCCTATGAACATGATATTGCAGTGACAAACTTAACAAGGAGAGGGGGGGGGAAATGTGAAGGGTAATGGTAGGGGTAACTAGGAGAAGGGAACAGAGGGAAGATGAGTAGGGGGGGTGGAGAAAGGGAGAGAAAGGAATAGAGAAAGAAGAGCGGAGAAGAAGACAGTGTAGGAGCCTGGTTGGAAGTACAAGACTTACCGGGCGATCCAGGCGAAGACGGAGGACCCCACGGCTCACAGGGCAAGGTGGACAGCCATGGGGGGTGTTGGTGGGGAATGAACAACGACTCAGTCGGTGAAGTCCATTAGAGGGAGGAAGATAAGCCTCCGGGTCCACTGTATAAGTGGATCTGAGGAACTCTGTGGCAGTCATGTGGCCAAGTATAGGGAGCTATAATCTGGGGAGGACGCAAAGTGCACCCAAGGGGACCAGATGGAGGGATATTTAGCTTTTTGTCTGGGGGAATCGGCCAGCAGCTCCTTCATTCTATGAAGTCTGGAAACCTCGAGTAGCCAGGCAGAGATGGTCGGAGGAGTTGTAGACTTCCAGAGTCGTGGAATGACAGAGCGGGCTGCCAATAATAGAAAAGAGAGTAGGCGGGAGGTATGTTTGGGAACGGTATGGGGCAGGATAGAAAGTAGAAGCGTCTCGGGTGTGTGCTGTAGGTCAATCGAGGTCAGCTTCTTGACAATGGATGTTACCTGCGACCAGAAGGGGAGCAGTCGAGGGCAGGTGAGCCAAACGTGGAGCATGGTGCCCTTGTCATCGAGACACCTCCAGCACACATCAGGAGACCCAGGAAACATCTTAGCCAGTTTTTGTGGGACCCTATACCATCGTGTGAGCACCTTGTAGCTGATCTCTTGGGCTTTACATGAGATGGAGGTCTTGTGGCAAGTAAAGAGCGCCCTCAGCCAGTCATGCTCAGGTATCGGGTGGCCAATATCGTCTTCCCAGCCCACTTTAAAGGGTAAAGGGGGAGTTGTACAACCCCTCAGCAGTAGAGTATAAAGAACACTGACTGTGTGGTATCAAGTCACATTATTTATTTAATGATTTATTTATTTATTTTTGTTTATAGCATTCACAGTGCAGAATCAATATCATTAGGCCAGAGTTATCGAACTTCCTGAGAAAAATAAAATGTCTGATATACTTTCAGCCACCAATCACAGCTCAGCTAACATATCTTAAGGAGGTATACCGGTGGAAACCTTTTTTTTTTTTTTTAAATCAACTGGTGCCAGAAAGTTAAATAGATTTGTAAAAACTCTTTATCTTTCCAGTTCTTTTTAGCAGCTGTATGCTACAGAGGAATTTCTTTTCTTTTTGTGTTTTATTTTTTATCTTGTCCACAGTGCTTTCTGCTGACACCTTTGTCTGTGTCCGGAACTGTCCAGAGCAGCATTGGTTTGCAATGGGGATTTTCTCCTGCTCTGGACAGTTCCTGATAAGGGCATCGGGTGTCAGCAGAGAGCACTGTGGACAAGACAAAAAAAGAAATTCAAAAAGAAAAGAATTTCCTCTGAAACATACAGCTGCTAAAAAGTACTGGAAGGGTAAAGATTTTTTAATAGAAGTAATTTACAACTATGTTTAACTTTCTGGCACCAGTTGATTAAAAAATTTTTTTTCCACCGGAGTACCCCTTTAACAAGCTTTAAATGGTTTCTATGAACAATTGTTTCCCTAATTATATTTATGTTTTTTGAATTCAGGTAACTTTAATTTAGTGAAATTGGATAAAAAGGGTTTTAATTTATACATAGGTTTTTATTGGGGTTTTTTAAAACAAATTTTAAATATTTTTTTGTATTACTTTAGGAGTCAATAAATCATTTTCTGCCTGTGGTTTCTTACAGTATACCTATAATGTACAGAAAAATCAATAAAAAAAAATTTTATGTTTATGTCTTTCATGAGTCAAATAAAATTTAGGTAAGACATTCCTTTTACAATTGGCTAATAGCTGTTAATTCCATTAGCATCATAAATGTTCATTACTTACACTGACTTTTTCATGTTTCTTATGAAGCAGCATTTGCACTTGTTGGGCCATACACAACAACTGATTGTTATTCCATTAGTGTTCTCTTATTTGCTGCTTCGTGACATTGTTCTGTCTTTTCAGCTGTTCTCTGATAAGCAGCTCCATGACTGATCAAGCTTCACATTGAAACATCTCCAATCTGCAGTTTTGATGTTTACTTGATCTTTGCTCTACTTAATATGGCTCAAGGGTTTTACTGCTGCCCTCTAGAAATGGATTTTTACGGCCATCTAACACGATTCTTAACAATATTTGTATTTTTACACCATGATGGACACTGCATTGACTGACTATTTAAGTGGGGCAACCTAGGGGCTGTATCATTCCTGGGATGCTGCATGAACGTTTCTTGCCAACCAGAAGCCAAACAGTCAATATGCCACTTTTGTACTATTAATGAATGATTACTACATTGTTACATTGTCTAAGTGCCATCTTATACTTTTGTTATTTTTATTATTTATACCATATTCGCACATAGGGGGGATTTGTTAAGATCTCTTCACACATAGGGAGCGAATTTATTGAAAGGGTTATCCAGGAATAGAAAAACAGAGCTAATTTATTTCAAACACAGCTCCATGTCTGTCCCCAGGTTGTGCGTGGTATCATAACTTGGCTTTAAAGGGGTACTCTGGTGGAATAAAAAAATTCATATCAACTGGTGCCAGATTTGTAAATTACTATATAAAAATCTTAATCCTTCCAGTACTTATCAGCTATGCTCCACAGGAAGATGAGTTGTTTTTTTTTCTGTTTGGCTACACTGCTCTCTGCTGACACCTCTGTCCATGTCAGAAACTGTCTGGAGCAGGAGAGGTTTGCTATGGGGATTTGCTCCTTCTCTGGACAGTTCCTGACATGAACAAAGGTGTCAGCAGAGAGCACTGTGGTCAGACAGAAAAGAACAACTCAACTTCCTCTGTAGTATACAGCAGGTGATAAGTGCTGGAATGATTAAGATTTTTTAATAGAAGTAATTTACAAATCTGTTTAACATTCTGGAGCCAGTTGATATGAAAAAATAATTTTCCACCGGAGTACTCCTTTAAAGCACGACTACTACTTTAAAGCACATAAACCATGAACTAGTTATGCCTTAATAGGGAATATGGCAGAGCCTGCATCTCTAGGCTAGAGAAGGATGACAGCATGAATGGCATTGGGAAAGGCACAGCTCTTTTCAGGCCACAGTGGCCAGCACTATTGCTTTACAGCAGTCCAATGTTATTAGGTAGTGACAGATGCTGGAATGAAGAGGCATTACCACACTAATAAAAAAAACGTAACCTGACTTATGTCCTGTAGTCACTTTGAAAGGGCTAATAGTTCCTACTTATGATGCCCTATTTTACCCTCCTCTTTTTCATTGTTCTACAATAGGTCTAGCTTAGCTGGTACTAAATATACATATAAAATATCCCTATCCATAAAGGTGGCGTACTATAGGACACCCAATACAAAAGTGAACAAATGTGTTACTAACTCAGTTTATAATGTCCGGATTTTAAACGGGTTCTCCGGTGCTTAGACATCTTATCCCCTATCCAAAGGATAGGGGATAAGATGCCTGATCGCGGGAGTCCCGCTGCTGGGGACTCCCGGGATCTTGCACGCGGCACCCCGTTTGTAATCAGTCCCCGGAGCATGTTTGCTCCGAGTCTGATTACCGGCGACCACAGGGCCGATGGCGTGTGATGTCATGCCTCCGCCCCCGTGTGATGTCATGCTCCGCCCCTCAATGCAAGTCTATGGGAGGGGGCATGACAGCTATCACGCCCCCTCCCATAGGCTTGCATTGAGGGGCGGAGCGTGACGTCACACGCCACCGGCCCTGTGGTTGCCGGTAATCAGACCCGGAGCGAACACGCTCCGGGGACTGATTACAAACGGGGTGCCGCGTGCAAGATCCCAGAGGTCCCCAGCGGCGGGACTCCCGCGATCAGGCATCTTATCCCCTATCCTTATGATAGGGGATAAGATGTCTAAGCACCGGAGAACCCCTTTAAGGTGACAATGTCCCCTTTTTAAGGCTGTCACAAAGTTAAAGCCCAGTGAAGAGTTGTCTTTAGCACCTGTGCTGATCCGGGCTAGTCTGAAAACCTGGAGCATCCCAGGAAGGATGAAAAACTCTACTACCAATTCTGCCTTTCATCCAAAAAAAATTCCAGGCCCCATAGCAAGACATAGTGTTGAGCGGCATAGGCCATATTCGAATTCGCGAATATTCGCGAATATATGGACGAATATTCGTCATATATTCGCGAATATTCGCATATTCGTTATATTCTCGTTTTATTTTCGCATACGCGAAGATTCACGTATGCGAAAATTAACATATGTGAAAATTAGCATGTACAAAATTAGCGCACGCTAAAATTCGCGTATGCGAAAATTAGCATATGCTAATTTTCGCATATTCGAATTTTTGCACGCCAGTCTCACACAGTAGTATTACAGCCTTCTTTACACCACACAAGCTGGAAGCAGAGAGGGGTGATCACTGTGATGTGTACTGTGAAGAAAAAAAAAAAAAAAGAATATTCGTAATTACGAATATATAGCGCTATATTCGCGAAATTCGCGAATTCGCGAATATGCGATATTCGCGAATAATATTCGAATTGCGAATATTCGCGAGCAACACTATTACCAATGTCCCTACCAAGCTAAGTCTCGCCAGGAATAGATACATTCTAGAATTCTCAAATCTCACCCAGCTTTCCCTGGATGAAATATGCACTTCCTGAAACCTGGTATCTGTATACGACAGGTACCTTGGGGAAATATGGTGATCCTCAATGACCATTCCTGTCAATGTCTCATAGTATATGCGCAAACATATATAGTTATAAAATGTTTCCAGTCTTGTTTCATCAGCTTTAAAGCTGTACACCTTTAACAAACAAAATGTAACTTTATAAAATCTTCCCCTAAAATCCAAAATTGTCTAGGCTGAAAAACGACTAAACTACTGGGATTTGTCAATGCACATCCCAGAATATAAAAAGGCAATATAAAAGCAAATCAGTTTCTTAACTGAATTATTGTAGCTGTTCCCTGCTCCTTGATGACTTAGAAGGTTAAAGCTGTGTGATCATTTGCATTCTAGTCTAGAATATTTTGATCTTACTCTCTCCTGGAGGACTGGGCTAAATCGGTTGCACAAGATGCAAATTCTATGCCTAAAGCAAGTGAGTGTAATAGGAATTACATATATTAACCGCCATAAGATGTTAATGCTGTCATGTGTGAGGGAGGGCATTTTGTATCTTATCAATGAGGCTTTACAGATGCGGGCAGAAGGTATCAAGAGACAGATTAAACAAACTGAAATTCTGATGCAAACTTTCTGGAGATTGTTATTGTTAAATATTTGAAAGTAAATTTACAATGTTTTTATAGAGAATTATTATTTGTACTACAAATTTGGATTTGTCCAAGCAATGAACAGAATATTCAGCTCACCCTCGATGGCCCCCAAGGGCACGGACTGTGCAAGGCAGCACCACTTCAATCGAAACAAAAATTGGAATGTCCAGTGCAGATGGTAGTACAAAAAAGGGGATATTCTTTATTGATTAAAAGCCATGACAGGAGCAAAGTAACGCGTTTCAGGTGCGTTAGCACCCTTAGTCGTACATGACGTCATACATGATGTACAACTAAGGGTGCTAACGCACCTGAGAAGCATTACTTTGCTCCTGTCATGGCTTTTGATGAATAAAGAATATCCCCTTTTTTGCACGACCATCTGCGCTGGACATTCCAATTTTTGTTTACAAATTTGGATTGTATCTCCTGACTTATGGCTCTAAAAGCATCTTAAAGTGTCTGTTTAAAGGGGTACTGCCCCAACGTTTGCAGCTGCCATGCCCCCTCCCTAAGGCTTGCATTGAGGGGGTGTGGCGTAACATCACAAGGGATGTGACCGTGACGTCACAATCCCCACAGCTTGCACCCAGCGTTCAGAACAAAGTGGAGTACCCCTTTAAGTAACCATTTGCATGCTTTGTGAAATAACAATTTTGGAGCATTGTTTGAGATCTCTGTCTGGTGCCATGCCTCTGTTATTGCTGGGTGTCATTCTGGTAGGTTTTCTTTTTACATGTGTTTTGTACAGTATTATTACTATTATTATTATATTTTTTTATGTGTTATTTTACAGTGTAATTTTATGCTTTTTTTTTTTTTTGCCATTTATTACAACCACCCCTTAGAAAGTTTTAAAAGCATATACAAAATATAGGCACACACCAATATTTTTAGCCAAAATCCATGGAAATATTTTATTAACATTATACCACAATATTTTGAGAAATGTAGCTAATTTTAAAACATGTACATTATGGGTATTTGCTTATTTTCTATTTGTTATTCACGGTAGGAAAGTTTTTAAAATATCTTATCAAAGAAAAATTAGTTTTTTCTCCTCTTACCAGCTTATTTCCTAGGTTAGCAACTCACTGCGCCTCAACTTACATGCTGCCCATACATGTCTATGGAAAGGAAAGGAAAGGGAAGAGATAGGAAATAGAAGGGGAGTGATTAGAGAGAGTGACAGGCAGACAGAGGCTAAAAAAAGATACACAAGCACTTACTGTGAGTGTTAGATCTTACCCTAGGGCTAGATGCACAGCTCAGCGTGCTCAGTACTGCTCTATATTGTCCTTCATGCTGCTGCTGCTTCTTAGTGTGTACTCTACAGAGATAGAAGATCTGTGAGTTAAGTTTATGGGAGTCTTTTTTTTCTTTAAATCAACTGGCGCCAGAAAGTTAAACAGATTTGTAAATTAGAAAGAGTTGTGCAGCTCACAGGTATAGTGATTTACACCTACACCAGGTGTAAAATTTACAAAGAAAAAGGAAAAAAACACAATCACCACCTCAAGGCTAGTCTCAGACAATCTGATACATGATGAACAAAGGATAAATACGTGCTTCAATTTTTGATGAAGAATTAACAAAATGTATTAATAGAACAGATAAAATATCTATAAATAAAATTCAATAAAATGATAAAATTATGGCATCCACAAAAATGCAATCAAATAGAATAGTGTAAAGGATTGCTACCAAACCTATTACCACAGGGCCCTTGTGGAAGGTATAGTGTCCCACACTGGGTATAATATCGTACACTGGGAATAAATAGTAATTGCCAGCAGTTCAATAGTCCGGCATCTGGTGAATCGGAATAGTAGGAAAGTCAGTATGTAATATACAAGGTGTCTTCAAGTCCAAATGGATAAATATATTTACCGGCTGATGGTGTTACCTGCGGTATGATTTCAGGTCCGCTTGCAGAACAGTGGTATTCAATATCGGGACGCTGGCGTGCGTCCCCGCGGCTGGTCTGCCTCCCACAGACCCGTGATTTACCACTGGGATGGTAGTTGCAGAGCGACACCTTTCCAATGTTTCGGCATGAACTTTGTGATTTGTAAATTACTTCTATTAAAAAATCGTAATCCTTCCAGTACTTATTAGTTGCGGAATATTACAGATGAAATTATTTTCTTTTTGGAACACAGTGCTCTCTGCTGACATCACGAGCACAGTGCTCTCTACTCACATCTCTGTCCATTTTAGCAACTGTCCAGAGCTGCATATGTTTTCTATGGGGATTTTCTCCTACTCTGCACAGTTCTTAAAATAGACAGATATGTCAGCAGAGAGCACTGTGGTCATGATGTCAGCAGAGAGTTCTGTGTTCCAAAAAGAAAAGAATTTCCTCTGTAGTATTCAGCAGCTAATAAGTACTGGAAGGATTAAGTTTTTTTTATAGAAGTAATTTACAAATCTGTTTAACTTTCTGGCACCAGTTGATTAAAAAAAAAAATATGTATATACTTTTCCACCTTTAAAGATACCAAATACAAATTATATAATGGCCAAAAATATTGCTGCTCCTCATGTAAACACAACAACTTGTTACCTAAAATGATAGGTGCGTTTTAACAATCAGGATGTGTACTGATCTCTTTAAATGAAACATTCCTCAATTCTTTCTTACAAAATGAAATTAACTCAATTTCAACTGTTTTGCCCTTCGCTTCTCGCCAGATGTTGTTCTGTTCTCTCCTCTCTGAATATCACAAGCTTTTTCTTACGGCTCTGTTAACACATTATATTTTTGGGGAGAATGGCAGGATAAATATAAAATGCATTCAGCCTTTGCCAAGTTCTTTATGCTCTCTAGAGCAATTAATTAAACAGGAAATGTGTTTTGTTGTTTTTCCCTTCATTTTCTTACAGTCTTTAAATGCTTAAAAAAAAATTCTCCTAAAATCTGTAGTGAATCCTTTGGGGACAGTTCTCATAAGATGTAATTGTATGCACAAAGCATCTGAGATGACACAGGTGTCTTCTTCTTCTTCTCGGCTATATAATCGAACATTAGAAGAGAAGTATGAATTCCTAAAGAGGGTTTTTACATGGAGGATGTCATTGAGAGGGAGCCTTAAAGTGGAGTACTGAAAGGATTAACCTAAATAAGTGTCTTATGAATATTCTGCACCTCATTATTTCGGGCCTAATTAAAAATTGTATAATACAGAAATATATTCCGACACTCTATGTATCATTAGAGATTTTTTTTTTCTTTCTGGGACTTCTTATGGTAAAAGGATCAGGCTGTCACTTATTTTATTTAGGTTAACATTGACAAAATTCACATCACACCTACTGGGTGGTCATATTGTACACATATTGCATAAACAACTCCTGACACAGTATTCAGAATTCCCTTATTGTATTTTTCTAACCTTGTTATCTCACGCCACTTTTCTAGGAAAAAGAGTTCCCATTAGATTGATAGTTAAACAACAGTTGAACAAAGATTGTTTGAGAAACAACAGTTTCACAGGTGCAACCAAATATATTTTAGTCCATATTGGCCATTTGAGTTGTTTAAACTGGCCATACATGATCAGTGAAGATAATTCCCCGGTGGGTGCATTCACAAGGGAGTCAAAAGGGAAACATAAAGAGACAGAATGAAAAACAATGCTATCTGGATAGGAACCCATGGATGCAAGAAAATTTAAATGACAAAAGAAAGGGCGGTCATAAGTATACATAGAACTTCGCAAGCATAAAGAGAGGAGGATCCAAAAAAGGTGTAAAAACGCAGGGAAATATACCACGGAGGTAGAAAAAGAGCAGCATATGAACACTCCTCTAAGGTAACAACATAAAAAAAATCCAAAACCTTGAATTCGGGGCAAGGACTGCGAAAAGTGTTCTCACAGAAGCTCCAAAATAATAGGTGGATAATGGTGAAATCACAAATAAAAGGGGGGTGTACATGGATATAAAGACTACACGAAGCATACATTGAAACAGAAAAAAGAAAGCGCAACCGCTCTAGGATGAACAGCAGAGAGGGAACAAGGGACTAGATGGAAAAATATGGATAAAATGTGCAGGAATTAATATACTATATAATATTATTATTAATATGGATGATAGTAATTTTACTGTGTCGATACATTTATTAAAACCTTGAGGGTGCAAAGTATGTAATTTATTAATCCAAAAGGATTCGCGATTATTTAGTCTCTGTAATCTGTTAGGTGAATGTATAGGAATAGTTTCAAGAATAATTCATTTTAATGATTCAGTATTTTTATGATGGTGGAAGGAAAAATGTTGTGACAAACTATGTAACATAAAACCATGTTTTATGTTCCATCTGTGCTTGTTCATCCTAGAGCGTATTGTCTGCATTGTACGGCCGACGTATTGACGGTCGCAACCACATGAGATTAGATAAATGGCAAATGTAGTATCACAATTCAATGTATCTTTCAGTTTAAAAGTTTGTTGTGTAAAATGAGAAGAGAAGGTGTCGGTTTGGATAACCCACTCGTAGCAAAGACAACGGCTTTTCTTGCAAGGAGAACAAAGGGGTTTTGATGTTATAGTTTTATGTATTACTGAATGGTCGGAAAATCTGCTAGGAGCTAATAGATTGTTAAGATTTTTGGAACATCTATAGGTGATATTTGGAGTTGAAGGGATTAGTTGATTCAGAACATTATCGTTTTGGATAATGGGCCAGTTCTTGATTAATATTTTTCTAATGTTAGATGCTTCAGTATTATAATTAGTGACAAAATTATGTCTAAAACGACTGGCTGGTTAGGACTAGATTTTTTTTAAATTGTGGTGACTAGGTCAGATTGTTTTTTATTTTTAACTTTGGTATATGCCTTAGTTAGGAGGGATTTTGGGTACCCTCTCTGAATGAAGCGTTCCTTTAAAATGTCAGCTTGGGCAATAAAGTCATTATCAAATGTACAGTTTCTGCAAATTTGCAGATACTGGCCGTATGGAACACTCCTTAACCAGCTGGGGTAGTGAGCACTATCGAACTGTAAAAAACTATTAACGTCGATTGATTAAAAAAAAAGTCTTAGTGGAGATTGTGCCACTGTCTGTCTTATGGATCTCGAGATCCAAAAACTGAATGGATGTTTCTGCATAATGCATAGTAAATTTTATGCCCCATGTATTGGTGTTGAGCTCCTTTACAAACAGCTCAGCTTGATGTTTAGTTCCTACCCAAATAAAGAAAAGATCGTCTATATAACGACGAAAGAAAAAGACAAACTTAAATACAGGGACTGTGCCATAAACAGGGACTCGAATCACCCCATGAATAAATTAGAATAACTGGGGGCGAATCGAGTCCCCATGGCACAGCCCCTGTTCTGACGATAAATTAAGTGGTTAAACTCAAAAACATTATTAAGAAGAATAAATTTGATAGACTCTAATAAAAATTCTGCCTGACGAGAACCTAAAAGCGGGTCCTCCCGAAGAAAATGTCCTATGGCAGGAACACCCAATTCAGTGGAAATGTTGGAGTAAAGGGAGCACACATCCAAGGTCAAGAAACTGAAACAAGGGGGTAAAGATGGAGATAAATCATGTAATTCTAAAATTAATTGGGCTGAATCTCTTAAGTATGAAGATAAACGTAAAACATAAGGTTGGAGAAATAAATCTATAAAGTGGGAAAGATTTGCAGTAATAGAACCAATTCCAGAAATAATAGGTCTACCAGGAGGATTAACTAAACATTTGTGAAGTTTGGGTAAATAATAAAAAATGGGTAAATTATAATTTTTGATATTAAGGAATGTGTGCTCCCTTTGGTCCAACAGTAAATTATCCACAGCTCTGCTAATTAGTTTACCATATTCAGAAAAAATGAGTGGGGAAGGATCACAGGAAAGAGGAATATAATTGGCTCAGGTAGTGCAGCTCATCCAGGATGGCACATTAATGCGTGTGGTGGCAAGGTTTGCTGTGTCTGTCAGCGTAGAGAGCATGGAGGTGCTACCAGGAGACAGGCCAGTACATCAGGAGATTTGGAGGAGGCCGTAGCAGGGCAACAACCCAGCAGCAGGACCACTACCTCCACCTTTGTGCAAGGAGGAGCAGGAGAAGCACTGCCTGAGCCCTGCAAAATGACCTCCATCAGGCCACAAATGTGCATGTGTCCACTTAAATGGTCAGAAACAGACTCCATGAGGGTGGTATGAGGGCCCGACATCCACAGGTGGGGGTTGTGCTTACTGCCCATCACTGTGCAGGACGCTTGGCATTTGCCAGAGAACACCAAGATTGGCAAATTCGCCACTTCACAGATGAAAGCAGGTTCACACTGTGCACATATGACAAACGTGACAGAGTCTGGAGATGCCATGGAGAACGTTCTGCTGCCTGCAACATCCTCCAGCATGACCGGTTTGGCGGTGGGTCAGTAATGGTGTGGGGTGGCATTTCTTTGGGGGCCACACAGCCCTCCATGTGCTTGCCAGAGGTAGCCTGACTGCCATTAGGTACCAAGATGAGATCCTCAGACCCCTGGTGAGACCCTATACATCCTCAGACCCCTGGTGAGACCCTATGCTGGTGCAGTTGGCCCTGGGTTCCTCCTAATGCAAGACGATGCTATTCCTCATATGGCTGGAGTGTGTCAGCACATCTGGGACATTAGTTCTCGCTCCATCCACCAACACCATGTTGCTCCACAGACTGTCCAGGAGTTGGCGGATGCTTTAGTCACCTCATCAGGAGAATGCCCAGGCATTGTATGGAGGTCATACGGGCACGTGGAAGCCAAACACACTACTGAGCCTCATTTTGACTTGTTTTAAGGACATTACATCAAAGTGGGATAGGCCTGTAGTATGGTTTTCCACTTTGATTTTGAGTGTGACTCCATATCCAGACCTCCATGGGTTCATAAATCGGATTTCTATTGATAATTTTTGTGTGATTTTGTTGTCAGCACATTCAACTATGTAAAGATGAAAGTATTTCATACAATTAGTTCATTCATTCAGATCTAGGATGTGTTATCTTAGTGTTCCCTTTATTTTTTTGAGCAGTGTACATGAGCATTCAGAGTCATCTTCTCTAGTTACCTGGTTTGACGCTGCCTGCCTGTCCTTTTTTACACCCCTGGATGCCCGTCAGCTACAGAATTATTATTTATCATATACTGAAAATGTTACAGATGATAAAGCTAAATATTATTTTTTTTTTTTACTTTAAATACTATGATAAAAAAAAAGTTCAGTGAAAGACATTAAGTGAGCTCTTTTCTAGATTATGTTATGGGAAACTAAAACTGCCTCTCATGTTATAAGAACATAATCCTTCTCTGAGACATCCCCATATAAAGTACACGAGTGGAGATAATGCTTCCCTGCAGCATCTCATGTTCTCTTCCTAATTTCTGAATAGTGAATGACAATCTGCATTACAACCTCATGTTTTCTGCCTGAAAGCCAAGTTTTAATCAATTTCTAAATTTCTATAGCTACTGAGTTGTAAATCAATCTATTTCCCTTCCTACTGTACCCTATTATGTAAAACGCATTCTTGCAATCCATGAAAAACAACCTGTTCCTTTCTGCTTCCATATTACCTCTGTCATTATACACAAAGGAACATATCAGAGTGTTTGGATTCCTCTTTTGTGATTTTACATTGATTATCTGTCTCGCTATTTTCTTGGCACATATTTTCAAAGGTTTTCCAATTTCATGCTTTCAATGTGATTGAATCTAATTTGCAAAAATATAGTTTCTATTAGATAAAGTCAAATTTTCAAATATCCAGTTTATTCAGAACACTTTATTTCTTTCTTTAACCCTCTTCGTGTCTTTTGTATAACTTGCATACTGTGTACTGTGGAAGCATTTTCTCATGCTGTATACCTTATACATAACAGGGCATCCTAGCTTATCAGATGAGTGCTCCATTTTCAGAGCGTCATCTCTTGTAGCCTCTTTTGCTTGGGAATTCCCAACCTCTATATGTATTGTGAAGACAACCCTTTGATATAAATGGTAGATGTATGCTAAAAAGATCTCCTTATCATGGAAAAAAAAAAGCTTTCTACTCACTACTACCTGAAGAAGGTAGCATCCTGTCAAATTGATGTTTGACTCTTAAAAGAACATTCAAACATAACCGGGGATTGCATGCCAAGCCATAATCTGTCCCAGAAGGGAGATTTACCAATTTTTCCTCTTATTACAGGCAAGAGTGCTGGCTTTTCAGCTGAGAGGCCTTTAATTTGGGATTTAGGGGGTCTGCCATGTGGAGTCTTATAAACCATACAATGTTCATTAAAAGTCAAACATGGATTTCATTGCTACCTTTAATAGTTGGAAGTCAGAATAAAGCTTTTTTTCCTTCTGGTGGATAACTAATTTGTATATTTTTTCTCCAAGAGACATTGCATGCCCTATAAAACATGGAACATGGGACAGCCTCAGTCCCATGGCAAAGTCCTTTCACCAAGTTGGCCAGCATCCTGTTCTGCACTGATGAGAGGGCAAGAAACACAAAACAGCTGTTTATAGAGGGATTACCCTCTCTTCTGGGAGAGATTCTGGTTTGGCACATAATCCCCAGTCATGTTTCAAAACTTTTTAAACATTGAACATCATTTAAAATACATGCTATCTCTTATACTGTAACTGCTTTTATACTGTAACTGCATACTTTTTTCTCATGGAGCATTGCATAGCTTATAAGGTTTCATACACCGGTTTGAGGGTCTCATTAAGAAGATGTATTACCCCCTCAATGCTTTACAACACCTGTGGTGGCATAACAGGCATCTCATTTTCAATACAATATTCTTACTAGCTTCACACCATTCTTAGGTAACCAGTCTGCTCAGTACATACGGTAACCCTTGATGGCATACAACCTCCAACTGGGGACATTAATGTCTATGGCTGTCTTTAATGAATGGCTTAGTGAATCAAAATATATGAAAAACATACCTCAAATTGTCCTAAAACATCATAATTTATCACTTATGTTTATATGTACTAGCACTACCAAGCCTGACACAGCCACCTATTTATTCCAAAGTGTAAACATTACCATGACATGGAATCTATTAGATTTTGTAAGAGAAATATTTTTCAGATATTCTTTTTTACTTTACATACATTCCTGAATGTACTTATGTGGTGTGCCGCAGCGGGGTCACTTTTGGCTACTCTGAACACTGTTCAGGTGACTGTAGACTTAAATGTCTTAAGCTCTGTCTCAATTGTATTTCTTTAAATGTATTGCAATGCAAATGTGTTTGTCTGTGTTTTTAAACAATATCTACAAACACTGAGCCTAAATTGAGTGTAAGGGGGGAACTTTTTTTTTACCCAAGAGTCAATGCTTTCTGTACAAGTACTGGTAATATGTCACATGTCCACCTTTCAGCCATCACACCCCAGATGAAGCCTTGATTGTGTGAAACATGGTGGTGGTGGCTCCATACTCTTTTTTACTACTTAATATTAAGTAATATTTACTCACTTACGTTTTATGTGCTGATGCATAGTTGTATTTCTAAAAAAACTTGTCTCTGTGTTTACATATGTTATATATGTTTGAATTAGTCTTTATTTCACTTGACAAGCACTTTGTCTATGAATGGATCACTAATTGTACCAACTGAGTCTTCACTTCTAACTCTGTTCCTTGCTGGAGCAGTTTTTCTGGATTACAGCATATGGTATTTTATGGTATTTTAATTAAATTGTAATTTTCTGTACTTTTGTCTTAATAAAATTCTTTTCATTTTGGAATCATATATGCAGTACATATAACTCATTGGGGTTTATTTACTAAGAGTGGTGTGTAGGTTTCTTTGTGGGTTTTGCATTCTGACTGGTATTTTCCCATGGTATTTTCTAAGGTTTCCCTACATTTTGCACTTTTTCCTACGTTTTGCTCTTTTTACAACTGGTCTGATCAGTTGGGTTTTCTGTGGAAACTATAGTAAATATGTTGGGATTTTTCAAAACTGTCGGGACCACGCCCCTTTTGTCGGGACAACGCCCCCTTCATCCCGTGACCATGCTCCCTTTTCGGGTTTTTCTTGTAAAATGGAGGGTTTTGTTTTTTTTGGGTCGCAAATTGTGTCACAAGGGACGTGCGACACAATTTGGGCGCAAAACCCAACAAAAAAGAGTCGGGATCATGTTAGTAAATAAACCCCATTGTGTGTTTAAAGCAAGGACTAAGGTACAGATATCCTCTTAGCTGGCTTTGTCGAGTGACAGACTTGTGTCTGGGGATCTATTTCTGGATGTTCTTAAAGATAATGGTGTCTCAAAGCAACAAATGAAACTTAGGTGAGGGATCTTTTCACAGTGTACCACGACATCCACCCCTGTGAAGACCCGTATGCACTCACACATTGGACTATAGCTAGAACAGCTGTACAGTTTACTGCCAAGTTTTCAGTTGTAGTCACTAGTCTAGTGAAGTCTCAAGTCTCATACTGTAAGTGCAGTGTAGAACAAGCCAGGCTAAAAATGCTGTATACCTCTTAGTCTTACATGTACCACCAGGGATGGAGAACCAGTCTAAAACTCAGGAGGACTACAAGTCACATAGTGCCAGTTCTCAAATCTGTTAAATGATTCCAAAACTATGAGAGTGACAAGTTAACAGTTTGCTTCACAAGTAAAAAACACAGTGTTATCTATAAATCCTGGCTTTTGAGGTATTAATTTCCGAGGACCTTGATACAGATATCAGCTTCATTGAAGTATTGGTTAGTGGGAGCTGTCACCTAATTATAGGGTTGTGTTACTCCTGCCACTACAACCCTCATCATACACTACAAGCACAACCCTACATCTGGTGTCACAACCCTGACAACCTGCCATCATCATCACCATCCCGCCTACCACACTTACCTATAGTATTTATTTTTATTTGATAATGTTTATTTTCCCTTTTGAATGCATAATGAATCTAGGAGTGAAGCTAGAAAGATAAATTGCAACATATTTCACATGAATTGGTCTCCAGGGGTAATTAGGTGTCATCCGATGATGATAGGACTATAATATATCAAGTATAGTCATTACAGGGCTTTCAAGTGTTTGATCCCATACTAGAGCTGATACGGCATCTTCTCCACATTATTTATTTCAATATTGCTCATGTCGTTTTGTAACTTGGATGTGGTCGTGCTGTCAGAAGTTGTCTTCTCTTTCTTGCCACAAACATATGATTCTCTACCACTCTTCATTGCTGATGTATTGACGTCAGTGTGGAATTACAAGGTCATGCTGATTTGCTGTCCCCAGGGTTCTGCATAAGCCACAGTCATCTGTCATAGCCTTTGGCATTCTATTAACAGCTTACTGATCTATTTTCAAATATGCTAGCAAAGCATACATCTGCACTTTCATCCCAATGACCCTACTACAATAACAGGCTGTTTAAATGCAGCACTAAGGGAAATGTATGGCATGGTTAAAATTGGTTGGCATGGTTTGGAACAATTGAAGATAACGTTTTGAAAGCAAATTGTTTGTTTAGTTCAAAAATTCATGGACATTGCAGAGAGGATTTTGTAATGCACTGTTTTGTTGACATGTATCATCTCTTCTCATTAGAAACGGTAGAAGTGATTCAGTTGGTCTGAGATAGCAGAGAATATGGATGAGCTGGAAGAACCATTTCAAAGACTTGAATCTAAAAGATAGAAGAATCTATTCAGCAGTTTTACAATTCAGAGAATATTGATTTAAAGGAGTACTCTGCTCCTAGACATCATATCCACCATGCAAAGGACAGGGGATAATATGTCTGATTGGGTGGGTCTGGACGCTGGGACCCCCTTGCGATCTCTGGCCCTGCACCCCCGGCAGTCACGCCCCCTTCTATAAACATGAATGACGACCACGCTCGCCCGAAACCGGCATTCTGAACATAAATATTCAGAATGCTGGGATGCAGGGCTGGAGATCGCAGGGGTCTAGGGGATAAGGTGTCTGGGGTGAGTATCCCTTTAAAGGGGAATTTTGACCATATTCCTTTTCTATTGCTATTCTTACTTCTGAGGCCATCATGTATTAAGCAGATGTCTCTTGGCAACCCAAAGTGGCTATGAAAGTGAATAGTAGAAGGAGATAGCAGGCTGATAACAGGCCCCAAAAATGGACATTCTGATATACCCTAGGGAAATGTTTGCTAGAGTTTAATCCTATCCATGCCTTATGTTATCCTATGTCACATGACTACGTGTAATCTTTGTTTAATATTTGACCAGATTGAAACTGTTTCTTAAACTGTATCTGAAAGCTCACTGGGCCTTTCACTTTATGTCACATCACCAAATATAGAGCATATCTAGCTGTCTGCCGGCTACTACAACTACCACTAGTCCTTCAACCTTGCTGTCTTCTGGCTACTATAACAACCACCAGTCCACCGCCCCTGCTGTCAACTAGACACTAAAACTACCACCAGTCTACCACTGCCTGCTGGCTATTGCAACTACCAGCAGTCCACCTCTGACTGCTGTCTGATTGAAACTACAACTTAGACCAGTCCACTACCCTTGCTGTCTGCTGGCTATTACTTCTACCACCAGTCCACCACTGCTGACTACAGCTACCACTAGCCACCGCTGCCTGCTGTCCGTTGGCTACAGATACTACCACTAGTTCACCACTGCCTACTGTTCGCTGGCTACTACAACTACCACTAGTCTATTACCCCTGCTGTATGCTGGTTACTGCCCTACCACCAGTCCACCACCCCTGCTGTCCACTAGCTACTAAAACTACCACCACACCATCACCCCTGCTGTCCGCTGGATAATTTTACTACCACCAGTCCATCACCCCTGCTGTCCACTTGCTACTAAAACTACCACCAGCACTTGCAACTACAACTACCACCAGTCCACCACTGCCAGCTGTCCGCTGACTACTACAACTACAACCAGTTCCCCACTGCCTGCTGTATGCTCGATACTACAACTACTACCAGTTCACCAACCTCTCTGTCCGCTGGATAATTCAACTACCACCAGTCTATCTCTGCCTGCTGTCCGCTGGCTACTACAACTACCACCAGTCCTCCAACACCCCTGCTGTCCACTAGATACAGCTGTGACTAGTTCACAACTGCCTGCTGTCCACTGGCTACTAAAACTACCACCAGTCTTTTTTTTATAAAACTGTTTATTTGTAGTTTTTACAATTTTACAAAATGATAACAAAGGAAAATAGAGCTAAGGTATAAAGACAAAAATGGAAATTAAAACATCAGTGTCATGTATATATAGCAAAGCTATGACATCACAATAACAATGAGTAGCATTGTCACTATGCTTCAATATACAATACATGCTATTTTTTTTTATACCTAATTAAGTAAATCGATAGAAAATAGATTAAACTTACCATTCTACACATGGTAAGTTAGATTATCTACATGACCAGTATAACAGCCTTGCTGAACATATTCCATTTTAAGTAAAGAGAGAAGAAAAATAAAAAATAGAAAAGAAGAAAATGGAAAAAAAAAATTCAAAAAAATAAGGTAAATCGAAAGGAAATAAAAGTAGTTATAGATAAAATTAAAAAATACAAACTAAAAACTAAACTAAAAACTACCACCAGTCTACCACCCTTGCTGCTGCTACTGCCAGGCAAGGCCTACACATACACAACCCGCCATAATCCCAAGAAAATATAAATTTTTGTATTTTTTTTTAATGCAAAATCTATTTCTTCCTCGCTTTTTTTTTTATCACCGATCCTGTTTCAAGTTTTTGATAATTTTTTCAACTTTTAAATGTTTACCAAAGATATTTTTTCTTTACTGTTTTAAGACACCAATTCTGTTGCAAATCTGGAAACAGTAAGTAAGGCATGGCCAGGGATCAGGTTTAGGAATTACGACTCTACATAACCACATGGAGAGACATCACAAGGTCTGGCTACAACTATCACTAGTCCACCACGGCTTGCTGTCCACTGGCTTCAGCTTACACTAGTTCACCACTACCTGTTATCCACATGCTACAGCTACCACCTGTCCATCAATGCCTCCTGTTCCAAGGCCACAGCTACCACTAGTCCACCAATGTCTGCTGTTTGCTGGCTACAGTTATAACTAGCCCACCAATGCCTACTGTCTGCTGGCTACAGTTACCACTAGTTTGCCAAATGCCTTTTGTCTCCTGGCTACAGCTTCCACTAGTTCACCGACTGCTATTTGCTAGCTACAGCTAGCTACCATTGGTCTACATACGCCTGCTGACACTGACAGGTGCATTGTGGCATAATGAAAAGAGATGAGTGCTGGATAGCCACACTTTTAGACCACCATTATGAATCCAGAATGATGGCAATGGAAGATGTCTGAATGTGTATACTTGATCGCCGTCAATAAACAAGCAAAAATCAAGGCATAGAGAAGTACAATGAAAGGCACCCACCGTCCATTGTGCTTTGTTACTTCTTTATTCTTTGTGCTGTAAAAAAATATTCAGGATATGAAATCTACTCTAGAAGAGCCATAGAAACAGCTGTTTTACACCCTTTTGGTGTTTTATCAGACTACTATTTTCAGAGGAGAGCATCATCAATCCTGTTGCAAGCCCAAAAAATTTTACTTTTAAAATTGAATACTTTTCAATGTTTGCAAAAGCTATTTCTTCTTGACTATTTTTGGACACCAATTCTGTTACAACTCCCAAAAGGTATCAGGTGCAGGAATTTCCACCAGGAGTGTAGGGATCGCCGGACAAAAGCAAATATTTCTTGCTGCACCAACGAGACATAAATAAACTAGTGGAGATCACTCATAGATAAATAAAAAATAGCTATATAATGCATTTCAGAAGGCATTTCCCTTTTTTTTCCCATGTCATTGAAACGCTTGAAAAAATAAAAACATTGCGTCTTCCGATACCTCCAAGTGCATTTTAAAACCAGCAGGGTTACTACTTTGTGAGTTCTAAGTTTGCTTAGAACTTTTTCATTGTAACCAAATATTTTGGCAAAGTTTTGCAAGGCGGGCAAACCAAACTTTTCAAACGTTCGCTCAAGTCTAATCACCACCAGTGTTCTCTGTATGGGGAATATCACAACCTTTTGGAGGTGCTTAAGGATTGGGCTTGAGAAACATTGCTTAAAACGGTTATCCAGGCACCAAAAAAAAAGTTTATATGTTGCGGGGGGCAGCATATAAAAAAAGAGGCATGCTCAGTTAACTGGTTCCCCCCACAGCTATCGCTGTGACGTCTTCTAGTTCCCTGCTTGTCACTCTTCTTCTTACTCCCTAGGCAGTTGTCTAGGCAGAGATAGATGGCTCACCTAATCACTGACTGAGGTGGAACACCTCTGCGGCCAATTATTTGCTGAGCAGGCCATCATTACAGAGATGAGTCCTTCTGAGAAGTAGGAGGAAGAGTCACACGTAGGGAACCAGAAGACATCACGGTGGGAGCTACAGGGAAACCGCGTAGGAAAGTATTGTAGTTTTTTTTTTTTTTTCATGCTGCCACCAGGAACAGTCTTTTATTTATTTATTAATTTTTTTGCGCCTGAATAAACCCTTTAATTCCCAGAGTCTTTATTTAGACTTTTTTTTTTTTTAGAGCAAACCTGTTAAGGGACCTTCTCTATTAGGTCTCATACTAGGTATTGTGTACAGATCTGTATGACGGAATATAGAATACCTACAAATCCATAATACAGACTTGTGTCAATATATTGTACCATTGTGAAGAATTTATTCAAGATATGGTATTTATTTGTATGTAAAAGAAAAGGCACAGTGAAGTATAGAAAGAGAACACAGATGTCTTTGAATTCAGTTTTTGGGATCTATGAGACACACTTCCCAAATACAACAATGTTGCAGCCTTAAAGGGGTACTCCGGTGGAAAACTTTTTTTTTTTTTTTTAAATCAACTGGTGCCAGAAAGTTAAACAGATTTGTAAATAATTTCTACTAAAAAAATCTTAATCTTAAAGGGGTACTCCGGTGCATGCCTCTTTTTTTTATATCCAAAGGATAGGGGATAAGATGCCTGATCGCGGAAGTCCCGCAGCTGGGGACCCCCGTGATCATGCACGCGACACCCCATGGCAGAATCATCGATCAGTGGTTTCTTATGAGAAACCAGTGATCAATGTGAAAGATCACATATGGGAGCTATAACACTGCAAAAAAAAAAAGTGAAAAAAAAAGTGAATAAAGATCATTTAACCCCTCCCCTATTAAAAGTTTGAATCACCCCCCTTTTCCCATAAAAAAAATGTGTAAATAAAAATAAACATATGTGGTATCACCGCGTGCGGAAATGTCCGAATTATAAAAATATATCATTAATTAAATCAATGGTCAATGGCGTGCGCGCAAAAAAATTCCAAAGTCCAAAATAGTTCTATAGTCCAAAATAAGTCCTATCAATGCAAAAATGGTACCGCTAAAAACTTCAGATCACGGCGCAAAAAATAAGCCCTCATACCACCCCATACGCGGAAAAATAAAAAAGTTATAGGGGTCAGAAGATGACGATTTTAAATGTATAAATTTTCCTGCATGTAATTTTGATTCTTTCCAGAAGTCCGACAAAATCAAACCTATATAAGTAGGGTATCATTTTAACCGTATGGATCTACAGAATAAAAAGAAGGTGTCATTTTTACTGAAAAATGTACTGTGCAGAAACGGAAGCCCCCAAAAGTTACAAAATGGCGTATTTTTTTAAATTTTGTCTTTTCCTTTTTGCCGTAGATTTTTGGGTAAAATGACTGACATCATTACAAAGTAGAATTGCTGTATACTACAGAGGATATTCTTTCATTTTTGGATTTCTTTTCTGTCTGTCCATAGTGCTCTCTGCTGACACCTCTGTCCATGTCAGGAACTGTCCAGTGCCGGAGAAAATCCCCATGGAAAACATATGCTGCTCTGGACAGTTCCTAAAATGGGGACAATACTTCAATTCCATACCTGCATCTAGCTACTCTGGCCACATAATAATGCCTTATTTATATCCCCTTGGCAAACATACCCCCAGGCTGGTCCCCTAAGCTAAATTACAGCTCACAGAACCTTATAGAGCTTTGCATATTTACCGTATTTTTTGCCATATAAGACGCTCCGGCATATAAGACGCACCCAATTTTAAAGGAGGAAAATCTAGAAAAAAAAGATTCTGAACCAAATACAATGTAAAGTATAGGACAGTGATCTTCAACCTGCGGACCTCCAGATGTTACAAATCTACAACTCCGGGCATGCTGGGAGTTGTAGATTTGTAACATCTGGAGGTCCGCAGGTTGAAGACCACTGGTATAGGAGGTAATACTCACGTGTCCCCGCTGCTCAGGACCCGTCACCGCTCGTCACCGCTGCCCTGGAGGTCACACTCCATCGCTGTTGCTGCGTCCCCGGGGTGTCCCCGTCACTCCGGAGTGTCTCTGCTGCGCAGTATCCTCGCTCTCCGTTGCTGCCATCATGTCGCTATGCACGCCACTCCTATTGGATGACGGGACGGCGTGCGCGACGAAGTGATGACGATGAAGGAGAGCGCCGGCCATGCAGGGGATCCCAGCACAGAGCAGACACCGAGGAGGCAGGTAAGGTCCCTCCCGGTGTCCTGTAAGCTGTTCGCGAAGCCGCAATTTCACTGCGGCGGTCCCGAACAGCCCAACTGAGCAGCCGGGTTAGTGTCACTTTCGCTTCAGATGCGACGGTCATCTTTGATCGCCGCCTCTGAAGGGTTAATATAGGGCATCACCGCAATCGGTGATGTCCTGTATTAGCCGCGGGTCCCGGCCGTTGATGGCCGCAGGGACCGCTGTGATAGGACAGGGTTTTAATTTGTATTTGCCGTATAAGACGCACCAACTTATACGGAGAAAAATACGGTAGGTATATTTAAAGTTCAGAATTGTTGCTGCATCATCATGATATATATTACTGCAGGCCATACCAGACAAGATGCTTCTATTATTCAGATACATAACATATTCTTCTATAGTAAAGAAATGGGAAGATGTTTAACTATAAATACAGTCACTAGAATAACTCTCATATATTTATAAGCTGTATTTAGTGAGAGCCTCACTATAGTTGCTGTATTCTGGCTGTAATCCTGAACAAGCATTTGGCATTGAGAAATGTTTTCAATGAACACATCGTTTTAAAATAAACCCTCACATCTGTTCTATATTCCAATTACTAATGCAAAAGAGCACAATTCATGACTGTAGCAGAAATAAATCAAATGTAAGTGGTTTAGGATGTGCGCTGCTTCCTGGTGATATCCTGAACACATCTGCTACAGTTTGCACACTCTTACGTGATGGAGCAAAACCAAACTTTTTCCACCATATTGGTACAATGCGTGCACAGAACATTCCAGATGCAGTATAGTTGCACTGGATACACCCAGCAGTTGTTTTAAATCTTTGTAAGTACCATACTTTGTATATGATGGAGAAGAATAATTTTAACCTCTAGGGTCTCAGTGCGAAATCTGGGACATTATGGCCACCTATCATGCAAAATTTATAGTACTGGTCTTGCAAAGTAGCTTTCTCTTCAAAAATACGAGGAGCTCTTTTCCTTCTGTATCTATCATTTTCCAAAAAGTCTCAGTCTCCACATGCCTTTGGGTGCTCTCCTCAAGGAGAAACATTACTTGTTTGGTACTGGTCTCTTCATTTGAGGCAAAGGGGCCTTATGGGCTTAAAGGGGTACTCCACTGCTAGACATCTTATCCCCTATCCAAAGGTGAAAGGATTCTAAACAAACACCGGGTTCCTGTGGCAGTGATCGTGACATCATGGCCACGCCCACTTGTGACATCATGACACACACCCTCCATTCATATCTATGGGAGGGGGTGTGTTGACTGATATGCTCCTCCTATAGACATGAATGGAGGGGGCATGGTCTTGATATCATAAGGGGCGTGGCCATGATGTCACCATCACAGCTTCCGGCTCCAAATGTTCTGAACAAAATGTTCAGAACACTGGAGCACAGGAGTACCCCTTTCATCAAGCTCCAGGGCTGCATCCCTCCCCCAACTTTATAGTTAGACCCATGACATAATGGTATGTTAATTACAGTACTGAAGGTGAAAAACCATACAATGTATATCACATGTACAGCAAGTACAGTATCATCTATATTCCATTGTAAAAAATTGGTGGAATATAAGGCAAGTGCCAAACTACATCTGTATTTCAATGTTATTACTTTTTGGCATTGTCTCCATTGCAAAGGCCCCATGGTGATCACTGGGTAGGAATAACTTGCTCTCTGTAGGTATAATCATAAAATAATTGTTAATTATTTTGAACAAGTTAGAAAAGTTCCCTAAAAGTGAGCTGATCACATGTTATACTGCTGTTGACCAGAAGCGTGTAGAAGAGCAGAAGGTGTCCCATAGTGCATGGAATTGGGTCCTTCATTATTGTGTCGCATTTTGCCACCCAAGGCAGGAAATTCTGCTGGTCTTTGTTTCTCCCTCTACATCCTCTTTCCACAACACTTGGACTAAAAATTTACCTTAATAGGACACTACAGTCAAAAATACACTGCTCAAAAAAATAAAGGGAACGCCAAGGTAACACATCCTATATCTGAATGAATGAACTAATTGTATGAAATACTTTTGTCTTCATATAATTGAATGTGCTGACAACAAAACCACACAACAATTATCAATGGAAATCAAATTGGAAAACCACTCAAAATCAAAGTGGAAAACCACACTACAGGCTGATCCAACTTTTATGTAATGTCCTTAAAACAACTCAAAATGAGGCTCAGTAGTGTGTATGGCCTCCACGTGCTGCCCGTATGACCTCCCTACAATGCCTGGGCATGCTCCTGATGAGGTGGCGGATGGTCTCCTGAGGGATGTCCTCCCAGACCTGGACCAAAGCATCCACCAACTTCTGGACAGTCTGTGGTGCAAAGTGGCGTTGGTGGATGGAGCGAGACATGATGTCCCAGATGTGCGCAATCTGATTCAGGTCTGGGGAACGGGCGGGCCAGTCCATAGCATCAATACCTTCCTCTTGCAGGAATTGCCGACACACTCCATCCACATGAGGTCTAGTATTGTCTTGCATTAGGAGGAATTCAGGGCCAACCGCACCTGCATATGTTCTCACAAGGCGTCTGAGGATCTCGGTACCTAATGGCCCCTCTGGCAAGCACATGGAGGGCTGTGCGTCCCCCCCAAAGAAATGCCACCCCACACCATTACTGATCCACCGCCAAACCGGTCATGCTGGAGGATGTTGCAGGCAGCAGAATGTTCTCCACTGCGTCTCCAGACTCCGTCACATCTGTAACATGTGCTCAGTGTGAACCTGCTTTCATCTGTGAAGAGCACAAGGTGCCAGTGGCGAATTTGCCAATCTTGGTGTTCTCTGGCAAATGCCCAATGTCCTGCACTGTGTTGTGCTGTAAGCACAACCCCCACCTGTGGACGTCGGGCCCTCATACCACCCTCATGGAGTCTGTTTCTGACCATTTGAGTGGACACATGCACATTTGTGGCCTGCTGGAGGTTAATCTGGTAGTGCTCCTCCTGCTCCTCCTTGCACAAAGGCTAAGGTAGCAGTCCTGCTGCTGGGTTGTTGCCCTCCTACGGCCTCCTCCATATCTCCTGATAAACTGACCTGTCTCCTGGTAGCGCCTCCATGCTCTGGACACTACGCTGACAGACACAGCAAATCTTCTTACCACAGCTCGCATTGATGTGCCATCCTGGATGAGGTGCACTACCTGAGCCACTTGTGTGGGTTGTAGACTCTGTCTCATGCTACCACTAGAGTGAAAGCACCGGCAGCATTCAAAAGTGACCAAAACATCAGCCAGGAAGCATAGGAACTGAGAAGTGGTATGTGGTCACCCCCTGCAGAACCACTCCTTTATTGGGGGTGTCTTGCTAGTTGCCTATAATTTCCACCTGTTGTCTGCACAACAGCATGTGAAATTGATTGTAAATTACTTCTATCTAAAAATCTTAATCCTTCCAGTATGTATCAGCTGCTGTATACTAGAGAGAAAGTTGTGTCCTTCTTTGCAGTCTGACCACAGTGCTCTCTGCTGCCACCTCTGTCTGTGTCAGGAACTGTCCAGAGTAGGAGCAAATCCCCATAATAAACATCTCCTATACAGTTCCTGATGTGGACAGAGGAGTCAGCAGAGAGCACTGTGTTCAGTCTGGAAAGAACTACACAACTTCCCCTGGAGCTGGTAAGTACTGAAAGGGCTAAGATTTTTATATAGAAGTAATTGACAAAACTGTTTAACTTTCTGGCACTAGTTGATTTGAAAACATTTGTTTTTCCACCACTGAAGTACCTCTTTAACATTTTATGACAATGCAGATTCTGAAGTTGTGGAGGTGGGAGTCCAGGGCAAACTATCACAACCCATAGGAAAGGAATACAACCAAAAACAGTCAATAACGGTACTATGATATGTATAGTTTAGCAGGGGAAAAGGCTACTACTCCCTATATCAATAAATAGAACTACATGCTGTGATTTACTTAAAGGGGTCCAGGTTATCCAAAAACAGTGCCACCTCTGTCCTCATGTTGTGTGTGGAATAACAACATGACTCATTTCATTTCAATGGAACTGAGTTGCAATTTTTAAAGAAATCAGCTCTCTTTTTCTAATGTTGATTTGGCAGTGCCCAGTGCCCAGGGGTCAAGAGTCCAAGGTTTCCCCTACCCTCTTTGGTAAATAAGATGGGCTTCCTTACCTTGCGCTCTTGCCATGGGGAAAGCCCCCTGGGCACTTGAGCCTCGTGTACATATCAACATACCAGCTGCTGACATGCCCAATTTAAAGGGGTACTCCGCTGCTCAGCGTTTGGAACAAACTGTTCCGAACACTGGAGCCGGCAGCTCGTGACATCTTAGCCCGCCCCCTCATTACATCATGCCTCACCCCCTCAATGCAAGTCTATGGGAGGGGGCGTGACAGCTGTACAAATGCTGAGCAGCAAAATACCCTTTTAAGGTTACATATTTACATAGTTAGTATGGTTGAAAAAAGACATACGTCCATCAAGTCCAACCAGGGAATTGAAGTGAAGGGTGTAAGGGGATAAGGGGAAGGGATGTAGTTTTATAATTCTGCATAAGCATTAATGTTATTTTGTCCCAGGAATGTATCTAACCCTGTTTTAAAGCTGTTAATTGTTCCTGCTGTGACCAGTTCCTGAGGTAGACTGTTCCATAAATTCACAGTCCTCACGGTAAAGAAGGCGTGTCGCCCCTTTAGACTAAACCTTTACTTCTCCAGACGGAGGGAGTGCCCCCTCGTCCTTTGGGGGGATTTAACCTGGAACAGTTTTTCTCCGCACACATGACTTTTCAGTCTGTAGGACCTTTATCAAATACTGCCAGGGGAATAAAGAAACATGAAAATGCAAACTGAGTGTGTTGTAGTACTGGAACATCAGTTGCCATGTTTTCTAGACACTTGCCCTCAAAGGGGTTTTCCAGGATTTTTTTTTATTTGACTATGCTACAGGGGCTGTAAAGTTTGTGTAGTTCATAATATAGTGTCTGTACCTGTGTGTGACACAATTCTTCTATGATTTTCACTCCAATATTTATTTTTATCAGCATACAAAATGACTGTTGTCTCAGATTTTTACCAGCTTGCAATGCGGCCGAGACCTGACTCACTAGTCAGCTGATGACAGGGAGCCTGTCTGTTTCAATGGGTGGAGCGATCGCTTGGTGGGAGAGAGATCAATCTGCAACTAATGCAACAGTTGTAGGCACCCTGATTGAAAACCACAGGTCTTTTGAATGGATGCAGCTCATTTATGTTTCAATGGGTGGGGTGGCTGATGTGTGGGAGGGAGGAAAATGGAATTGTGAGATTTGTAATCAAAAAAGAAAAGTCAAACAGGAAATACCTGTTTACAAAAAGCTAGCCACAGTGTTATGGTAATCTCACAACATAGCCATTTAGCCCCAAGACAAGCGCAGATCCTTCCTAAGCATGTCCATTACTGTCTGCCAGGTACATACTAAAATTGCCTTATGGTGGATAACCCCTTTAAGCTCCCCTCACTGATCCTATTCTTTTTTTCTCTCTGTTCCGACAGCAGTCATTGCTTGATAAAGGTTCTCTAGACTAATAGAACAAAGCCAGCCAAGTTTGCCCCTCTTTTGCCATGGGCCCCATAGCAGCCACATGACACGCTTCTATGGTATGTAGGCCCCTGTCTGCAGGGAACTTGGCTTAAAGTGTCCCTCTTAAAAAGACACGTGAAAAGTATTGATTGTTTGGGGTCTGGGTGTTCAGACCACCACCAATAGGCAGAACAAGGCAGAAGAAATGCTTAGCTTATCTCTCCCTGTCTCATTTGCTGCAGCACACACACTGTATAGAAAATCTATGGAGACCATACTGTGACGTGACGGGTGTGATAGATCTTGTGATTGGTTGTGGGGGTCAAAACTTTTTTTTGACATGTCACAGGTTTGTTTTTAATGGGATGGTAATAGTTTAATGTTTTGAATTCCTTGGTAGTGGCCCTAAAGGGGAAAGAAGGCATGCCATGATACCTACTTGCATGAATGGGCTATGAATGGGGCTATGTACTATATAAGCCAAGGACAGACTAGGTCTCCCAAAGTAAGACATTTTTGTTGCATCCTCTGTCCATTCTAATTTATAGGGGTTATTCTCTCAACCGGACAACCCTTTTAACACTTGAGGCTAAGTGCATTACATTTATTCATACATACTCTTACAGCAGACTTTTTTCTACTGACTTTCTCATTGCACTTGTCTTTTAAGAAAAAGAATGGGAAGCGATGAGCCCTCCGTATGGATTTTATGAAGAAGTCGAGGCTCATTGGGTTATATTTATCTTAAATATAAAAATGATTCTGCAACAAAAGGATTTTTACTTCCTAAACAGAATGTCACAGTGGCTTGTTTAAGTGAAATCTGCTGTAGCATGAAATGGAAATAACAAAACCGGGTGATTGAAGAATAACATCTAGATTAAAATGTGTCTAAGGCAGAAAGGAAGAGAACATGTTCACTGCCTGAGCTCTGTCTGAACCTTCCCTAAATTCCAGTAGATTTGCACATGTATTTTACCTCTATGTAATGTACAATGAGGATTTATTTTGGAAAACTGATGTAAAAGAATAGAGGTAATTTCCAATTGTTGTCAATGCTGTTTTTATTTTTATCTGCAAAATAATTCATCAGGATCTGTTATAGGACAGATTCATCATATTCATGGACCTAGAAGTAATGCAAGCCAGGAGCTTTTGTAAACAGAGTCTTAGCTTGGCTAAGACACCCCTGAATAGAGATGGGCAAATCGAAGCTGACAAAGTCAAATTTGTTCCAAATTTCATGAAAAATTAGATTCTGAAAGAATCTGAATTTCCTCTTGCTTTATGGTAACAAAATGCTTTATTCACCATTTTGTGCGGGCCGGGGGGCTAAAATGGTGGCTACACGTGTGAGGAAGTCTGGGAAGGCGGGTAGGTGGGATCATCCTGACTCACATGCCCTGTGATGTCACAGCCCTATATATTCGTCAGCAATTGCCGAAGACGGGCATTTGTTGTGAGAGCAGAGACTGTGTGCGCACTAATCACCGTTACTGACAAACAAGATCTTTACAGTGGCAAATCCATTCACATCAAGCCCGCATTCATTCTGGCTACAGAGAGAGAGCAGACATGCGTGGTCACTAATCAGCGTTACTGACAATACAGATCAACACAGGGGAAATATATTGACCTCAAGCCCGTATCACTGCAGGCAGGCAGAGTTTAGAAATTGTTTCATAGTCTGCCAATTGAGATCATCACAGGAAGCATAATGTCTCCCGACCCTGCTGCCACATCCAGTGATTCTAATAATCTGCATTTCATACTGAATAACAGCATTATTTCACTACCCCAGCACACTCCCTATGCGTGTTATGGCAAGGCAAAGTGTTCTACCCCCCTATTGAGGCTCTCTGTAGCCCAGAAATAGCTGTTTTTAATAGCAATTCGCCGTGAATATATTTGGATCTAACCAAATTTTATTAAAAATTTTGGCAAATCGTCCGAATCAAATTTTTTAAAAATCCGTACATCTTTACTCCTGAAGAAGCTTTGGCAACCCGGAGGAAGTGACCTAACAGCAACGGAATGTGGAGGGCTCTGTTAGGGCACATGTCGTGACCATTTTCTGCTTGTTTGTTCCTGAACCCCTACCTGGCATACTGCCCTTTGGTTTGCATATCCAGCATTATCGCTTATTACACAATTGTGCTTTTAGAGATAGCCTGCCCAGTCCGTTCACATATGTATGATGTAGGATCTGTAATAATTTAATTGCTTACATTTCTGCTTTACAAGTATTCTTGGATTGCTGCCATAGGTATATATTTTTTGCATGTGGGGTTGGGGCTTGGGACAGATGGAGTTTTCTGTGTACATGTTCCCGCTTAGGGGTGAATGTATCATCATTAGTAAAAGATTGCTCAGGTTTTTAACCCTGCCTTTGTATTTTTTTTTGTCTTTTTGCTTGTATCTTAGCGTTTTGCTATAATTTTGCACTTCTACATGAGATCCCAAAACCTGCAGGGGATGTTGCTAAACATCACCTGCACTTCAACTTCTAGCGCCAGGTTTAAGAATATGGCCACCAGTCACCAGTTTTGGGCTGTATAATAGATGTGAAGAGCCGACTGTGTTCCGCTTGACTAATAACAGTCTTTCAAACTGTAAGTTTTAGGGTCTGCTTCTGCAAATATATGGCTCCTGCACAAAGCCATTATATACGGTGGGCCATTTATATGGATACACCTTAATAAAATGGGAATGGTTGGTGATATTAACTTCCTGTTTGTGGCACATTAGTATACGTGAGGGAGGAAACTTTTCAAGATGGGTGGTGACCTTAGCGGCCATTTTGAAGTCGGCCATTTGGAATCCAACTTTTGTTTTTTCAATAGGAAGAAGGTCATATGACACATCAAACTTATTGGGAATTTCACAAGAAAAACAATGATGTGCTTGGTTTTAATGTAACTTTATTCTTTCATGAGTTATTTACAAGTTTCTGACTACTTATAAAATGTGGGTACTGCTGCCTCCCCGGAGCGCTCGCGGCGTGCCTCTGCATGCAGCACTCCGGTCGGCACCGCTGACCGTGAGCGCTGCTCCCGTGTCACCGGAGGGGACACGATCCGGGGCACGGGACGTGCCCGCTCTCGGATCGCGCCCCATGTCATTCACCTGCCCCGTCCTCCTTCTGTCCCGTCCCGGCGCGTGCAGCCCCGCTCTCTAGGGCGAACGCGCTCCGGCTCTCTGAAATTTAAAGGGCCAGTGCACCACTAATTGGTGCCTGGCCCAATCAGTGCAATCACCTCCCTACACTATATTAACCCACTTCCCCTTCCTGTCCCTGCCTGATCTTGTTGCCTTGTGCCAGTGAAAGCGTTCCCGTGTGTCCTTTGCCTGTGTATCCAGACCCTTGCTGTTGCCCTTGACTACAAACCGTTGCTGCCTGCCCTGACCTTCTGCTACGTCTGACCTTGCCTTTGCCTAGTCCTTCTGTACCGCGCCTGACTCTGCAGTCAGTGAAGTTGAGTCGCTATTGGGTGGAACGACCTGGGGGTTACCTGCAGCAGCAAGTCCATCCCGCTTTGCGGCGGGCTCTGGTGAAAACCTGTAACCCCTTAGACGCCGTTCCCCTGGTATGGCCCACGTCATCACCTCACTGACATAGAGGATCCACTACCTGTGTCTATCCTGCATACCACTCCGGATCCTGACAATGTGTTCAATGTGCTGCCCATTGTGTTGGATTGTCATTGCAACCCTCTTCTCCCACTCTTCACACACTGATAGCAACACCGCAGGAGAAATTCTAGCACAGGCTTCCAGTATCTGTAATTTCAGGTGCTGCACATCTCGTATCTTCACAGCATAGACAATAGCCTTCAGATGACCCCAATGATAAAAGTCTAAGAGGGTCAGATCGGGAGACCTTGGGGGCCATTTAACTGGCCCTCGACGACCAATCCACTTTCCATGAAACTGTTCATCTAGGAATGCTCGGACCTCACACCCATAATGTGGTGGTGCACCATCTTGCTGGAAAAACTCAGGGAACTTGCCAGCTTCAGTGCATAAAGAGGGAAACACATCATCATATAGGCCACTGGATATGTGAAATTGCTACATGATGATGTGTTTCCCTCTTTATGCACTGAAGCTGGCACATTCCCTGAGTTTTTCCAGCAAGATGGTGCACCACCACATTATGGGTGTGAGGTTCGAGAATTCCTAGATGAACAGTTTCCTGGAAAGTGGATTGGTCATCGTGGGCCAGTTGAATGGCCCCCAAGGTCTCCCCATCTGACCCCCTTAGACTTTTATCTTTGGGGTCATCTGAAGGCAATTGTGTATGCTGTGAAGATACGAGATGTGCAGCACCTGAAACTACGGATACTGGGTGCCTGTGCTAGCATTTTTCCTGCGGTGTTGCTATCAGTGTCTGAAGAGTGGGAGAAGAAGGTTGCATTTACAATCCAACACAATGGGCAGCATATTGAACACATTTTATAAGTGGTCAGAAACCTGTAAATAACTCATGAAAGAATAAAGTTACGCTAAAACCAAGCACACCATTGTTTTTCTTGTGAAATTCCCAATAAGGTTGATGTGTCACACGATCCTCTTCCTATTGAAAAAAACAAAAAATTGGATTCAAAATGTCCGACTTCAAAATGGCCGCTATGGTCACCACCCATCTTGAAAAGTTTCCCCCCTCACATATTCTAATGTGCCCCAAACAGGAAGTTAATATCACCAACCATTCCCATTTTATTAAGGTGTATCCATATAAATGGCCTACCCTGTGTTTTATTTTTAAAAGGATGGAATAATAAGTATCCATAATGTTTAACCTTTCCTCTCTGTCTTATGCCCTTAAAATTGATACTTGTAATTATGTTCTTAAGTGTTACTTCAATCAAGTTTCTTGCCATTCAATCTAGTTTAACTACTTTTTAGATTGTCAGTAATGTTAAATACATTTTGGATATTGATCTTGATCTTCTCAAAGTGCAAAGATAACAAAGGCAGGTTAGCTAATGTATCAGACCTTAGTTATGTATCAGACCTTAGTTATTGTTTCCTCTACCTTTCACGCAGCATATGTTTGCTATGGGGATTTTCTCCTACTCTGGACAGTTCTTAAAATGGACAGAGATGTTAACAGAGAGCACTGTGGTCATGATGTCAGCAGAAAGCAAAAAGAATAGTAATTTATAAATCTGTTTAACTTTCTGGCACGAGTTGATTAAAAAAAAAAAGTTTTCCAACGGAGTACCCCTTTAACCCCTTAACAACGCAGGACGTATATTTACGTCCTGCGCCGACTCCCGCGATATGAAGCGGGATCGCGCCGCGATCCCGCATCATATCACGTGGGTCCCGGCGCTAATCAACGGCCGGGACCCGCGGCTAATACCACACATCGCCGATCGCGGCGATGTGCGGTATTAACCCTTTAGAAGCGGCGGTCAAAGCTGACCGCCGCTTCTAAAGTGAAACTGAAAGTATCCCGGCTGCTCAGTCGGGCTGTTCGGGACCGCCGCGGTGAAATCGCGGCGTCCCGAACAGCTGATCGGACACCGGGAGGGCTCTTACCTGCCTCCTCGGTGTCCGATCGACGAATGACTGCTCCGTGCCTGAGATCCAGGCAGGAGCAGTCAAGCGCCGATAATGCTGATCACAGGCGTGTTAATACACGCCAGTGATCAGCATAGGAGATCAGTAGGAGACCTATAACACTGCAAGTAGGAGACCTATAACACTGCAAAAAAAAAGTAAAAAAAAAGTGTTAATAAAGGTCATTTAACCCCTTCCCTAATAAAAGTTTGAATCACCCCCCTTTTCCCATAAAAAAAATAAAACAGTGTAAAAAAAAAAACAATAAACATATGTGGTATCTCCGCGTGCGTAAATGTCCGAACTATAAAATATATCATTAATTAAGCCGTACTGTCAATGGCGTACGCGCAAAAAAATTCCAAAATCCAAAAAAGCGTATTTTGGTAACTTTTTATAACATTAAAAAATGAATAAAAAGTGATCAAAAATTCAGATCAAAACAAAAATCATACCAATAAAAACTTCAGATCACGGCGCAAAAAATGAGTCCTCATACCGCCCCGTACGTGGAAAAATAAAAAAGTTATAGGGGTCAGAAGATGACATTTTTAAACGTATAAATTTTCCTGCATGTAGTTATGATTTTTTCCAGAAGTGCGACAAAATCAAACCTATATAAGTAGGGTATCATTTTAACCGTATGGACCTACAGAATAATGATAAGGTGTAATTTTTACTGAAATATGCACTGCGTAGAAACGGAAGCCCCCAAAAGTTACAAAATGGCGTTTTTTTTTTCGATTTTGTCGCACAATGATTTTTTTTTCCGTTTCGCCATGCATTTTTGGGTAAAATGACTAATGTCACTGCAAAGTAGAATTGGCGACGCAAAAAATAAGCCATAATATGGATTTTTAGGTGGAAAATTGAAAGGGTTATGATTTTTAAAAGGTAAGGAGGAAAAAACGAAAGTGCAAAAACGGAAAAACCCTGAGTCCTTAAGGGGTTAAAAAATAAGAAAACACTGCTACAGACAACGCATGTACAAAATAGAGCGCTGATGGATGGTGGAGGTATGACGAGATTACTATATTTGCCTGCAATTTATGAAACTCATTGCGCAAGACTGATAAATTTGGTGCATCTGCGCAACATTTAGAAGTCGGCAAAAGGTGTAAACTGCTTCTACCATACACAAGTAATGATACATGTCCCCCAAAGAGTATGAGTCAAAATGCATTAAGTGTTATACCAACCACCCCTGAGAAAGTCACCAGTTGGGTGACGTAACGCGTGGGGCTTCTGAGTGGACACGCATCCAGGATGAGTATTTGTATTGGATTCTGCACCTCCATCTGGGTCTGGCCTATCCTGTTATTTAAATCGTTGCTCAATCCATGAGCTATTAATATATATTCTCCACATCATCTTAAGGGGGCTTTTTACTTACATTGATGGCAGTTCTTTAGGGAAGTTCTTTTACATTCATATTTACTGTAGTACATTCCTTTCTTGAACTGCGATAGTATTATTGCTTATTACCTAGCACCAGTGGTTGTAATCATATTTATTATCCCTGGGAAAGTGTGGGTGTCCGCTGGAGGGTGTGCTATTTCAGCTCCCCCCACTTGGAAAGGGTTGCCCAGTTTGTTTGGGCTTTTAAAGTGTTTTTACACATACATGCATGTCTTTCTTATTTCTCCATAAAATATATGTGCAATAAAATATTTTGTTCTATTGTACTAACATATTGTATTAGAAATTATTTATAACAGGTGTGCTTATGTAGAGAAGTGTGTAGCTTTTTCTTGTGGTAGACCTTAAGTTGTATACCAATCATCTTTTACAGGTTTTATTGAGTGGAGACCAAGGCCTCATGCACACAAGTATATTTGGGATGTATATAATTGGAATCCCGAATAGAATGTCATTTCTAGAGATGAGCAAATCGAATCTGACAAAGTCAAATTTGTTCCCAATTTCATGAAAATTTTGATTTGCTTCCTGGTAACGAATTGCTTCATTTACTACATTTTGTGCGGGCCAGGGGGCTAAAATGGCGGCTACACATGTGAGGACATGGGGCAAGGAACTCTGGGAAGGTGGGAAGGTGGGTAGGTGGGATCGCCCTGAATCACATGGTGGCATGCAGCCTATCAGCAGCCAGCCAGCCTTGTGATGTCACAGCCCTATACATTCGGCAGCCTTTATAGAAGACGTGCATTTTGCTGAGAGAGCAGAGACTGTTACTAACTGACGATAGAGATCTGTCTAGCGGCGAATCCATTCACCTCAAGCCTGCATTCATTCTGGCTAGAGAGAGAGCAGGCACTGTGTGGTCTCTTATCAGCGTTACTGTTGCTGACAATACAGAGAGATCAGTACAGGGGAAATCCATTGACCTCAAGCCTGCATCACTGCTGGCAGGCAGGCAGGGACAGTTCAGAAGTCGTTTCATAGTCTGCCAATTTAGATTATCAGTGATCACAGGAAGCACTGTGACTCCCCATTCAAAACTGCAAGCAACCATAGTGCAGGCAGGCAGAGTTCAGAGAGAGAGAGAGTATGCTTTTTTTCTGTTGCAACTGTACTAGGGGGGAATTACTGTAAAAAAGGGAAAAATATATGCACTCCGCAGTTATACTTTTTTTCTGGTTAAAGGGTTTGTTCTTTTTTATAGTAATCTGGTGCAAACGGAGTCCGATCTGAACAGCTATTGGCTGATCATTAGCCAATGACTGCCACAACCGATGAATCAGTAAAAAAAGGTGTGAATGTGATTAACATATTCATGAGGGGCAGGGCAAAGCGGCAGCTGGGAGGAGGTGCAGCAGAAAATGTCACAGCTGAGTAAGTGACGTGGCACTCACAACATGGCCGACAACGCTGAGTGAAATGTGAGCGCCAGTCACAGGAAGCCAGTAACAAACAGTATCTTCAGGGAAAATTTTAAAATAACTACAAAGGAACACCAGACAAGAGAAAGAAACCAGGCACAGAACTGTTGAGCTAAATATAATGATTTGCACCATGTAACTATAAAAAAGAACCATCGGACAAACCCTTTAAAGCTTATAGGGGGCAGTAAGTGTAAAAGCACTTGATTGTTATGCTTATTTCTGGTGCAACCATACTGGGGTGTATTACTGTAACAAAAATGAAAAATATATGCACTGCGCAGTTCTTCATTTTTTCTAGTTAAAGCTAATAGGGGGCAGTAAGTGTAAAAGCACTAGATTGTTACACTTATTTCTGTTGCAGCCGTATAGGGGCAAATTGCTCTATAAAAAGTACAATATACACGCACACCACTGTTCTACAAGTATGTCAGGCAGAGTAGTGCCAGGCCTAAATTCATCAGGCGCAGACAGAGTTCGCAGCAGAGTAGGGGCGCGTGGCAGCAGGAATCACAGTGAGAGGTCTGAGCTCCCAGTGTCAGCTAGCAGTCGTGTCTCGACCAGCAACCCAGCAGCCCAAGTGACATCCGACACCCTCAGTCAACAGTTGGTGGGTTCCTCAGACTCAACTCTCATTTGGCATGGCCTTCATGCTGCTGCTGCTGCCACCTCCTGGCTCTGTCATTTTGCGGCCATATGGTCTCCTCATGCTGATGCTGCAACCTACAGGCTCTGTAATTGTGCCGCCATATAGTCTACTCATGCTGATGCTGCCACCTCCAGGCTCTGTCATTGTGCAGCCATTTGGTCTCATTATGCTGATGCTGCCAACTCCAGGCTCTGTCATTGTGCCGCCGTATGGTCTCCTCATGCTGATGCCAACTCCAGGCTCTGTCATAGTGCCGATCTGCGGCCTACATAGGCTGCCACCACCTCTAGGATGTGTCATTGTGCCACCATGTGATCTCCTCATGCTGCTGGCACATTAAACTTGTTAAAGAGGTACTCCGGTGGAAAAAAAATTTATTAGGTCTTTTTAGTCAACTGGTGCCAGAAAGTTAAACAGATTTGTAAATTACTATAAAAAAAATCTTAATCCTTCCAGTACTTATCAGCTGCTGTAAACTACAGAGGAAATTATTTTCTTTTTGGATTTCTTTTCTGTCTGTCCACAGGAACTGTCCAGAGCTGGAGAAAATCCCCATAGCAAATCTATGTTGCTCTGGACAGTTCCTGACACGTACAGAGATGTCAGCAAAGAGCACTGTGGACAGACAGAAAAAAATTCAAAAAGAAAAGAATTTCCTCTGTTGTATACAGCTGCTAAAAAATTCTGAAAGGATTAAAGAGGTACTCCACTGGAAAACATTTTCTTTTAAATAAACTGGTGCCAGAAAGTTAAACAGAGAGTATCTCTTCAAAATCTTCAATTGTGCCGCCCTATGTTCTCATCATGCTGATGCCACCTCCAGGCTCTGTTATTGTGCCGCTCTGCAGCCTACATAGGCTGCCACCACCTCCAGGCTGTGCCATTCGGCCATCACATGGTCTTCTCCTGCTGCCGCCACCTCAAGGCTGTGTCATTCTGCCGCCCTATGGTCTTGTCATGCTGATGACACCTCCACGCTCTGTCACTGTGCCACTCTGCGGCCTACGTAGGCTGCCGCCACCTCCAGGCTGTGCCATTCTGCTGCCATAAGGTCTCCTCATGCTGCTGCCACCTCCAGGCTCTATCATTGTGCCACCCTATGGTCTCGTCATGCTGATGCCACCTCCAGGCTCTACCATTGTGCTGCTCTGCGGCCTACATAGGCTGACGCCACTTCCAGGCTGTGTCATTCTGCCGCCATATGGTCTTCTCATGCTGTCGCCACCTCTAGGCTGTGTCATTCTGCCACCATATGGTCTCCTTATGATGCTGCCACATCCAGGCTGTATACCAGTGCAGCCCTATGGTTTTGTCATGCTGCTGCTATCTCCAGGCTCTGTCATTGTGCTGCCTTGTGATTTTCTTGTTTTATTGATTTTATGGTAATACAGTAATTTTTCAAAGTAAACACTTCAGGCCCCCGGGACACTCAGTCGCAGAGCCCATTGAGCGGGGGAGACGCTGCGAGGCAGGGCCTGGAACAGGTGGTAGCTCACCTTGCGGCAGACTCCAGCTCGATTTTAAGATACAAGTACAAGCTTTTTCATAGTTTACACTGCAGCAATTATACACTATTGGAGCTGGAATTGGAGTGGCTGCTGGCACCAGACTTGCCCTCCAAAAAAAGGATTTAAAGCACTCATTCCAATTACCAGGCTCTGTCATTGTGCTGCTCTGCGACAGTGATTCTAATAGTGACACCTGAAATCTGCATGCCACACTAAATAACAGTATTATTTCACTACCCCAGCACACTCTCTATGCGTGTTATGGCAAGACAAAGTGTTTTACACCCCTATTGAGGCCTTTGCAAGCACTGAAGTGAGTACTTCTAGAGTGGTCAGAAAAACATTGTGTAATGTAGTTTCGTTTTACAAACCAAATTTTGAGCAAGGCAGGTTTTACATGCTTACTTTTTAGGGAAAGTATTAAGGTTACTTGAGGATCTGACGTTTCAGACCCAGACATGCAACCTTCCTACGGCTGTCTGACATTGTTTTTGCTTTGTTTTTGAAGCCATACACACAAAACAAAGTGTTATAAGGCCGCTAAGTGCTTTAAATAAAATATAATGTTTTACTCCTAAAAATAGTTGTTTTTACATTGTTTTTCCAATAAAATTTTGGTTTACTGTGGCTATCCCAGTATCATAAAATTTGTAGCACACTGACCCACCCGTACTGTAAATCTCTTGCTTCTCTACTAACATTGTTGCCTGTCAAACCTACTTTCTCCAGCCGTCATTTGAATGCTTCTAGTTTGTCCAGAGGGAAATCATTCAGAAGTACTAAAATAAAGCAAAGTGGCAGCTTGTTGTTACCTTGTTGCTTCAAGGAATTTAGGGTTTCATTTGGTTGTGAGTTAGTTCTGTGATAATAATGCAATATGGCATAATATCAATATCTGGTGTGTGGATGTTCTGCAGGGATGTAGCAAAGTTCCTTTGTTGGTGTTAAAATTATTTCCTTTCTGTTAAGGTATTAAACCATTTATGATAGTTTGTCAATGCATTAATAAGTAATAGGAGAATCGTATCCATGTACATATGCTCGTTTATGACATGTACCTTCAATGACTATGCCACTAAATTCCTTCGAATATATTTATATATATACATATATATATATATATATATATATATATATATATATATATATTACTAACAAAATTCAAAGCAGAATTGGTTTAGTTGCTAACAGTAACCAGTGACAACACAGCTTCCATTTTTAAGACCCACAATTGAAATGTTCTTAAAAGTGTAACCTATGGTGGCGGCATCCAAGCATGAATTTGCAAGAACATGGTCTGTTTGCACAAAATAATTTTTTTCTATAACAAAACTTTATAAAATTTTTAAACAGGGAACAACTTATGTGGGTGGCAGGGACCTAAAAATTTAGCCGACAATAATAAAAATGTAGAAAGGGGCCATTTAAATGCAAAAATAATATATTTTTTAGAATTCATTTTGTTAAACTTTTCATTAGTAATTTATTTTAATGTGTTTAATAAGGTGTGTGTGTGTTTTAACTTTTTTCTCTTTTTTTTTTTATTTTTAGGTAGTACTAATACTCCCATTATCAAACAGACTGTTCCATGATGGGAGTGGTAGTACCTGTACTAACAGACAGATCGCCCCGGGGTCTGACACCTGTTGTGATCCTCCTATACAATGTATAGATGTGGCGGCCGGCTGCTCTTCTGCGTGATCCTGCACTATGTTCTGCGATGTAAGGTTCTCCACATCCCAGATTCATATTTCCCACAGAGAGCTGTGACTGGCTAAATGGTTCCAGTCAATCACAACTCTCTGTGGTAAATATGAATAGGTGTATCAGTGCAGGGGACCATAGAAGAGCGGCCGCATCTATACATTATACAGAAGGATCTCAATGGGTGTGACCCGGGGCTATCTTTTATTAAAGCGCAACTATCACAGATTTTAACCCCCCATAAACTAGCCCCAGGATCACCAAGTTGTTAAAATTACAATTCAAGCATACTTTTTTCTGCTTTCTAGTCAGGAACAGTCGGATATCCCCTGTATGTCAGCGCTGGGACCGCTGTGTGATTGACATACAAGTCCCAGCGCATAGGCCCCTTATTCTTCTTATAAGCGGGTGGCGCATAAACAGTTCCCGTTCTTCTGTATCCAGCAGTGATGCGATGCGGGCGGCCACAGAAAGCTCTCAGTCCCTAAGGCCCTATGCCCAGAGTAATGCAGTAGCGGAATGAGCCATCCGCCCATTCTCTTGTCTTCCCAGAGTGGCCAGCCACATCACATCACCACTGTGTACAGGAGAATGGACAATGTTTATTCTTTTACAGTAGAAAACTCTCCACTCACATATAAGAATAAGGGGCATATGCGCTGGGACCTGTCAATCACACAGCGGTCCCAGCCCTGACATACAGGGGATATCCAACTGTTTGCTGACTTTCATAAAAAGCATTTTTTTGCCCAATTAAAGCTGCTAGAAAGCAGCAAAAAGTATGCTTGAACTGTAATTTCTCACAAATTTGTCATCCTGGGGCTAGTTTATGGGGGTTAAAATCTGTGACAGTTGCGCTTTAACTGCAGGTACTACTGCTCTCAACATGGAGCACACTCAGCTCCATGCTGGGAGCTGTAGTATTTACATTATTAAAGGGGTACTCCACTGCCCCAGCATTTGGAACATTTTGTTACGAACTCTGGGTGCGGGCTGTGGGGGTCGTAATGTAATGGACACGCCCCCTCAATGCAAGTCTATGGGAAGGGGCATGGCGGCTGCGACTTGCATTGAGGGGGCCTTGTGTGATGTCACGACCCCGCAGCCAGCACCCAGTATTTGAAACAATATGTTCCAAACGCTGGGGCAGTGGAGTACCCCTCTAAGTCTTTTGAAAAGTCTGGACTGCCCAAAGATTTTGGAAGAGACAGCAGGATGGTGCACCTTTACATTTTCAGTCAGATGTTCACCAATACATGAATAAAACTCTACCGGAACATTGAAACAACTATTTACCAATCTTGCATTGGCTTCACGATTGCCAGCTGTACCACCCTCTGACTTCTTTCTTTGGGGCTTCATCAAAGACTTAGTGTATTCTCCCCCCATCCTCCAGCTACAGGGTCTGAACCAACTGGGACCGTATATCACTCCATCCATATCCAAGGATATGCTGTTACACCTCTGGACAGAACTGGACTACTACCTAGACATCTGCTGTCATAGAAAGGAAAAGAAAACATATATATCTGCGCTCAGAGGAATGATTCTTATCACAGTTTAGGGAAAACCAGCAGTTTGTTGCCGCTTACTCCACAGTGGGGGGATGTAAACTTCTTTTTACATACCCTCCTCCAAGTAGGTATATCTCATTGCCATCCGGGGCCCAGGCTCAGGTCTTCCACAACATTCAGACATTTACTCCAATCCTAATAGTATAAAGGTTTATTTGCGACGCGTTTCTTAGGTATAACAGGCTATTTGCCACCTCCCTGATCAGGCTTATTAAACAGTTACAATACAAACAGTTTATATACATAGGTTTCTTACAGTGTTTACGGTGGAACGCATTGTTAAATCGGATATCCGTAACTGGGAGGGTCCTACAGTGGGTATTAAAAACTGCAAATATTATCATATTGGGCTTAAAATAGGATGTGTACACCACTTAGAGTATAAAATGAACATATATCCTATGTAATATGCATATCATTATTCTATGTAACAATACACTCTGTGTTCATCTACATTACAATAAATATATATAAAAATATCAAGATAGTAGGTTATAAAAACTGTGTTAAAATAGAACAAAACAAACAATCAATACACTTGCTCTAATAAAATGTTCAATGAAAAAAATCCAGTACATCTCCTTGTTGCAGAGCATTTTAAAATAATGATTTATAATTCTCTATAGCGGAGTAACCTTCATAGCTGTAAAATATTTCTCATGGTGGGTTAAAAAATGACGAGATACACTATGCAATGTGTATCCATTGTTAATGTTGGACCGGTGTTTATTAATTTGTATTCTCAGACTATTAATGGTCCTACCTATATATCTTAGTGCACAAGGACACTCAATCATATAAATAATAAAATTTCTACTGCAACTAAGATGTTCTTTAATGTAATAAGGTTGGGTTTACCTGGGATAATCACTTCTGTTCTTTTATTGCAAATATGTGCACAACATTTACATTGGTTGACACTGCACTTATATGCCCCCCTAATATCTCCCCACAAGCCCATTTTTGGTTTGAGTTTTATACGTTGTCTGTGGGGTATTGAGGAGGAAAGAATATTTTTCAATGTTTCACTTCTTCTAAAGATGCATCTGAGTTTATCATGATGAATTTACCACGAGTGACTCCTCAGTGACTCCTCAGTAGTGTTGAGCGGCATAGGCCATATTCGAATTCGCGAATATTCGCGAATATATGGACGAATATTCGTCATATATTCGCGAATATTCGCATATTCGTAATATTCTCGATTTATTTTTGCATACGCAAATATTCACGTATGCGAAAATTCACATATGCGAAAATTAGCATATACAGAAATTAACGTAACCGAAAATTCGCATATGCGAAAATTAGCATATGCAAATATTCGCATATGCGAAAATGCGCACACCCGTCTCACACAGTAGTATTCGAGCCTTCTTTACACCACACAAGCTGGAAGCAGAGAGGGATGATCACTGTGATGTGTACTGTGAAAAAAAAAAAGAATACTAAAAAAAAAAATAAGAATATTCGTAATTACGAATATATAGTGCTATATTCGCGAATATTCGCGAATTCGCGAATATGCGATATTCGCGAATAAAATTTGCATTGCGAATATTCGCGAGCAACACTACTCCTCAGTATTGTTCCATATCAAAATGATATTGGGGGAGAATGATCAAAACCTGTGCAGAGGAAGAGTGGTGCAGTTGCCCATAGCAACCAATCAGATTGCTTCTTTCATTTTCCACAGGCCTCTTTAGAGGCCTGTGGAAAATGAAAGAAGCAATCTGATTGGTTGCTATGGGCAACTGCACCACTCTTCCTCTGCACAGGTTTTGATAAATCTCCCCCATTGTCGATAAATCTTATATAAAACACCAACCCGTGGATCACGATACTGAGGAGTCACTCGTGGATTTCATAAGGGATCAGAATAGAAATGACTAGGGTCTAAGCTTTACATGACATGTCAGCCCCCTTGAGGTGGTCTTCCTGGACCTTAACCCCTTAAGGACCAATACAAGTAAACCTGTATGCCCCTGAAAGACCAGGCCTGTCTTTTTTTTTTAATCGGGGATGTCTGTCTTTATTAGAGAATAACTATTGTAACGTTTTGCCAATCAAGATAATTCTTGTTTTGTCACAAGTTGTCCTTCATGTACATAGTAAAAGTAAGCCGATATCATTTGTAGTTTTATATTTACAATGCAAAAAATCCTGAAATTTTTTTAAAAAATAAGATTTTTTGCTATTTTAACACTAATAGTTTGTATATATTTATATTTACTGACCAAATAGTTTATGAACCTTATACTTTCAGATGTCTACTTTATTTTGACAGCATTTTTTTTGTTTTTAATTAACATTTTAAATTAATTAAAAGCCTAACAATTTAACTTGAAATTTAGAAAATTTGAAAAGTACATATTTTTTTATGTGCTATGCAAGGTTTGCAGAAATTTGAAGGTGTTAGAACATAGGAACACCCCCCAAATGACCCCATTTTAAAAACTAGACCCCTCAAGGTATTTGCTAGAGATTCGCTACAGTGATTATTTTGACACCATAGTTTTTTGGCAGGAATTATTACAAAGTCAGTGTTAAAAATTAGAAATTTGTATTTTTTTCAAAAATCAGCAACCAAATGGGATTTTGTTATCCAGCGTCAATTACTGGACTCAACAGCCACGTCCTCCAGGCCACTCTGCAACCTCCCGTCCGAAGCCAGGGCAAATTCCAACTTGCGGGACATACCGGGATCGAGTGCATTTGAGGTCAGCTGACCTGCAATCAGCTGACCGATTACATCAAACACCCCTGCCTCTACACGCCGCTTTCATCGTGCGGTATCCATCTTCACGCCAAAGCGAGCACTGTTACCATCTGCAGGCAATGGTACTAGACTGTGAGAAGAGGCTTGACTCCATTACTGGTTGTCGCCACCTCCAGTCGAAAAGTCACCATCCCATGGAATCACATCTCGAGACCCTGTGAACATCTGAGCAAAGGGCGGTGAGTGGCACAGTGTGCCCAGTTTTCCTTTAAACAGAATATACATGGAGACGCTGTCAATTTAAAGATCCAGTGTCTGCTGGGAATATTGAGGGACATTTATCAATGCTTGCTTATGTATTCTTTTTTTTAGTAATTTTTTCCTTACTTTTTTTTTGCTTATGTGCGACGTATTTATCAACTGGTTTCAGCCTGTTGATAATTTTCTTTCACGTAAGCAATTTTTCCTTTTTTACTTTGGTAGTAGCTTTTTCTGCTCCATGTTTGAGCTGGAGTAAATTTAGTAAATTTTTAACGCTGTTGTGACTTTTTTTTGCGCAGTTGCGACTGTCGCAGTTAATAAATACCTGACTACTCGTAGTCCATTTTAAAATTATTACTACATAGTAAATTTTAGGAAAACTTGCTTTTCTCGCTTTCCAGTCAAAATGTCGCACGAAAAATCGTGTAGTCGCAGTTGCGACAATTTTGCGACAATTATAGTAAAGAAAACCTGACTAAACCCGTTGATAAATGTCCATAAATATTGTTGTATCAAATTTGGACATATCATTTATCCACAGGATTGGAAACATTAGGAATTAATTGGATTCTGCATTTTATTATATTTTTTTCAGGACTTTATTTTTACAGGTTATTCCACCACAGGACTTTATTTTTACAGGCTATTCCACTACAGGACTTTATTTATTTTTTGGCAATATTATTATTATTTTTTATAAATCTATTTTTATGTATTTTCTTTGCATGATTTTCACATGTAACAATTTACATAAGGGTGAAACGCAGTAATATATCAGATCACCATTTCTTTAAAGAATTGTACTAATAAGTTCTCTTAAGTGAGCCTATTTACCGCAAGGGCCCTGCGGAGGCATAACTTTTAGAGAAATTTTTTTATTAACATTTTATTACTGTATATTAAATAGTGTATTAATTATAACTGGCTTCATTATTTACACCAGATATCCATCACATACTCATAGATGTGGGTGAGACACTGAGGACTGACCTCTTTGTTTCTATATTTTTTCCATTATATTCCTTGAGTGAAGGACTCCAGTTAACCTTGTGTCCCTTTAGTGTGAGCTCCACATACTCTCTTTTTTATCTTAAACATTGAAAAATATTCTTGCCCCCTCAATACCCCATAGACAACATATAAAACATAAACCAAAAGTGGGGTTGTGGGGAAATATTAGGGGGGCATATAAGTGCAGTGTCAACCGATGTAAATGTTGTGCACATATTTGCAATATAAGAACAGAAGTGATGATCCTGGGTGAACTCAAACCTTATTACATTAATGAACATCTTAGTTGCAGTAGTTATTTTATTACTTATATGATTGAGTGTCCTTGTGGACTAAGATATATAGGTAGGACCATTAATAGTCTGAGAATACAAATTCATAAACACCGGTCCAACATTAACAATGGATACACATTGCATAGTGTATCTCATCATTTTTTAACCCACAATGAGAAAGATTCTTACAGCTACGAAGGTCACTCTGTTAGAGAGAATTATAAATCAGAATTTTAAAATGCTCTGCAACAAGGAGATGTACTGGATTTTTACATTAAACACTTTATTTCCTCAGGGTTTAAATGAAATTTTAGAACAAGTGTATTGATTGTTTATTTGTTTTATTTTAACACAGTTTTTTTTATAACCGACTATCTTTATATTTTTTTATACATATTTATTGTAATGTAGATGAACACAGTGTATTGTTACATAGAATAATGAAATGCATATTACATAGGATATATGTTCATTTTATACTCTAAGTGGTGTACATATCCTATTTGAAACCCAATATGATAATATTTGCAGTTTTAATACCCACTATAGCCTTTCCGGTTCCGGATATCCGATTTAACAATACGTTCCACCGTAAACAGGAAGTGACATCACTTGGAACGCATAGCGTGTCACGTGATCGGACTTCGACCGGAAGTTTGTCAGACATTGAGCGATGCCTGTTTGTATTGTAACTGTTTAATAAGCCTGATGAGGGAGGTGGCAAATAGCCTGCTATACCTCAGAAACGCGTCGCAAATAAACCTTTATACTATTAGGATTGGAGTCAATGTCTGAATGTTGTGAAAGATCTGAGTCTGGGCCCCGGATAGCAATGTGATATACCTACTTGGAGGAGGGTATGTAAAAAGAAGTTTACATCCCCCCACTGTGGAGTAAGTGGCAGCAAACTGCTGGTTTCCTCTAAACTGTGATAAGAATCATTCCTCTGAGCACAGATATATATGTTTTCTTTTCCTTACTGTGATTGTATTTTACGGATCTACCTTGTGTATATCTGAATGTGAATATCTGCGCCCTCCTATTGACCTATATGGATGCCTTTATGGTGGAGGAAGATTTCACTAATTGATGTTGACGTGGCTTCAGTGGTGTTTGTGGTGAATTCTGCTTAGTGGAGGTCCCCACCTGCACCTGGTGAGTCCAAATCATCACTGCCCACATTTATATATTTTGGTTATACTGGTCAGCAGTGCTCCCTAATTTTTGTTTTTATTAGAAATCTGCTGTGTCACCCTTAGGCTAAGTTTCCACTTTTTTTTTTTTTCTGGCAGTTTTTGAGCCAAAACTAGAAGTGTATTCAAAAGGAACAGGATATATAAAGGAAGGACTTGCACTTCTCCTCCCTTATGGATCCTCTTCTGACTTTGGCTCAAAAATTGCAGTGGCAGTATTCCATAAACTGCCAGAAAAAAAAAACAAGCGGAAACTTAGCCTTAGAAATCACTTTAAACATTTGTAGTGTGTAGAGAAAATGCTTCTTAACATGCGTCTTTTCATGTTAATAAAGTTGTGTTATGTTCTCATAGTTATGAATGCTGGTATAATGAAGGAAACTGTCAGGATTCGGCAGGCTGGAGGTGGATCCTCTGTGTAAGAGAGGGATTGGCGTGGACCGTGCCGGCGGACCGGTTCTAAGTTGCTACTGGTATTCACCAGAGCCCGCCGCAAAGCGGGATGGTCTTGCAGCGGCGGTAGCAACCAGGTCGTATCCACCGGTAACTGCTCAACCTCTCTGACTGCTGAGATAGGCGCGGTACAAGGGATTAGACAAGAGCAAGGTCGGACGTAGCAGAAGGTCAGGGCAGGCAGCAAGGATCATAGTCAGGGGCAATGGCAAGAGGTCTGGAACACTGGCTTGGGATACACAAGGAACGCTTTCACTGACACAATGGCAACAAGATCTGGCAAGGAAGTGAAGGGGAAGTGAGGTAATATAGGGAAGTGCACAGGTGAACACACTAATTAAAACCATGCGCCAATCAGTGGCGCACTGGCCCTTTAAATCGCAGCGAGCCGGCATGCGCGCACCCTAGGGAGCGGGGACACACGCGCCGGGACAGCACAGACGGGGAACGAGTCTGGTAAGCGGGCAGGGATGCGCACCGCGAGCGGGTGCGTCCCGCATCGCGAATCGCATCCCGGCTAGGGACATTATCCCACCGCTCCCGTTCAGCGGGTCTGACCGGGGTGCTGCGAACAGGAGAACGCTGTGAGCACTCCGGGGAGGAGCGGGGACCCAGAGCGCTCGGCGTAACAGAAACTGTGGAGAAAATGTCATGTCTTCTGTGAGGAAGTTCAATCTGGGGGGTCATTGGGGAATCAAACAAGATCCTTGGCATCCTCAAAGTTGAGGGCTAGAAGAGGAAGAGTTTGGAGTCACTGCCATAGTTGCCTAATTTGAACCCCATAAAAAATCTTTGATATTATTTGAAGAAGGTGGAGGAATGAGCTAAGATTCCTCAGGAATGCTGCAAGAAGTTGTCTGGCTATGCATCACATTTCAACAGGTCATAACGGCCAAAAGGTGCTCTACAGAGTACTAAATCCGCTTGCCATGAAGTGGTTTAATAATTCTGAGCCATCATTTAAGCGGTACTCCAGTGGAACAATTTTTTTTAAATCAACTGGTGCTAGAAAGATAACAGATTTGTAAATGACTTCTATTTACAAATCTTGATCCTTCCAGTACTTATCAGCTGCTGTATGCTTCAAAGGAATTCTTTTCTTTTTGAATTTCCTTCCTGTCTGACCACAGTGCTCTCTGCTGACACCTCTGTCCATGTCAGGAACTGTGCAGAGTAAGAGCAAATCCCCATAGGAAACCTATCCTGCTCTGGACAGTTCCTGACATGGACAGAGGTGTCAGCAGAGAGCACTGAGGTCAGACAGAAAATAAATTAAAAAAGAAAAGAACTTCCTCTGCAGTATACAGCAGCTGATAAATTTTGGAATCTGGAAGGTTTAAGATTTTTAAATAGAAGTAATTTACAAGTCTTGTATAATAACAAGGATTGTCAACTCACCCAATCCTCAGCACAGCAAGAAGACTTCCAGTTCAGGAAGAAAAGTGCAGGAGCCAGCAGTATAATAAACTTCACCTTTATTCGCAATCCATATAAAACTTCGACATGGCGTCTCAAAATACAAACCATAAAGCCTCCTGGATAAGCAACATGATGCGTTTCAGGTCATGTGACCTTTCATCTGATGAAAGGTCACATGACCTGAAACGTGTCATGTTGTTTATCCAGGAGGTTTTATCGTTTGTATTTTGAGACGCCATGTCGAAGTTTTATATGGATTACGAATAAAGGTGAAGTTTATTATACTGCTGGCTCCTGCACTTTTCTTGCTAATTTACAAGTCTGTTTAACTTTCTGGCACCAGTTGATTTTAAAATAATTATTTTCCATTGGAGTACCCCTTTAAAAGTGGTACTCCATAAGAAACCACTTATGTTGCATTGGCATAAGTAAATTGCTCTTGTTTTTTTGTTTTTTTCTTCTGTATATGCACAAATTATATAAAAAAAACAAATGACCACTTTTTTACACAGTCAATCCTTTACAATGCAGATCACATGACACATTTGGACACAACTAATTATTCTTTCTGTATGTTCCATATATATATATATATATATATATATATATATATATATATATATATATATCCCTAAAATATAAATAAATAAATATTTTACAAATACATTTCACCTAAGAGCAATAGCAGAGCTGTGCATTAGTATTTCAACAGCTAAGATCAGTGTCATTTTCCCGGATAAAAGCTGTGATTTTTTTTCTTTTAACTTGGCAGATGCTTTATGGACATGCAGAGAATATTTTGAACATAAATTTAGCTTAATGCATTGACAAATGGCTCCAAACATGCCTTGCATCCTTATTCCATATCAAGATTTAGGGGCTTAGTGTGACATTTATGGGGATGCCTGCAGTATTGTTCATATTGTGTGGTGTAAATTAAGCCCCTTGGTATCTCTAGAGTCTTTGTCTAGATTTATAAAGCAGTGAGTAGAAAATCTCCAGTCAGATGAAATCTCTACAATCCATTTTATTCCATGGAACTGATGCATCCATCTTCTGTAAGACTCTTGCCCTTTATATATTAGTAGCTTAGTGTTTTGTGTTTGTTTTGGATGTGTGATAAGTTTTAATGTTTGATTGATAATATTTTAACCAGGTGTTAGCTGGGTAGTTAGTAGATAGATAAATAGATAGATAGATATGAGATAGATAGATAGATAGATAGATAGATATGAGATAGATATGAGGAAGATAGACATGAGATAGATAGATAGATAGATATGAGATAGATATGAGGAAGATAGACATGAGATAGATAGATAGATAGATAGATAGATAGATAGATAGATAGATAGATAGATATGAGATAGATAGATAGATATATAGATAAATAGATAGAAGAGATGATAGATAGTAGATAGATACATATGAGATAGACATGAGATAGATAGAAAAATAGCCACACAACAAAGCCCGGAGACAGCACACCAGAGTAAACAGCAGTAGGTGGGTGCAAGCCAAGGTGAACAGTCCCAGTCGCAGACTGTATAGTAGATATCCAAAGTCGGTTTAGGCAGCACATCAATCCAGGTTCAAGCAAGGTGCAGTTTTATTTTCCCATATCCAGATACAACGTTTCAGCAGTATCACACTGCCTTTCTCAAGCATGCTTGAGAAAGGCAGTGTGATACTGTTGAAACGTTGTATCTGGATAGGGGGAAATAAAACTGCACCTTGCTTGAACCTGGATTGGTGTGCTTCCTAAACCGACTTTGGATAGATAGATAGATAGATAGATAGATAGATAAGGCAGAAAAGTCTGCAGCACACAATAAAGTAGTGAAAATCAATGGTGGTTTATGCCATCTCCGGCAAAGTTACAGTGATATGTTTCAACATTCTATCACCGCCTTTCTCAAGCATGAACATGTGCACAATGATCAGCTTTAAATAGCCCAAAATATATTACAATCATTTAGTGAATACAATAAGGTACATAACAGTGAATTATTCATAATCAATCATCACATCATAATCAATACATAGTGAAAAACGTCATTTTAGTGATATATTCAGTACAGACCAAAAGTTTGGAAACACCTTCTCATTCAGAATTTTCTTTATTTTCATGACTATGAAAATTGTAGATTCACACTGAAGGCATCAAAACTATGAATTAACACATGTGGAATTATATACATAACAAAAATATTTGAAAATATGTCATATTCTAGGTTCTAGACACCTTTTGCTTTGATTACTGCTTTGCACACTCTTGATGAGCTTCAAGAGGTAGTCACCTGAAATGGTCTTCCAACAGTCTTGAAGGAGTTCCCAGAGATGCTTAGCACTTGTTGGCCCTTTTTGCCTTCACTCTGCGGTCCAGCTCACCCCAAACCATCTCGATTGGGTTCAGGTCCGGTGACTGTGGAGGCCAGGTCATCTGGCGCAGCACCCCATCACTCTCGTCTTGGTCAAATAGCCCTTACACAGCCTGGAGGTGTGTTTGGGGTCATTGTCCTGTTGAAAAATAAATTATGGTCCAACTAAATGCAAACGGATGGAATAGCATGCCGCTGCAAGATGCTGTGGTAGCCATGCTGGTTCAGTATGCCTTAAATTTTGAATAAATCCCCAACAGTGTCACCAGCAAAGCAGCCCCACACCATCACACCTCCTCCACACCAGCGCACCTGTTAAGTGAACCATTTCAGGTGACTACCTCTTGAATCTCAACAAGAGAATTCCAAGGGTGTGCAAAGCAGTAATCAAAGCAAAAGGTGGCTACATTGAAGAACCTAGAATATGACATATTTTCAGTTGTTTCACACTTTTTTGTCATGTATATAATTCCACATGTGTTAATTCATAGTTTTAATGCCTTCAGTGTGAATCTACAATTTTCATAGTCATGAAAATAAAGAAAAACTTTTGGTTTGAACTGTAAGTGTGCATTTCATTTCCTGATATCACCACCAGTTGGTACATATGTAATACAGTTAAAAAGCACATAACAATGTGATCTACTATATCTATAACTAATCTACAACAGATGTGGCTTGTGGACACTCACCAAAGATGTCGGGCATTCGCCATAAAGCCGTGGGTGAAAAGATGACTGCACCTGCGCACGTAAAGTGTGGCACAGTCTGTCAGAACAGAGCGGAACTACAGTGGTCCCTCAACATACAATGGTAATTCGTTCCAAACGACTCATCGTTTGTCGAATCCATCGTATGTTGAGGGATCCGTACAATGTAAAAGAATGTATAGGAAGCTGTACTCACCTGTCCCCGTCGCTCCGCACCAGGTCCTCACCCTCCCGATGCTGTCCCAGGGGCTCCTGATGCTGTCCCGCTGCTCCGGTGTCTTCTTCGCGATCCTCCGGTGTCTTGCGCATCTTCTGCAGGGTCTGGGCCTCGCTTTCTGGTGACGTTATTACGCTGCTGCACCAGCGCGGCGTGCGTAGTGACGTAATAACGACGCCGGAAAGCGAGGCCCGGACCCTGGAGAAGATGCGCAAGACACCGGAGGATCGCGAAGTGGACCCGGAGCAGCGGGAATAGGTACGAGAACTTGCCAGGGATGCTTAAACTGCTATCCGACAGCAGCTTAAGCATTTTGCGCTGTCGGATAGCAGTTAATGCGATGGCCCCGACATATAAAAGCATCGTATGTCGATGCTGACATCGACATGCGATGGCCTCTGAGAGGCCATCGTATGTCGATTTTATCATATGTCGGGGCCATCGTAGGTCGGGGGGTTACTGTACGTATTTGCCTCTATTCAGCCAATGACTGCTTAGCACCAGATGCAATAGCAACTAAGTCACATGACAATTAGCGCATGTGTGCCCGTATATTGTAGCTCAAGCGGTCATATCGCTTAACCTCCTGAGCGGTAATCCCGAGCGTGACTCGGGGTTAATTTTCCCTGCCAGGATCGGTAATCCCGAGTCACGCTCGGGGTAGAATTGCAGAGTTCCCGGCCGGGCTGCACGATATATCGCAAAGGCAATGCGATATAGCGATGCGGCCCCCCGGGAAAACATGCGATTATCTGCTCTGGTTGGCTCGCGTTGTGGGGGCCGGCCAGAGCAGGTAAAGAAAAATACTAAAAGTCAGTGTTTCCCTACCAGGGGGCCTCCAGCTGTTGCAAAACTACAACTCTCAGAATGCCCGAACAGCCAAAGGCTGTCCGGGCATGCTGGGAGTAGTAGTTTCACAACAGCTGGAGGCCCCCTGGTAGAAAAACACTGAGCTAAGTGTTAAAGGAAGAAGTAGTAAAATAAAAAAAACTTTTGCTCACCTAGTCCCGGTCCCTGCAGATGCCGTTCCCCTCCGTGCGGTCCGGGGTGTCCTCTCTTCACTATTCATCTTCTAGGACCTTTCATTTTTCAGCCAATCACAGGCCGCAGTGGTGTAAAGCCTGTGATTGGCTGAAGGGGAAAGGGCTTGTTCTGCAGCAAATACACTAGGTTTGAAATCTGCCGGCAAACCTAGTGTATTTGCTGCAGGACAAGGTGACAAGGGGGGGGGGGGGAGAATGTGACAGGGGGGAATGTGACAGGGGGGAATGTGACTGGGGGGGGATGTGACAAGGGGGGAATGTGACAGGGGGGAATGTGACTGGGGGGGGATGTGACAAGGGGGGAATGTGACAGGGGGGGAATGTGACAGGGGGGGGGAATGTGACAGGGGGGAATGTGACAGGGGGGGAATGTGACAGGGGGGGAATGCGACTGGGGGGGAATGTGACAAGGGGGGAATGTGACAAGGGGGGGAATGTGACTGGGGGGATGTGACAGGGGGGGATGTGACAGGGGGGGAGGGGAATGTGACATGAAGGGGGGATGTGACAGGGGGGAGGGGAATGTGACATGAAGGGGGGATGTGACAAGGGGGGGGGATGTGACAGGGGGAGGGGAATGTAACATGAAGGGGGAGAATGTGACAAGGGGGGGAATGTGACAAGGGGGGAAGAATGTGACAAGGAGGGGGGAGAATGTGACAAGGAGGGGGGAGAATGTGAGAAGGAGGGGGGAGAATGTGACAAGGAGGGGGGAGAATGTGACGGGGGATGTGACAAGGGAGAGGGGAATGTAACGGGGGAGATGTGAAATGGGCGGAGGGAGATGTGAAATTCAGTTAAAAAAAATTGTACCGCTTTTGGTACACATTTCCAGACAGAATCATACCGCCAGGGAGGTTAAGGGCAAATTACTACTGAGTGGTCATAAAGTAAGGGCATTGTATAGGGTGTAAATGTAAAACTAGCACCCTATATGTCGATAATGAGGTATGTGCCAACCCGAACCCAGACCAACACCAGAAAATGCAGATGGGGTACAGGTGAGCCCGGACAGTGTAGTGTAAGACATCCCTCCACATACCTGTCCAGCTCCAAAACACTTTATTTCTGGACCCTGCTATGGGGAGGTATTTTGCTCAGCACATGGGCTTTCCAATAAGAACACAGTACAAGACGATAGCACCACTAATTGTAGAACCGCGGCAGCAATCTCGTAGTTCCAATTCAATCTGGAAAAAATAATATTGAGTCCCTAATACTTAGTAGAGTGTTTCCACAGACATAATCCGCAGATTAGAGAGAAAGAAAAAAAAAATGATTAAAATAAATACAATAAAATTTGGTCACATATTCTGAACATACATAGGCAGTGACATCTCCAAAATAAAAAGGCTATGGGGGAGTTACCTCAAAAACATAATTGTTGGTCTTGAATTCAATATTCACACCCTTAGGTCTGAGAGTATCCAATGTATATATCAATTTTAACTCTATCACCACCCCTTTTGGGTTGTGGAATGTGGTCCACGATCATGAGACGGAGACACAGTGTGTTTATACTCAGTAAAACGTTTGGACACAGGTAAGTCCAACCTTTGTTTATGAATCCTGTATCAGTGTTGATTTAGGCTTGTTTTTAGGTCACAGGTTGTTTCACCAACAGAAAGGAGCTTGCACGGGCACCAAAAGACATACACAATGAACTCTGAGTTACACGTGAGGTAGAATTTTATTATGAATTCCTTTTTTGTCATGGGATGCACAAATTAACTCCCCTTGTAATAATTTACACAACAGCAACACTGGAAACAGCCTTTGTTCTTTATCGTCAAGTATTTCTGGGATCCGGGTGTACGCATAGCTACATCTGTTTTTACCAAGCTAGACGCCCTCCGGTAAGACATAAGAGGAATTCTTGAAAGGAATCTACAGGTTTATACCCATCTCTAATTAAATGACAATGTTTTCGCATTGCTTGTGACAATTTTGCGGAGGAGTCATTAAACGTAGAGACAAAAGGTATTCTCTCCCCTGCTTTTAAATGTTGGGTTCTTCAACATTAGATGCTGCTCTTTGTGTTTTAATTAGATTTTTAGGATAGCCTCTTTCCCTAAATGCCCCTGACATTTTGTCTAGAGCGGTTTGAAGTTTTTGTTCAGTGTCTATAATTCGTCTGGCTCTAAGCATCTGGCTGTACGCCAGTGATTCCATCATCGCTCGTGGGTGACAACTCTCAAATCGGAGAAGATTATTACAGTCTGTGGCTTTAGTATATAAATCTGTAGTCAACCCACGTTCGTGACAGTAACTGAAACATCTAGAAATTGTACAGTTTCCTGCAAATATGAGTGTAAATTGTAGCTGTGAGTTGTTAAAACATTTTTGAAAATCAACCAACTCTCCCTCACTCCCTGCCCATATGAGGAAGATGTCATCTATGTATCTCCACCACCCCAGGACACGCCTAAAGTGGTGGAATTCATAGATGACAGTCTCCACAAGGTAGGCCATATAGATGTTTGTGTAGTTGGGTGCCACATTGCTGCCCATGGCCGTACCTTGTAACTGCAAAAAAACTTTTAAAAAGAAAATAGTTAAAAAGAAAATAGTTGTTGTCCAACACCACAAAAAGTAAGGAAATCATAAACGTGATCTTATTTTCATCTCATTTTGCCGTTTTAATGTTTGGCGCACCGCCTCAATGCCATGAACATGTTGTACAGATGTATACAAACTGACTACATCAAAGGAGGCTATGTATACTGGTCCTGTAAGTGTGATCTCTCATATGTTATGTAAAATGTCAGTAGTATCCTTTATCCAGAAGTATACCTTCTCAGAGCTTCGTCAAGAAAAATTGAAATGTTTGAAGTAATTGAACCTCAGATCGAGAAAATAGGTCTCACCGGGGGCAACAGATACAATACTGGGGTTACTGGAAAATCAATAGTTTTGATTCATCATCAATCAGACCTTCTTGTACCCTCCCCTAAAGAATGCTCTTAATCTTTTTCTCAATATCCCATCTGGGATCCCAAGACAAACATTGATAAACATCAGGGCCATTCAGCTGTCTCTCTGCCTCTTTAAGGTAGGCACATCTATCCACGACCCCGCCGCCCTTATCAGCGGGTTTTATCACTAGGTCGTGGTCATGGATAAGTGCTTGTAGTGCATCAGTTTCTGGTTTCGTCAAATTGGGATATTTTAAGCATAAATCACCATTTTTATTTGCTCAAATTCCCTTTTTACACAATCCATAAATGTTTAAATCACGTGTGAGTCAACATTTGGCTGAAAGTCACTGATATTTCTCAGTCCGTATTCGGACAAATTAAAGCTACAGGTGTCCTTCACTTGTCTGGAAACATCAGACTTCTCATGTGAGTCAAACCAAACTTTTAATTTTAATCTCCGTACAAATCGTTGGAGATCAAGCTCCAACTGGAACCAATCTGTCCCAGCTGTTGGACAGAAGCTTAACCCATTCCCCAACAATTTAATTTTATCACAGGTACATTTTATCACAGGTAAGTATGCTAGAAGAGATATTTACCACAGAATTAGCAGTCAAGTCCTCTTTCGGGCGTTGCGGTTGGTTGTAGTTTTGGTTCTTGTCTTTATAGCCCCTGTGGTGTTTCCTGCCTTCCCTCCTATAGAATTTTATGGAGGGTTGGGAGAGCCTTAAAAAAGATCACCTTCAACATTATTCACATACATCTCTAGGTACAAATCCTAAAGCATCCTTAGACCTTCTAACATTATTGCATCTAAAACTAGAAAACAAGTTAGACCAGTTGTAATTCTTACTGGTGACATAGTCTTGAACGTCCCTAAACCATTTATGCCTTTTCCCCTTTTCCTGTTCCTTCTGAAACTTCACCAGAAATTCTTGCTTTTGATAGAAATTGATCACATTCTGAACTCTGCAACACAGTTTTAAGGGTGGTCTCCAATTCAGCCACCTTCAGTTTAAATGTATCCGCATCCCGCTGTAAAAATTCCATTTGCAGCAATATCAGGTCCAATGAATGTTTGTGAGATATAAGCTCGAACCGAGACCTGTATTCAAGATCACTAGTAGAGATGAGCGAACTTTTCAAAAATTCGATTTGGCCGATTCGCCGAATTTTCCCGAAAAGTTTGTTTCGATCCGAATTTATTTGCGGCGAATCGATGTTAAAAAAAAGGCTATTTCTAGCCTACATACAGCCTCTATAGGGGTATAGAACACTTTGCTGTGTCCTAAAACGCATATGGAGTGTGCTGGGGTAGTGAAATAATACTGTTATTCAGAATAGCATGCAGATTACCGGTATCGCTCTTAGAATCACTGCCGCACAACAGCACAATGACAGAGCCTGGTGGTGGCATCAGTGTCAGGAGACCATATAGTGACTGAATGACATAGCGTGGACATGTAGGCAGCAAGAGGAGACCATTTAGTGGCTGAATGGCACAGCGTGGAGTTGGCTGATGCACTAGTACACTACACACCAGAGCTTCACCATCCCCCCCCCCCCCAAAAAAAAAACAACACAATATATGACATTTTTGACAAAGATTTCTCATTGGTAGCACCCGCTATCCAAAAATTAGAAATTTCCAGACCCAGGCCCCACCTCTGCGGCATCAGTAACCCATATATTGCCTGTAGGACACAGCCTGGAGTTGGCTGATGCACCAGTACACACCAGGGCTTCACAATCCCCCCTCCAAAATCAACACAATGAGACATTTTTGTCAAAGATTTCTCATTGGCAGCACTCGCTATCCAAAAATTGGAAATTTCCAGAACCAGGCCCCACCCCTGCGGCATCAGTAACCCATCTATTGCCTGCATGACACAGCCTGGAGTTGGCTGATGCACGAGTACACACCAGGGCTTCACAATCCCCCCCCAAAAGCCAACACAATATATGAATTTTTTGTCAAAGACTTCTCATTGGTAGCACCCGCTATCCAAAAATTTGACATTTCCAGAACCAGGCCCCACCCCTGCGGCATCAGTAACCCATATATTGCCTGCATGACACAGCCTGGAGTTGGCTGATGCAAGAGTACACACCAGGGCTTCACAATCCCCCCCCCCCCCCCCCCCCCCAAAAAAAAAAAAAAAAAAAAAAAACACAATATATGACATTTTTGACAAAGATTTCTCATTGGTAGGACCCGCTATCCAAAAAATTGAAATTTCAAGACCCAGGCCCCACTCCTGCGGCATCAGGAACCCATATATTGCCTGAAGGACACAGCCTGGAGTTGGCTGATGCACCAGTACACACCCGGGCTTCACAATCCCCTCCAAAAAACAACAACATTTTAGAAATTTTTTAAAGAAATACCTTTGTGTAAGAACAAGCGCATATCCAACAGTTCACAAGACTCTATCATGCAGGACGGTGGACCACCCAAAGACATTCTTCTCAAAAATAATAAACCACACAATGTTTGAAATTTTTTTACAAAAACTAATTCAATATGTGTGTAAGCGCATATGTCTCCAAAAGATCAGATCACCAAAGGACTTTTTTCGCCCCAAAATGATGAAGCAGAGTTAATCCCTGTCCGTATTTTTATTTTTTCATTAAAAAATCACACGCAACAAGGGTTCCGTTGTGTAACCATTAGCATTCTGAAAAATTAAATTTTATTACTGATAAAATTATCAGTAAATAAAAAAAAAACACTACCCAAGAGTGTTTAATTACCCCATACATTGCACCAGGAGCAGTCAAGAGTAGGCCTCAGCAGTACCCAAGAGGCTTTAATAACCCCCTACCTTTGCACGATCAATTGCGAGATCGAGCAATATCAGGTGTGTTATGCCCTCTGATATCCGGGGCCGCAGGCGCGCTCCACTGAACGGATTAGCGTGTCTCTATCTTTCATCGACCAGTGCTGGTAACCCGCTAACTCCCGGAAAGGTAAGCTGCCCGGGCACGTTTGGCTCCAGAATTTCCACTACTGCCACACCACGCTGACTGACAACCGTGCTACCGCCTTTCTGACTCAAGGGCAACCTGCAACTCTCTTCTCTTCTTCTCCTGAGATTGAACAATAACAAGTGTGTTATGCCCTCAGATGTCCGGGGCCGCAGATGTGCTCCACTGAACGGATTAGGGTGTGTCCATCTTTTTTTGTAGCACCCGCAATCCAAAAATGTTACATTCCCAGACCCAGGCCCCACCTCTGCGGCATCAGGAACCCATTTATTGCCTGAAGGACAAAGCCTGGAGTTGGCTGATGCACCAGTACACACAGGGCTTCACAATCCACCCCAAAATCAACAAAATTGTATACATTTTTTTTTATTTACAACTTTGTGTAAGCACAAGCGCATTTCCAACATTTCAGAAGACTCTATAAGGCAGGACGGTGGACCACCCAAATACTTTCTTCTCAAAAATAATGAACCACACAATTGTTGAATTTTTTTTTTTTTTATTGAAATTCCTAGACCCAGGCCTCACCTCAGCTGCATCAGTAACCCATAGATTGCCTGAAAGACACAGCCTGGAGTTGGCTGATGCATGAGTACACGCCCGGGCTTCACAGTCCACCCCAAAAAAATGCTATTTTTTTTTAAAATTGTCTGACAAAATACCTTTTTGTTAAAACAAGCGCATATACAGAAGTTCAGAAGACTCTATAATGCAGGACGGTGGACCACCCAAAGACATTCTTCTATAATATAATAAACCACACAATATGTTCAATTTTTTTAAATAATTGAAATTCCAAGACCAAGGCCCCACCTCTGCTGCATCAGTAACCCATATATTGCCTAACGGACACAGACTGGAGTTGACTGATGCACGAGTACACACTACACACCCGTCACCCGGGCTTCACAATCCACCCTAAAAAAACACAAAATGTTATCGAAATTGTCGGACAAAATACCTTTTTTTTTAAAAACAAGCGCATATACAGCAGTTCAGAAGACTCTATAATGCAGGATGGTGGACCACCCAAAGACATTCTTCTCAAAAGTAATAAACCACACAATGTTTGAAATTTGGTTAAAAAAATGATTACATGTGTGTAAGTGCATCTGTCTCCAAAAAATCAGATGGCAAAAGGATTCTATTTGCCAAAAATGATTAAGCAGAGTTAATCCCTCTCCATCTATTTTTTTTTCATTAAAAAATCACACGCAACAAGCGTTCCGTTGTCTAACAGTTAGCATTCTGCAAAATTCTATTTTATTACTGATAAAATTACCAGTAAATTTAACAATAACACTACCCAAGAGTGTTTAATTACCCCATACATTGCACCAGGAGCAGTCAGGAGTAGGCCTCAGCAGTACCCAAGAGGCTTTAATAACCCCTTACCTTGCCTGATCAATTGCGAGATCGAGCAATAACAGGTGTGTTATGGCCTCAGATGTCCTGGGCCGTACTAGCGCTCCACTGAACGGATTAGCGTCTCTCTATCTTTCAAGGACAGGTGCGTGTTGCACGCTGAAACCAGTTCATGATAGGGATCTGTGATTGCAATTATTTAATCTTAAAACGAGAAATTACCAGTAAGTGAGGATCATAAGCTGGCGTTTATTAAGTCCCTGCCCATTGTACACACCGCCCGTCGCTATAAGCGATTGGATTAGTTAGTGAGTTGGTTAGTGAGGTCCTCGGATCGGCCCAGGCGGGGTAGGAGAAGGCCCTGGCAGAGCACCGAGAATTTAACAATCATTGTTGAAATTTGCATTAAGCATGTATTTAGCTACTGCTAAACATGCAAAAATTTAAGGCCCAAGGCCAGAGGCACCAGGGAGGCAAGTAGTTCCTGAAAGACACAGAATGAGTCTGGAGCATGCATTTGCAGTACCCAAGAGGTTTTCATAACCCCTTTACATTTAAAGATCAATGTTTACATTTGCATTAAGCATGTATTTAGCTACTGCTAAACTTCAAAAAATTATAGGCCCAAGGCCTGAGGCACCAGAGAGGCAAGTATTTTGTGAAAGACACAGAATGAATCTGGAGCAGTCATTCGCAGTACCCAACAGGGTTTCATAACCCCTTACATTTAAAGATCAATGTTGACATTTGCATTAAGCATGTATTTAGCTACTGCTAAACTTCAAAAAATTATAGGCCCAAAGCAAGAAGCTTCAGTTTTCCACATATTAGGAGCATAGTTGTCCCCCCAGAGTAGGCAGCATAGATGTCACCCAGATTAGGCAGCATAGATGTCCCCCATATTAGGAGCATACTTGTCCCCCAGATTAGGCAGCATAGATGTCCCCCAGATTAGGCAGCATAGTTGTCCCCCAATCAAAGGCCCAATGTGTCAAGCGGGCCGTACAATCCCCAGGTCTGCCCCAGAGGGTTTCATAACCAACCACAATAGAGAAAATTTTGTTGTAGGAGCATGGTCAATCTACTCAGACCCATCTGTCATTGGTGGCTGGAAATCCTGGCTGATCCATCCCTGATTCATCTTGACAAATGTCAGTCTATCCACATTTTTAGTGGACAGACGAGTTCGCCTTGGGGTGACTATGGCCCCAGCCGCACTAAACACCCGCTCTGATGGCACACTACTGGCCAAGCAGGACAGCTTTTCCAGCTCAAACTCCGCTAGTTGAGGCCATAAATCGAGTTTGGCTGCCCAGAAGTCCAGCGGATCTTCAACGGTTGTTGGCAGGGTCATGTCGAGGTAAGCCATCACCTGCTGGTTCAGGTCCTGCTCCATGTCCACCTGCTGCTGATGAGTAGCTTCACTATGTGGCTGAAGGAAGCTACTCATCAGCGACTGTAGACTCAGGCTGCTGCTGATTGAGCCGGTACTGCTCCTGCCACCCCTCCCCTCCCTAGCAGCCGTGCAAGGGAAGGTGAGCGCAGAGGGCCCCCCGAGTCAGACCTGCGAGTGGATGGACCATGTGGCCGATAGGCATCGGCCAACCGACTACGTAGAAGCTCCATGAAGTAGGTCAGTTTGTCCTCCCTCTCAGTGGGTGTAAAAAAGGCCCCCATTCTGGGCCGGTAGCGAGGGTCTAATAAGGTGGAGATCCAGAAGTCATCGCGCTGACAAATTTTGACAATTCGGGGGTCACTACGCAAGCAACTCAGCAAGCATCGCTCCATTTGTGACAGTGACTCACTGGGACTATCTGCCCTCATCTCCACTGCATACTGCCACGGTTTGTCTGGGTCCTCTGTCTCGCCTCCCTCTTAATAACCCTCCAGCTCCTCTGGCTGCTCCTGCTCCTCCCCACCTGTCCAACATCTCATCCACCGTAAACTGTGCACCGCTCTTCCCCACATCATCCTCCTCCAGTTCATCCCCCACAGGACTCATGTAGCCTTCTGATGTAGGCGCAACATCTCCATTGCCGTGACCAGCCATGTTTTCAATCATTTTTTGGAGTAAATGTAGGAGTGGAATTACGTCGTTCATGGCATAATTCGAGCGACTAACAAAAAATGTGGTTTTCTCAAAGGGCCTCAGCAAACGGCAGGTGTCACGTATGAGCTGCCACTCGTTCATATTGAAGTTACACAGGGGAGTACTCCTATCTGCTTGTATCATCAAAAAATCTGTGATGGCTTTTCTTTGTTCGTATAGTCTGTCCAACATATGGAGGGTGGAATTCCAACGTGTGGCAACGTCACAAATGAGACTATGTTGTGGGATACCGTTCTGACGCTGCAGCTCAAGCAAAGTGTGCTTGGCGGGGTACGAGTGGCTGAAGTACATGCACAGTTTCCTTGCCATTGTCAGGACGTCTTGCAAATGGGGTGAATAATTGATGAACTTCTTGACAACCAGATTCAACACGTGTGCCATGCAGGGCGAATGGTTCACACTTCCTTGTCGCAGCGCGGCCACAATGTTCTTCCCATTGTCAGTCACCATGGTTCCCATTTTCAGATTTCGTGGAGTAAGCCATACTCTGATTTCTTCCCTAATGAACTTCAGCAGTTCCTCCCCTGTGTGACTCCGTTCGCCAAGGCAAACCATGTGAAGGACGGCTTGACACCGCTGTGCCCTACACACGTGGTACGATGAAGGGCCACTGAGATTTGGACGTGCAGCGGAGGCCGAGGACACGGCGAGCAGGAGGTGCACACTATAAAAGGACCAACTGCCTGGGAGCGAGAGCGTGGAGGAGGAAGCGGTTTGACCTGTCCAAGTTTCTGTTGTGGCTGTGCAGGAACAACATTTACCAAGTGGGCCGTAAAAGACATGTATTGTCCCTGCCCGTAGTTACAGCTCCACGCGTCGGCGCTGCCGTGCACTTTTGAACACACCAACAGGCTCAAGGACTGGCCCACCATCTCTTGTACAAACTTATGCAGGGCTGCTACTGCCTTCTTCGCAAAGAAATGATGGCTTGGGACTCTCCACCTCGGCACAAGCCATTAATTCCCTGAAAGCTGCAGAGTCCACCAGTTGGAAAGGGAGGGACTGCAACACCAGCAACTTGGACAGGAGCACATTCAACTTCTGCGCCGTTGGATGAGTAGGCGCATACTGTTGTCTCTTGGACATGGCTTCGCCGATGGATTGCTGGCGGAATAGCTGACTACGAGCGGAAGAAGCAGGAGCACAAGAAGGAGGGTTTGACACAATGCTCTCTTCGGCTGAGGTGGTGGAGCCTTGGCTGGATGACGGAGGGAGCGGATGGCCACTGGGTGATGCGGCAGGCTGGACCACTACATCGGAGCCACGGTTATCCCAGGCCGCTTTATGGTGGCGAATCATGTGTTGACAAAGGGCCGTGGTGCCGAGATTGGGACCCTAGCCATGCTTGACTTTCTGCCGACAGATTTTGCATGTGACTACGATAAGGTCCTCCGGATTCTTTATGAAGAACAACCACACCGCAGAGTAGCTGATTTTCCCACCCGCAGTCCGCGCTATTTCACTGCTATTGGCGCCGTTTCCAGGAACCCCTGTTCCACTACCTCCCTGAATGGTAGCTTGTCGCAAAGCAGGTAGTCTCCCCCTGGCACATTTGGCTCCTGAATTTCCACTACTGCCACCACCACGCTGATTGCCAACCGTGCTATCGCCTTGCTGCCTCATAGACAGAGAGCAAATCTCTTCTCCTGATGATGATGAAGCCCCGGCTTCTGCACCCGGCTCCCAATTGCGATCGGCTTCATCATCATCTAAAGGTGTGCGCGTCACTGATGTCCTCCTCGTGTTCCTCAACAGTGTCTGCCTCAGGACCCTGAACAATTGAAACACCGCCTCCCACGTCACTCTCCGCATCACTACTTGCCCGCCTTGCGGAGCAAGCGACACATGTCTCCTCACATTCTTGGCTGCCCATTAGCTGCTGACTGTCCTCTATTGGATCGTCCTCAGTAAATAGTGGAGCTGAACCCAAAGCATGAGATTGCTCGCATTGATGTTCCCTCCTGGATGAGCTGCACTACCTGAGCCACTTGTGTGGGTTGTAGACTCCATCTCATGATACCACTAGAGGGAAAACACCACCAGCATTCAAAAATGACCAAAACATCAGCCAGCAAGCATAACTGAGAAGTGGTCTGTGGTCGCCACCTGCAGAACCACTCCTTTATTGGTGTGTCTTGCTAATTGCCTATAATTTCCACCTGTTGTCTGTTCCATTTGCACAACAGCATGTGAAATTGATTGTCAATTAGTGTTGCTTCCTGAGTGGACAGTGTGATTTCACAGAAGTGTGATTGACTTGCAGTTACATTGTAACGCCGAGCGCTCCGGGTCCCTGCTCCTCCCCGGAGTGCTCGCGGCGTTCTCCTCTATGCAGCGCCCTGGTCGGACCCGCTGACCGGGAGCGCTGCACTGACATTCATGATGGGGATGCGATTCGCATAGCGGGACGCGCCCGCTCGCGAATCGGATCCCAAGCCACTTACCGGTCCCGGTCCCCGGCTATCATGTTCTGGAGCGCGCGGCTCCGCTCTCTAAGGTGCGTGCGTGCCAGCTCTCTAAGATTTAAAGGGCCAGTGCACCAGTGATTGGTGCCTGGCCCAATCAGTCTGATTAGCTTCCACCTGCTCCCTGTCCATATAACCTCACTTCCCCTGTACTTCCTTCCCGGATCTTGTTACCTTTGTGCCTAGAGAAAGCTACTACTGTGTTTACCATTACTGTGTTCCTGACCTCCTGCTATTACTATTGACTACGTACCTTGCCGCCTGCCCCGACCTTCTGCTACGTCTGACCTTGCTTCGGCCTAGTCCTTCTGTCCCACGCCTTCTCAGCAGTCAGCGAGGTTGAGCCGTTGCCGGTGGATACGACCTGGTTGCTACCGCCGCAGCAAGACCATCCTGCTTTGCGGCGGGCTCTGGTGAAAACCAGTAGCAACCCTAGAACCGGTCCACCGACACAGTCCACGCCAATCCCTCGCTGACACAGAGGATCCACATCCAGCTAGCCGAATCATAACAGTAGATCCGGCCATGGATCCCGCTGACGTGCCGCTGCCAAGTATCGCTGACATATCCACGGTGATCGCCCAACAAGGTCACCAGCTGTCGCACTTGACCACCATGTTACAGCAATTTCAGTCACAGCTACAGCAGCTGCTACAGCAGCAACAATCTTCTCCGCCGGCTCCTGCACCTCCTCCGCAGCGAGCGGCCGCTCCTAACCTCCGCTTGTCCCTGCCGGACAAATTTGATGTTCCCTACATTTGGAGATGTTGTCGGACCAATTTCCTACAGAACGGTCGAAGGTGGCTTTCGTGGTTAGTCTCCTGTCTGGGAAGGCTCTGTCATGGGCCACACCACTCTGGGACTGCGATGATCCTGTCACCGCCACTGTACAGTCCTTCTTCACTGAGGTTCGCAGTGTCTTCGAGGAACCAGCCCGAGCTTCTTCTGCCGAAACTGCCTTGCTAAACCTGGTCCAGGGTAGTTCTTCTGTAGGCGAATACGCCTTCCAATTTCGTACCCTCGCCTCTGAATTATCTTGGAACAACGAGGCTCTCTGCGCAACCTTTAAAAAAGGCCTATCCAGTAACATCAAAGATGTGCTGGCCGCACGAGAAATTCCTGCCAACCTGCATGAACTTATCCATTTGGCCACCCGCATTGACATGCGTTTTTCTGAAAGACACCAGGAGCTCCGCCAGGAAAAAGACCTTGATCCCTGGGCACCTCTCTCACAGTATCCTTTGCAATCTACCCCTGTGCCTCCCGCCGAGGAGGCTATGCAAGTGGATTGGTCTCGTCTGACCCTTGAAGAGAGGTCTCGCCGTAGGGATAAAAATTTGTCTGTACTGCGCTAGTACCGAACATTTCTTGGTGGATTGCCCTATTCGTCCTCCACGTCTGGGAAACGCATGCACGCACCCAGCTCACGTGGGAGTGGCGTCTCTTGGTACGAAGTCTGCTTCTCCATGTCTCACTGTGCCCGTGCGGATTTCTCCTTCTGCCAACTCCTCCTTCTCAGCCGTGGCCGTCTTGGACTCTGGTTCTTCTGGAAATTTTATTCTGGCCTCTTTGCTTGATAGGTACTGCATCCCGGTGACCCGTCTCGTCAAGCCGCTCTACATTTCTTCGGTCAACGGAGTGAAGTTGCATTGCACTGTGCGTTACTGGACAGAGCCCCTGCTTATGAACATTGGACTGCATCACGAGAAAATTGAATTTTTGGTCCTGCCCAACTGCACCTCTGAAGTCCTCCTCGGTCTGCCATGGCTCCAGCATCATTCTCCCACCCTTGACTGGACCACCGGGGAGATCAAGAATTGGGGTCCTGCTTGCCGCAAAAAATGCCTCACGTCTGCTCCCAGCCCCGTCTGTTGGGCCTCAGTGTCTCCTCCTGTGCCTGGTCTCCCCAAGGCCTATCAGGACTGTGCTATGCCTCCTCATAGCCCCCGTCCTGGTGACACTCTGCCCTGTGACATGCTTCTCCCTCTGCCTCCCCTCCCCATTCCTTCTGAACTACCTGCCGCTGGTGTAGCTACCCAGGACTTCTTTTTCAAGAAGGAGACTCAAGAGGCGTCCCCTATGTTCTAGTCTCTTTTGAAGGGACAAGGAGACAAAAAGAGGGGGAGACCTAAGGGGGGGGGGTACTGTTACGCCGAGCGCTCCGGGTCCCTGCTCCTCCCTGGAGCGCTCGTGGCATTCTCCTCTATGCAGCGCCCCGGTCGGACCCGCTGACCGGGAGCGCTGCACTGACATTCATGATGGGGATGCGATTCGCATAGCGGGACGTGACCGCTCGCGAATCGCATTCCAAGCCACTTACCCGTCCCGGTCCCCGGCTATCATGTTCTGTCGCGCGCGGCTCCGCTCTCTAGGGCGCGCGCGCGCCAGCTCTCTAAGATTTAGAGGGCCAGTGCACCAGTGATTGGTGCCTGGCCCAATCAGTCTGATTAGCTTCCACCTGCTCCCTGTCCATATAACCTCACTCCCCCTGCACTTCCTTGCCGGATCTTGTTGCCTTTGTGCCTAGAGAAAGCTACTACTGTGTTTACCATTACTGTGTTCCTGACCTCCTGCTATTACTATTGACTACGTACCTTGCCGCCTGCCCCGACCTTCTGCTACGTCTGACCTTGCTTCTGCCTAGTCATTCTGTCTCATGCCTTCTCAGCAGTCAGCGAGGTTGAGCCGTTGCTGGTGGATACGACCTGGTTGCTACCGCCGCAGCAAGACCATCCCACTTTGCGGCGGGCTCTGGTGAAAACCAGTAGCAACCCTAGAACCGGTCCACCGACACGGTCCAAGCCAATCCCTCGCTGACACAGAGGATCCACATCCAGCTAGCCGAATCATAACATACATTGTGTTGTTTAAGTGTTCCCTTTATTTTTTTTGAGCAGTGTATATATACATATATGTGTGTATAAATATAGTAGATATTCAGTAGATATACATATATACAGTAGATATAAATATATATATATATATATATATATATATATATATATATATATGCAAAGTAGTAATCCGCAGCACTCCAGGAGTAGGTGCAAAATAAAAATGCTTTATTCCATACTAATACAGAGCAACGTTTCAGCTGCCATGCAGCCTTTCTCAAGCATCATAGTAGTGACAAACAGGAAGTATATAAGGGTGTGCAAGTGATTAAAACATTATGAGTATGCAATCAAATCATTAAGGCATACATAGATATAAAGAGTACAATATAATAAGATACAGGGTCATACTACCACTGTAATTTAGGAAAAGCAGTGAGCAGTGTATGAGGAGACCATATAGTGCCTGAATGACACAGCCATGAGTTGGTTGCAGCAAGAGGAGACCATATAGTGGCTGAATGACACAGCCTGGAGGATGGTGGAAGCATGGGTAGACCATATAGTGGCTGAATGGCACAGCCTGGAATTGGCGGCAGCATGAGGAGACCATATAGTGGCTGAATGACACAGCCTGGAGTTGGTTGCAGCAAGAGGAGACCATATAGTGGCTGAATGACACCGCCTGGAGGTGGCGGAAGCATGAGTAGACCATATAGTGGCTGAATGGCACAGCCTGGAATTGGCGGCAGCATGAGGAGACCATATAATGGCTGAATGACACAGCCTGGAGTTTGCAGCAGCAAGAGGAAACCGTATAGTGGCTGAATGACAGAGCCTGGAGCTGGCATCTGCATGAGGAGAACATATGGTTGCAGAATGAGACAGCCTGGAGCTGGCATCAGCATGAGGAGAACATATGGTGGTAGAATGAGACAGCCTAGAGGTGGCATCAGCATGAGGAGAACATATGGTGGCAGTATGAAACAGCCTGGAGCTGGCATCAGCATGAGGAGAACATATGGTGGTAGAATAAGACAGCCTGGAGCTGGCATCAGCATGAGTAGAACTTATGGTGGCAGTATGAGACAGCCTGGAGCTGGCATCAGCAATGGTAGAACTTACGGTGGCAGAATGAGACAGCCTGGAGGTGGCATCAGCAGCATCAGGAGTCCTGAAAGTGACCCGGTGACAGAGTGGGGCGGTGGGTGGCAATACCAGTATCCAGTGACGAAGGTGGGTGAAAAAAGGAGAACTTGGCATCAGATGTGTGGCATCAGGTGGGTGACAGGATCAGAATAATAGCTAAGACAGATATGCAGAAGAAAACAGTCCCTTTTAAAAAAGTTAGTGTGCACAAGTAAGTATTGATAAAATATATGTGCCCCAATTTTTTTTTACATAGATGTAGGTATGTGGTATGCACTTACGAGGGGAGGACAATATGCACCACTACGCTTAAAACAGTATTTGTCTACAACAGGTCACTAACAATGCTTCTCCACTTTCCACCAAGGATTTTTTAGGCGAATTGAACAACCCTACCGAAAACCAACCTGGAGAGGTGATAGCAAACCACACTGCAGCAGGAAAAACAAGGAGGCAAAGACAACCCAATCGACAACAGGGCCCAAGAAGAAAGCATAGATTGTAACAATACCGTGGTAAATATTTCATCTCATGTATTATCTGAATCAGAAAAATCTTTACTTGCCAATGGTTTATCATATTGTCCATTATTCATGACTTATTGGTTTGAGTTAGAGGGAGACCTACAATCTTTTCTTAGGAGAATCAAATAAAAAATCTGGTTTGATAAACAGGATACGACTACTGTACAGAATGCAGATATTGGTAGGACTGATAAACTTTGTTTAAAAGATTTTGATTTGCACAACAAGAGTTCATTTAACCTAGTAATAACTTCACATGTATTTGAAACATTTATGTCCTTGGTTCGGCAGGACTTTGAAACATTGAGGGAGGATGGTTTTGGAGAAAGATTGACACAGCACAATTTATCTAAGGAAGAAAAACAGGCCTTTGACGGATTGGCTCGTAACCACGACCTCGCCATCAAGTCGGCCAACAAAGGTGGTGGGGTCGTAGTTATGAACACATAGAATGTGTCAACAGATAAGAACCATTTGGCCCATCTAATCTGCCCAATAATCTGAATCCTATCAATAGTCCCTGGCCCTATCTTATATGAAGGATAGCCTTATGCTTATCCCATGCATGTTTTAACTCCTTCACTGTATTCACCTTCTGCAAGAAGGCTATTCCATGCATCCACTACTCTCTCAGTAAAGTAATACTTCCTGATATTACTGCATAAACCTTTGCCCCTTTAATTTAAAACTTTGTCCTCTTGTGGTAGTTTTTCTTCTTTCAAATATGCTCTCCTCCTTCACCGTGTTGATTCCCTTTATGTATTTAAAACTCTCTATCATATATCATTTATGTATTTAAAAGTCTCTATCATATATCATTTATGTATTTAAAAGTCTCCATCATATCACCTCTGTCTCTTCTTTCTTCAAAGCTAAACATAAGGTCCTTTAATCTTTCCTGGTAAGTTTTATCCTGCAATCCATGTAATAATTTAGTAGCTCTTCTCTGAACTCTCTCTAGAGTATCTATATCCTTTTGGAGATATGGCCTCCAGTACACATCCGATTATAGGCAAGAGATTTTAAGACAGTTATCTGATGTACACACCTATAGGAAACTTGAATGTGACCGTAAAAGAGAGATAATATCAAAATTGATAGGCATTGTTGAGAAAGCGTTTATGGACAATTTAATTGATGAGGATTTGAGACCGTTTCTGATTATTAACCCCTTAAGGACCTGGCCATTTTACACCTTAAGGACCGGAGCGTTTTTTGCAATTCTGACCACTGTCACTTTAAACATTAATAACTCTGGAATGCTTTTAGTTATCATTCTGATTCCGAGATTTTTTTTCGTGACATATTCTACTTTAACTTAGGGGTAAAATTTTATGGTAACTTGCATCCTTTCTTGGTGAAAAATCCCAAAATTTGATGAAAAAAATGAAAATTTTGCATTTTTCTAAATTTGAAGCTCTCTGCTTGTAAGGAAAATGGATATTCAAAATATATATTTTTTGGGTTCACATATACAATATGTCTACTTTATGTTTGCATCATAAAATTGATGAGTTTTTACTTTTGGAAGACACCAGAGGACTTCAAAGTTTAGCAGCAATTTTGAAATTTTTCACAAAATTTTCAAACTCACTATTTTTCAGGGACCAGTTCAGTTTTGAAGTGGATTTGAAGGGTCTTCATATTAGAAATACCCCACAAATGACCCCATTATAAAAACTGCACCCCCAAAGTATTCAAATAACATTCAGTAAGTGTATTAACCCTTTAGGTGTTTCACAGGAATAGCAGCAAAGTGAAGGAGAAAATTCAAAATCTTCATTTTTTATACTCACATGTTCTTGTAGACCCAATGTTTGAATTTTTGCAAGGGGTAAAAAGGAGAAAATTTTTACTTGTATTCGAAACCCAATTTCTCTCGAGTAAGCACATACCTCATATGTCTATGTTAATTGTTCAGCGGGCGCAGTAGAGGGCTCAGAAGGGAAGGAGCGACAAATTGTTTTTGGGGGGCATGTCACCTTTAGGAAGCCCCTATGGTGCCAGGACAGAAAAAAACACACATGGCATACCATTTTGGAAACTAGACCCCTCAGGGAACGTAACAAGGGGTAAAGTGAACCTTAATACCCCACAGGTGATTCACGACTTTTGCATATGTAAAAAAAAATATATATATTTTTTACCTAAAATGCTTGGTTTCCCAAAAATTTTACATTTTTAAAAAGGGTAATAGCAGAAAATACCCCCCAAAATTTGAAGCCCAATTTCTCCCGATTCAGAAAATACCCCATATGGGGGTGAAAAGTGCTCTGCTGGCGCACTACAGGTCTCAGAAGAGAAGGAGTCACATTTGGCTTTTTGAAAGCAAATTTTGCTCTGGGGGCATGCCGCATTTAGGAAGCCCCTATGGTGCCAGAACAGCAAAAAAAAAAACACATGGCATACCATTTTGGAAACTAGACCCCTCGGGGAACGTAACAAGGGGTAATTTGAACCTTAATACCCTACAGGTGTTTCACGACTTTTGCATATGTAAAAAAATATATATATTTTTTTACCTAAAATGCTTGTTTTCCCCAAAATGTTTCATTTTTAAAAAGGGTAATAGCAGAAAATACCCCCCCAAAATTGGTTAGGCAATTTCTCCCGAGTACGGCGATACCCCATATGTGGCCCTAAACTGTTGCCTTGAAATACGACAGGGCTCCAAAGTGAGAGCGCCATGCGCATTTGAGGCCTAAATTAGGGACTTGCATAGGGGTGGACATAGGGGTTTTCTACGATTCCCAAACAGGGTGCCTCCAGCTGTTGTAAAACTCCCAGCATACCTAGACAGTCAACGGCTATCTGTCAATACTGGGAGTAGTTGTTTTGCAACAGCTGGAGGCTCCGTCTTGGAAACAGTGGCGTACCAGACGTTTTTCATTTTTATTTGGGAGGGGAGGGGTTGTAAAGGGGTATGTGTATATGTAGTGTTTTTTACTTGTTATTTTATTTTGTGGTAGTGTAGTGTAGTATAGTGTTTTTAGGGTACAGTCACACGGGCGGGGGTTCACAGTAGTTTCTCGCTGGCAGTTTGAGCTGCGGCCAAAAATTTGACGCAGCTCAAACTTGCAGCCGGATACTTACTGTAATCCTCCGCCCATGTGAGTGTACCCTGTACGTTCACATTGGGGGGGGGGGGGGGACATCCAGCTGTTGCAAAACTACAACTCCCATCATTTACGGTCTATCAGTGCATGCTGGGAGTTGTAGTTTTGCAACCGCTGGAGGCTCTGTTTTGGAAACAGTGGCGTACCAGACGTTTTTCATTTTTATTGGGGAGGGGGCTGTGTAGGGGTATGTGTATATGTAGTGTTTTTTACTTTTTATTTTATTGTGTTAGTGTAGTGTTTTTAGGGTACAGTCCCACGGGCGGGGGTTCACAGTAGTTTCTCGCTGGCAGTTTGAGCTGCGGCAGAAAATTTGCCGCACCTCAAACTTGCAGCCGGATACTTACTGTAATCCTCCGCCCATGTGAGTGTACCCTGTACGTTCACATGGGGGGGGGGGGGCATCCAGCTGTTGCAAAACTACAACTCCCAGCATGTATGGTCTATCAGTGCATGCTGGGAGTTGTAGTTTTGCAACAGCTGGAGGCACACTGGTTGTGAAACACCGAGTTTGGTAACAAACTCAGTGTTTTGCAACCAGTGTGCCTTCAGCTGTTGCAAAAGCTACAACCCCCAGCATGTACGGACAGCGGTAGGGCATGCTGGGTTTTGTAGTTATGCAACAGCTGGAGGCATACTACTTTGGCTGGGGATGCTGGGGATTGTAGTTATGCAACAGCTGGAGACACACTGGTTTGCTACTTAACTCAGTGTGCCTTCAGCTGTTGCAAAACTACAACTCTCAGCAGTCAGACAGCCAACGGGCATGCTGGGAGTTGTAGTTATGCAACCACCAGATGCACCACTACAACTCCCAGCATGCACTTTAGCTGATTGTGCAAGCTACGAGTTGTAGTCATACAACAGCTGAAGGTACACTTTTCCATAGAAAGAATGTGCCTCCAGCTGTTGCAAAACTACAAGTCCCAGCATGCCCATAAGGGAATGCTGGGAGTTGTGGTGGTCTGCCTCCTGCTGTTGCATAACTACAGCTCCCAGCATGCCCTTTTTGCATGCTGGGAGCTGTTGCTAAGCAACAGCAGGAGGCTGTCACTCACCTCCAACGATCCAGCCGCATCAGGTCAGTCCCTCGTCGTCGCCGCCGCTGCTCCTGGGGCCCCGATCCCAACAGGGACGCCGGGGATCGGGGTCCCCAGCACCCGGGGTCGTCTTCCCGCACCCGCTCACGTCCTCCGGAAGAGGGGCGGAGCGGGTTGCGGGAGTGACACCCGCAGCAGGCGCCCTGATTGGTCGGCCGGTAATCCGGCCGACGAATCAGGGCGATCGTGAGGTGGCACCAGTGCCACCTCACCCCTGCTGGCTCTGGCTGTTCGGGGTCGTCTCTGACGGCCCCGATCAGCCAGTAATTCCGGGTCACCGGGTCACTGGAGACCCGATTGACCCGGAATCCGCCGCAGATCGCTGGACTGAATTGTCCAGCGATCTGCGGCCATCGCCGACATGGGGGGGTCATCATGACCCCCCTGGGCGATATGCCCCGATGTCTGCTGAACGATTTCAGCAGGCATCGGGCACCGGCTCTGCTCCAGATGGTTGCGGGGGGCCGGTAAAACACATGACGTTCTCATACGTCATGTGTCCTTAAGGACTCGGAAATGGAGACGTATGAGAACGTCATGTGTCCTTAAGGGGTTAAATATCCAGTTACCCCTATGTTTTATGTACTTCCAAAAATACATAAATCTTTGATGAATGCACCCAGACGCCTCAAATTTCCGATCATACGCTGTTAGTATCTTTTGATATCACCAGCATGTACACGTCCATTAATCATGACAGAGGGATAGCTGCAGTGGCAACTTCAGATTTCCCCATGGCGGCCCATGAATTTATGTTCCAACTGCTAGAACTTATCTTAACCAATAATATTTTGTTTTTGAGGATGTTTTTTATTTACAGTTAATCGGGACCGCCATGGGTACAACTGTAGCCCCCATGAATGCCAATTTGTTTGTTGCGTCACTGGAGGAAAATATTGTCTATTCGTCCCACCATTTCAGACATTTTCTGGGATGGTGGAGATTTATCAACGACATCTTCCTCCTGTGGGGTGGCTCCCTCCAGTAGTTGCTCTCATTCCATGAATTCTTGAATAATATGTATCCAAGCATTACATTTATCATGACCCAATCTGCTGTGAGAGTGAGCTTTTAAGATGTACTTGTGACCAAGGTTGATAACCTATTACACACTCAATTATACGTCAAACCAACCGACAAGAATTATTATTACATTATTACAGTAACCACCCAAGAAGAATGGTGAATGCACTACCATTTAGCCAAATATTGCAAATGAGGAGAGTAGTGGATGATGATGAGGTCATGAAAACAACTTTGGACAAAATGACTGTTAATTTCTGTAATAAAGGTTATTCACAACACATTATCAATTCACATAGGACCAGAATTGAGAGTGTAGAGAATCCACCTTGGTCAAAACGAATTACCACAGAAGAGGAATCCTTTTCCTTTGTTTACAATCACCATAGTGGAGCCATCTCGAAAATCTTGAACAAATATTGGTACATACTTAAAAGTAATTTCCCTACTATTGAGGAATTTTCTATGGGTCCCTTGATGCTGTACAGGAGGGTAAAGGACCTGAAGGATCAGTTATTGCATGCCCAATCTATGACTGGTAATAAAGATAGACAAAAATGTCTTGCTGCACGTAGATTGGGTTCTTTTCTGTGTCTTTTATGTATAAACTGTCCACTGATGATCAAGGGGTTTCAATTTGTGCACCCGAATTGGCATCAGGTATACAACTTGAGACATTTTCTGACCTGTGACTCGATCTGGGTCATTTACGTTCTTATATGTCCTTGCAAAATGTTATACGTAGGTCAAACTACGTGGAGTTTGAAGACGAGAATAAATAATCACAGGTATAGCATTGGGAAAGGCAAAATGGATTTACCTGTATCCAAACATTGTATAGAATTGAGACACACTGAAAGCAAAATTAAATTTATGGCATTGGATTATGTACCAGTCACCACAAGAGGGAGGGATAGGTTTGCTGTACTCAGAAAACGTGAATTGTGGTGGACATACCAGCTTAATACTCTTCGCTCTAATGGGCTTAATGTTGAATTTAACATGGTCTAATGGTGTAGTGAAATATAGGTCCCTACGAGCTTGCTGGAAATATTCTGCGGACGTCATGTACAGTAAAAATTTGATACACATATTGTAGATATATGTATATACTGTATTTATATCAATATTGATCCTTTGCTTTTTCTTCTTTTTTTCCTTTTCTAGATTTTGAAGCAAGAGAAGGTCATGGGAGGATAAGATGCTACCCACTCTGTTGCTTTTATTTGATTATGTAGATTATCATTTGTATCAATAAAATTACTTTGGCTACCGTATTTGTAAATTCACTATTATTATTAATATTTTTTTATTTTTTGGATGGTTATTCACACTATAGATTAGGTTAATTGTTGCATTTTTTGGGTGAGGATGGGGGCAGGGATTGGTTATTAATTATTATTATTATTATTATTTTTTTTTTTATTTTTATTTTTTTTTATTAAATTTGTCTGTTATTAATACTTTTTATTATTTTTATTTTTATTTTTTGCTTTTTTAGTGGTGACATGTACATGTATGGCTTGGCCTAGAATGGAGTTTTGCGCTGCTGGATAAGCTTGCGCACCCTGATGGATGCTGGGTGCTGGTGGTTGGGGTTGCCTGAAACCTTGCGGTTTTGGACACTCTTGCCCTTAAAGATGCTAGTCCCCCTGATCTGTATATGTGCGGGGAGGGGGGCTGGATGTCCCTCAGCTATATGTGGGTCTACTCTGAAAATATGATGTTATCTTTTTACTCCCAAATGGGAGTGTATAGTAATTGATCACTATTTATATTCATTTTAAGTTATGCTTTTTATTATATTCTTTAGTTATTTGTACAAATAATTCTGTCTTTGTTATTTTTATTCTTTTTATTTATTATTTTATTTTTATCTTTATATTTTCATTTTATTTTTCATTTCTTTTGCTTAGTTACATATTTACATTTTATTTGTTCATAATTGTTTTCTGTGGAATGTTTGAGGCCAGCCACCGCGCCATTCATCAGCTCACTGTTAGTTATCTAATCCTTGTTGGGGAGGAAAATAAACAAAGGAGGAAGCTTTTGACTTCATATCCTGTCCTTGTATCCCATCCTCCTATCCCGTCCTCCTATCCCGTCCTCCTATCCCGTCCTCCTATCCCGTCCTCCTATCCCGACCGGTAATATGTGTACCAGGTATTGAAATATCTCCAGCCGAACGGAAGTTGTGTGAGAACATACATTTCCCATTGATTTGCATGGGACTTTAAACAAAAACCCTGACACTCACAAATGGGGGTAGTTAAGGGTTAAATTAACTATCCTATATTTTAAGTGGACATATAAGTAACATGTGACCAAGTATTATCGAAATATCTCCAGCCGTTTGGAAGTTATGCAATAACATATATTTCCCATTGACTTGTATTGGACTTTAAACATAAACCCTGCCCCTGGCAAATGGGGGGTGAGTAAGGGTTAAATCACCTATCCTATGTTTGTTGTTGACATATTAATAACATGTGTGAAAAGTTTCATGTTAATATCTTTAGCGGTTTGGACGTGATGCTGGAACATACACACATACATACATACGTTGAGTTTTATATATATAGACTAGCTGAGTACCCGGCGTTGCCCGGTTTTTTCTTCCTAATCCTTGTTGGGGAGGAAAATAAACAAAGGAGGAAGCTTTTGACTTCATATCCCGTCCTCATATATTGTTGTCATATCCCGACCTCCTATCCCGTCATCATATCCCGACCTCCTATCCTGTCCTCCTATCCCGTCTTCCTATCCCGTCCTCCTATCCCGTCCTCCTATCCCGTCCTCCTTTCCCATGCTCATATCTCGACCTCCTTTCCTGTCCTCCTTTCCCGTCCTCCTATCTCGACCTCCTTTCCTGTCCTCCTTTCCAATCCTCCTATCCCGTCCTCCTTTCCCATCCTCCTATCCTGTCCTCCTTTCCCGTCCTCATATCACGACCTTCTTTCCCGTCCTCCTTTTCCGTCCTCCTATCCCGTCCTCCTATCCAGTCCGTCTATCCTGTCCTCCTATCCCATCCTCCTATCCCGACCTCCTATCCCGGCCTCTTATCCCATCCTCCTATCCTGTCCTCCTATCCTGTCCACCTATCTCGACCTCCTATGCCGTCTTCCTATCACCACCTCCTATCACGACCTCCTATCCCGTCCTCATATCTCGACCTCCTATCCCGTCCTCCTATTCCATCCTCCTATCCCGACCTCCTATTCCGACCTCCTATTCCGTTCTCCTATCCCGTCCTCCTATCTCGACCTCCTATTCCGTCCTCCTATCCCGTCCTCCTATCTCGACCTCCTATCCCGACCTCCTATCCTGACCTCCTATCTCGACCTCCTATCCCGTCGTCCTATCTTGACCTCCTATCTCGACCTCCTATCCCGACCTGCTATCCCGACCTCCTATCCCGACCTCCTATCCAGGTCCTCCTATCCTGGTCCTCCTATCCCGGTCCTCCTATCCCAGTCCTCCTATCGCGTCCTCCTATCCCGTCCTCCTATCCCGTCCTCCTATCCCGTCCTCCTATCCTGACCTCCTATGTCAACCTCCTATGTCAACCTCCTATCCCGACCCGTAATATGTGTAGCAGTTATTGAAATATCTCCAGCCGTACGGAAGTTATGTGGGAACATACATTTCCCATTGATTTGCATGGGACTTTAAACAAAAACCCTGACCCTCACAAATAGGGGTATTTAAGGGTTAAATTAACTATCCTATATTTTAAATGGGCATATAAGTAACATGTGACCAGGTATTATCGAAATATCTCAAGCCGTTTGGAAGTTATTCAGTAACATATATTTCCCATTGACTTGTATGGGACTTTAAACATAAACCCCACCCCTGGCAAATAGGGGTGAGTAAGGGTTAAATCACCTATCCTATGTTTGTTGTTGACATATAAGTAACATGTGTGCCAAGTTTCATGTTAATATCTTTAGCCGTTTGGACGTGATGCTGGAACATACACACATACATACTGTCACGATGCCGGCTGGCAGGTAGTGGATCCTCTGTGCCAGAGAGGGATTGGCGTGGACCGTGCTAGAGGATCGGTTCTAAGTCACTACTGGTTTTCACCAGAGCCCGCCGCAAAGCGGGATGGTCTTGCTGCGGCGGTAGTGACCAGGTCGTATCCCCTAGCAACGGCTCAACCTCTCTGGCTGCTGAAGATAGGCGCGGTACAAGGGAGTAGACAGAAGCAAGGTCGGACGTAGCAGAAGGTCGGGGCAGGCAGCAAGGATCGTAGTCAGGGGCAACGGCAGAAGGTCTGGAATCACAGGCAAGGAACACACAAGGAACGCTTTCACTGGCACTAGGGCAACAAGATCCGGCGAGGGAGTGAAGGGGAAGTGAGGTGATATAGGGAAGTGCACAGGTGTAAACACTAATTGGAACCACTGCACCAATCAGCGGTGCAGTGGCCCTTTAAATCGCAAAGACCCGGCGCGCGCGCGCCCTAGGGAGCGGGGCCGCGCGCGCCGGGACAGAACTGACGGGGAGCGAGTAAGGTACGGGAGCCGGGGTGCGCATCGCGAGCGGGCGCTACCCGCATCGCGAATCGCATCCCGGCCGGAGGTGGTAACGCAGCGCCCCGGGTCCGTGGAACCGACCGGGGCGCTGCAGTGAGGGAAGTGTAGCGAGCGCTCCGGGGAGGAGCGGGGACCCGGAGCGCTCGGCGTAACAGTACCCCCCCCCTTGGGTCTCCCCCTCTTCTTGGGGCCTGAGAACCTGAGGATCAGACTTTTGTCCAGGATATTGTCCTCAGGTTCCCAGGACCTCTCTTCTGGACCACAACCCTCCCAATCCACTAAAAAAAAAGTTCTTCCCCTGACCTTTTTAGAGGCCAAAATCTCTTTGACAGAGAAGATGTCCGAGGAGCCGGAAACAGGAGTGGGAGGAACAGATTTAGGAGAAAAACGGTTGAGGATGAGAGGTTTAAGAAGAGAGACGTGAAAGGCATTAGGGATACGAAGAGAAGGAGGAAGAAGAAGTTTGTAAGAGACAGGATTAATTTGACACAAAACTTTAAAAGGACCAAGATAGCGTGGTCCCAACTTATAGCTCGGGACACGGAAACGGACATATTTAGCGGAGAGCCATACCTTGTCTCCAGGGGAAAAAATGGGAGGAGCTCTTCTTTTCTTATCTGCGAATCTCTTCATGCGAGAAGAAGCCTGTAAGAGAGAATTTTGGGTCTCTTTCCATATGGTGGAAAGATCACGAGAAATTTCATCCACAGCGGGCAGACCAGAGGGCAAGGGGGTAGGGAGGGGGGGAAGAGGGTGACGGCCGTACACCACGAAAAACGGAGATTTGGAGGAAGATTCAGAGATTCTGAAATTATACGAGAATTCGGCCCAAGGTAGAAGATCTGCCCAGTCATCCTGGCGGGAGGAAACAAAATGTCGTAAATAGTCACCCAAGATCTGGTTAATTCTCTCTACTTGTCCATTGGATTGAGGATGGTATGCAGAAGAAAAATTTAATTTAATCTTGAGTTGTTTACAGAGAGCCCTCCAGAATTTAGACACAAATTGGACGCCTCTATCCGAGACGATCTGTGTAGGCAACCCGTGAAGACGAAAAATGTGTACAAAAAATTGTTTAGCCAACTGAGGCGCTGAAGGAAGACCAGGAAGAGGGATGAAATGTGCCATTTTGGAGAATCGATCAACGACCACCCAAATAACAGTGTTGCCATGGGATGGGGGTAAGTCAGTAATAAAATCCATACCAATCAGAGACCAAGGTTGTTCGGGGACAGGTAGAGGATGAAGAAAACCAGCGGGCTTCTGGTGAGGAGTCTTATCCCGGGCACAGATAGTGCAGGCTCGCACAAAGTCCACCACATCAGTCTCTAGAGTCGGCCACCAATAGAAGCGAGAGATGAGTTGCACAGATTTCTTGATGCCCGCATGACCTGCGAGATGGGAGGAGTGACCCCATTTGAGGATCCCAAGGCGTTGGCGTGGAGAAACAAAGGTCTTTCCTGGAGGAGTTTGCCTGATGGAGGCTGGAGAAGTGGAAATCAGGCAGTCAGGAGGAATGATGTGTTGAGGAGAGAGTTCAATTTCAGAGGCATCTGAGGAACGAGAGAGAGCATCGGCCCTAATGTTTTTATCAGCAGGCCGAAAGTGAATTTCAAAATTAAATCGGGCAAAGAACAGAGACCACCTGGCCTGACGAGGATTCAGCCGTTGGGCAGACTGGAGGTAGGAGAGGTTCTTGTGATCGGTGTAAATAATAACTGGAAATCTTGATCCCTCCAGCAGATGCCTCCATTCCTCAAGTGCTAATTTAATGGCTAGAAGCTCTCGATCCCCGATGGAGTAGTTCCTCTCCGCCGGAGAGAAGGTCCTGGAAAAAAAACCACAAGTAACAGCATGCCCGGAAGAGTTTTTTTGTAGAAGGACAGCTCCAGCTCCCACTGAGGAGGCATCAACCTCCAATAGGAAGGGTTTAGATGGGTCAGGTCTGGAGAGCACGGGAGCCGAAGAAAAGGCAGACTTGAGTCGTTTAAAGGCGTCTTCCGCTTGAGGAGGCCAAGACTTGGGATCGGCATTTTTTTTTGTTAAAGCCACAATAGGAGCCACAATGGTAGAAAAATGTGGAATAAATTGCCTGTAATAATTGGCGAACCCCAAAAAACGTTGGATGGCACGGAGTCCGGAGGGGCGTGGCCAATCTAAGACGGCAGAGAGTTTATCTGGGTCCATTTGTAGTCCCTGGCCAGAGACCAAGTATCCTAGAAAAGGAAGAGATTGGCATTCAAACAGACATTTCTCTATTTTGGCATAGAGTTGATTATCACGAAGTCTCTGAAGAACCATACGGACATGCTGGCGGTGTTCTTCAAGATTGGCAGAAAAAATCAGGATATCGTCCAGATATACAACAACACAGGAGTATAGTAGATCACGAAAAATTTCATTAACAAAGTCTTGGAAGACGGCAGGGGCGTTGCATAGACCAAAGGGCATGACCAGATACTCAAAGTGTCCATCTCTGGTGTTAAATGCCGTTTTCCATTCATCCCCCTCTCTGATGCGGATGAGATTATAAGCACCTCTTAAGTCCAGTTTGGTAAAAATATGGGCACCTTGGAGACGATCAAAGAGTTCAGAGATGAGGGGTAGGGGGTAGCGGTTCTTAACCGTGATTTTATTAAGACCGCGGTAGTCAATGCAAGGACGTAGAGAGCCATCTTTTTTGGACACAAAGAAAAATCCGGCTCCGGCAGGAGAGGAGGATTTACGGATAAAGCCCTTTTTTAAATTTTCTTGGACGTATTCAGACATGGCAAGAGTCTCTGGGACGGACAGAGGATAGATTCTGCCCCGGGGTGGAGTAGTGCCCGGGAGGAGGTCAATGGGACAATCATAAGGCCTGTGAGGAGGTAGAGTCTCAGCTTGTTTTTTGCAAAAAACGTCCGCAAAGTCCATATAGGCCTTAGGGAGACCGGTTACATGAGGAAGCACAGGGACACGGCAAGGTTTACTGGGAACCGGTTTTAAGCAGTCCTTGGAGCAAGAGGGCCCCCAACTCTTGATCTCCCCAGTGGACCAATCCAGGATTGGGGAATGGAGTTGAAGCCAGGGAAGTCCAAGAAGGATTTCAGAAGTGCAATTGGGGAGGACCAACAGTTCAATCCTCTCGTGATGAGATCCGATGCACATTAGAAGGGGCTCCGTGCGGAAACGTATAGTACAGTCCAATCTTTCATTGTTTACACAATTGATGTAGAGGGGTCTGGCGAGACTGGTCACCGGGATGTTGAACCTGTTGACGAGAGAGGCTAAGATGAAATTTCCTGCAGATCCAGAGTCCAAGAAGGCCACAGCAGAGAAGGAGAAGGCAGAGGCAGACATCCGCACAGGCACAGTAAGACGTGGAGAAGCAGAGTAGACATCAAGGACTGTCTCACCTTTGTGCGGAGTCAGCGGACGTCTTTCCAGGCGGGGAGGACGGATAGGACAATCCTTCAGGAAGTGTTCGGTACTAGCACAGTACAGGCAGAGATTCTCCATGCGGCGTCGTGTCCTCTCTTGGGGTGTCAGGCGAGACCGGTCGACCTGCATAGCCTCCACGGCGGGAGGCACAGGAACAGATTGCAGGGGACCAGAGGAGAGAGGAGCCGGGGAGAAGAAACGCCTCGTGCGAACAGAGTCCATATCCTGGCGGAGCTCCTGACGCCGTTCGGAAAAACGCATGTCAATGCGAGTGGCAAGATGGATGAGTTCATGTAGGTTAGCAGGGATTTCTCGTGCGGCCAGAACATCTTTAATGTTGCTGGATAGGCCTTTTTTAAAGGTCGCGCAGAGTGCCTCATTATTCCAGGATAATTCTGAAGCAAGGGTACGGAACTGTACGGCATACTCGCCAACGGAAGAATTACCCTGGACCAGGTTCAACAGGGCAGTCTCAGCAGAAGAGGCTCGGGCAGGTTCCTCAAAGACACTTCGAATTTCCGAGAAGAAGGAGTGTACAGAGGCAGTGACGGGGTCATTGCGGTCCCAGAGCGGTGTGGCCCAAGCCAGGGCTTTTCCAGACAGCAGGCTGACTACGAAAGCCACCTTAGACCTTTCAGTGGGGAACTGGTCCGACATCATCTCCAAGTGTAATGAACATTGGGAAAGAAAGCCACGGCAAAACTTAGAGTCCCCATCAAATTTATCCGGCAAGGATAGTCGTATTCCAGAAGCGGCCACTCGCTGCGGAGGAGGTACAGGAGCTGGCGGAGGAGATGATTGCTGGAGCTGTGGTAGTAACTGTTGTAGCATAACAGTCAGTTGAGACAGCTGTTGGCCTTGTTGCGCAATCTGTTGTGACTGCTGGGCGACCACCGTGGTGAGGTCAGCGACAACTGGCAGAGGAACTTCAGCGGGATCCATGGCCGGATCTACTGTCACGATGCCGGCTGGCAGGTAGTGGATCCTCTGTGCCAGAGAGGGATTGGCGTGGACCGTGCTAGAGGATCGGTTCTAAGTCACTACTGGTTTTCACCAGAGCCCGCCGCAAAGCGGGATGGTCTTGCTGCGGCGGTAGTGACCAGGTCGTATCCCCTAGCAACGGCTCAACCTCTCTGGCTGCTGAAGATAGGCGCGGTACAAGGGAGTAGACAGAAGCAAGGTCGGACGTAGCAGAAGGTCGGGGCAGGCAGCAAGGATCGTAGTCAGGGGCAACGGCAGAAGGTCTGGAATCACAGGCAAGGAACACACAAGGAACGCTTTCACTGGCACTAGGGCAACAAGATCCGGCGAGGGAGTGAAGGGGAAGTGAGGTGATATAGGGAAGTGCACAGGTGTAAACACTAATTGGAACCACTGCACCAATCAGCGGTGCAGTGGCCCTTTAAATCGCAAAGACCCGGCGCGCGCGCGCCCTAGGGAGCGGGGCCGCGCGCGCCGGGACAGAACTGACGGGGAGCGAGTAAGGTACGGGAGCCGGGGTGCGCATCGCGAGCGGGCGCTACCCGCATCGCGAATCGCATCCCGGCCGGAGGTGGTAACGCAGCGCCCCGGGTCCGTGGAACCGACCGGGGCGCTGCAGTGAGGGAAGTGTAGCGAGCGCTCCGGGGAGGAGCGGGGACCCGGAGCGCTCGGCGTAACACATACACAAACGCACACACACACACACACACGTTGAGTTTTATATATATATATATATATATATATATATATATATATATATATATATATATATATATATATATATATATAAAAGAAGAAAGATCAGGGCAGCACTCCAATGGTGTGAAAAAAAATATTAAAATTTATTCCATCAAAACAATGTGCAAAACAGCAGCGACGTTTCGATCCTCTCCAGGATCTTTTTCAAGCTGAACTAAACAGATTTGTGATTTCTTTTATACATATACTCATCAAGTGAAACAATTATCAATCAAGTATACAATCAAAATACAATAAAGTGCAATTAAGGCATAAACCGTGTACAGTAGAGTGATCAATGTACAATATAAGGCTCATATATCTTTCTTATTATGAGCAAGGTGCATATACAGGTATCCAGAAAACCTGGATACTAAAGTGCTGACAGTGATCTAAAAACAATAAGGTTGCCTATGATTAAAAACAATCAAACAATCAGAGGAGTGATTACAGTAACACTATACCTTAGACGTGTGTAATGGCGTGCATGGACACTTGGCGTTCCGGAAGCGCCATCTGTGCCAGCCCGCCCCCTAACATGACGTTCTACTTAATCATTGGTTTGAGATCTCCGTCTTGCAAACACCACAGCAGATCGGCGCGTGCGCATTGCCGACTTAATCGTCCGTACATGGTCATGTACCGGCGCCTGCGCACCAAGAGAATAGGTGCGTCGGCGCCATTTTGAGAACTGGAAAAGCTTCCCTTACATAGAAAAATACGTGAATAACATGTCCCAAACATAATAACACGGCAGTCCATGAGTAAACAGGTAACCAAGGGGCAAGATTCCATGCCAAACCCTATGCCGTCAATGCTCAATTCCAGGTAGGAAAAATTGAAAAAAGCAAATAAACATAAGAAATGAAAACAATGTAAGGGATGAAATCAACTAAATATAACAGGTAGGTGTTGGGTACAGGTTCACTCGAACCTCACTTTTTCAGAGTACATAGCAAGGCATTATTAAATTAGAGTAGACCGGATTATGGTCACAAAACCCCTATTCCGTGGGTCACCCCTGTTAGCATGACTTATATAATAAGTACATATTAAGGGTGGGTGTCAGTCCCGACACACCCAATCTCCTCGGGTGCGTCCGGAACCCACCAAAACCCTCGGACGCTCGGGGCCAGGTGTCTGTGTTCAAACAGCAGCTCGTACCTGTATGGACCCTGGTCGTCATCAACTTCCCTGTGCTATGTAAGTCCAATGTGGTATATACCAAAATGAACAAAATGAGAAAAATGAATAAAGTAAATGGATAAAAAAATGTATGAGAAACAAAAGAAATAAAAAAAGTAAAAAATAAAGAATAAAGAATATATATAAAAAATAAAAAACTGCCTGGAAGAGCAAAGACCGCAAGAGGTGGCACATATCAATACCTCCTATGGCACCTGTCACACATGTCTATCGTGTACAAACGTCAGGGAGAAGACATAATGAAAATATTATTTATTCAAAAAAATTTTTACAAAGCAAGATGTCCTGTTCTCAAAAGTTGACTGTTGCAAGTGGCGGAGATCAAAAGAGTAAACTAATTCCTCTGAGTGTATTGAACTCAAACTGAATCTGAAAAAAAGAGAATAGAAGGATAAATTAGATAAACAAATCTATTATACTCGGAGACCAAGGCGAACAACAATCCCCCACACCTTAGAGCATGCCCGGTGTAATTTTGAACTCCACATTCAGCCCGACAGGGCGTAGTGTGGAAAGTTCAAAAATCCACCGAAGTTCCTTCTTTTTGAGAAGAGTTAAACGGTCCCCACCTCTTTTTGGGAGTGGGACATGGTCCAGAATCATAAATTTCAAATCCCGTTCTGTATGGCCCTTTTCTGTAAAATGTTTAGCCACTGGCAAATCTAAGCGTTTTTTGCGTATGGTGTATCGGTGATTATTCAACCGTGTCTTCATGTCACATTTGGTTTCACCTATATACAAAAGTTGACAAGGGCACCACAGAACGTAGATAACATAATCCGAACAACAATTTAGATAATAATTTATCTTATATTTTTTGAGTGTATCAGGGTGTTGGAACTCAGAACCTTTTACCATTAGATTACAATTGACGCAAGACCTACAAGGAAAAGATCCCTTGCCCATTGTACCAAAGTATCTTTGTTGTGGTGTTTTGGAGGAAGCTATATCGGCTTTCACCAATTTGTCCTTAATATTAGAAACTCTTCGATAGGACATAATGGGAGGATGTTTTAGAGATGGAATCTGGGGGAAACCTTTTTCTATAATCTGCCAATTGCGTTTCAATATTTTAGTTAATTGTGTAGAGATGTCATTAAAAGTACTCACAAATGTCAGTCTCTCTCCCCTATCTACTGTCCGATTAGTAGGGCTCAGAGTCAGTGCTCTATCCATAGATTTGACCCGCTCACCATGGATGTCCAGCAGCCTAGGGGGATAACCCCTCTGTCTGAAGTTGCGGGACATCCTGGTGAGCGCTGCTTCGCTGTGTTCAGGGCGGTCAACTATTCTCTTAACCCTCAAAAACTGACTGTACGGTAAAGATCTCACCATGTGCCTAGGGTGACAACTCGTGTACTGTAGGAGGGTGTTGCAGTCAGTCTCTTTAACGTAAAGGTCCGTATGGAGTTTATTGTCTTGTAGCGTGACTGAGGTATCCAAAAATTGTAGTTTATCTGTAGAAGAAACAAGAGTGAATTGTATGTTATAGTCAATGGTGTTCAAAAATCTATGGAAATCATCCAATTCCTCAGTAGTGCCCGTCCAAATTAAAAAAATATCATCTATATATCGCCACCACTCCACTACCTTGGTGAAGTGGGGCGACATATAGATGAATTCCTCCTCCATACTGGCTACCACCATGTTTGCGTAGGTGGGCGCAACATTTGCGCCCATTGCGGTCCCTCTCGTCTGTAAGTAATACTGATCATTAAATGTGAAGTAATTACAGCTAAGATTGATATCCAACAAAGCTAGTACAAAATGAAGTTTATCATCAGTGCAGTCTGTGTTTAGCAGAGCCTTACGTACCGCATTAAGTCCTACCTCATGGCTAATAGATGTATAGAGACTCACTATATCGAATGAAGCCAGTATGGAGTTGGATGGTATAGTCAAGTTCTGGATTTTCATCAAAAAATCGGTCGTGTCCTGGAGATAAGATCGGGCCCCCACCGCATATTCACGAAGCACCTGGTCTAAAAAAATTGAGATATTATTCAAAATGGAGTTACGACCAGACACTATGGGTCTGCCCGGCGGATTTGACAGAGATTTATGAATTTTAGGTAATAGATAAAGGACCGGGGTGACAGGATGGTCAGACAGCAGAAAATCATACAGTGACTTATCAATGATGTTACTATCAAGAGCCTTGTCAAGGACCAATTTGATCCTACGTTGGATGTCCCACCTGGGATTCCTATCCAACAACTTGTAAACCGAGCTGTCGCCTAATTGTCTCTCTGCCTCATGTAAGTACATCTGCCGGTCCATGACCACGACCGCGCCACCCTTGTCCGCAGGCTTGATGACGAGGTCGCGGTCACGGGCCAGCATGTCAAGGGCCTCTCTCTCTGCCCTGGACAAATTATGGTGCACTGTAAAATTACCATCCTGTTTCAGTAAATCCACATCATGTTTTACCAAAGTCCTGAATGTCTCTATTACAGGAGACTCCAATGTAGGAGTAAAGTCACTCTTTGTTTTGATATTAAGTTTTTTCAGTTCAAAATCCGCCTGAGACCTAGAAGAAGAGGTATTTGGTGTGGAGCCAGTTCGTTCATCAAACCATACTTGTAATTTGATTTTCCTCAATAATTGGTGAAGATCAAGTTCAAGTTGAAACCAATCAGTAGATGTATTCGGACAAAATGATAAACCTTTGGATAATACTGCAAGTTGTGTAGTTGACAGTGTTTTGGATGAAATATTTACCACTTGACTTTTTTCTTCTGGTTGTATTTCGGTGTCTGCGACTTGGGTTGTCTCTGGCTGCGGGTTCTTGTGTTGCCGGTGATGTTTGCGGCCTCCCCTCCGGGTGGGTTTAATCCGGCTGCTGGATCTAAAAAAACCTCAGCATCATCTGCAGCAACATTAGTGAAGTTAGTAGACGTCACAGTTTCAAAATTACTTTTAACATCTTTGGGTCTTTTATTTTGGCGTTGAGTGTTATAGTTATTATTCCAATTGTAAATACGACCAGAGCTATAATCCTGACTATCGCGATACCATTTATGTCGTTTTTGTTCTTCAAGTTCACTCCTGAACTTGGCTAAAAAAGTGGATTGTTTTTCCAAAAATACCTCATAGTCATTTTGGTTTAATGCTGACTTAAGAGAATCCTCAAGGGCAGTAGTTCTCAATCTTGACTGGGAAACATCTTTCTGTAGAAATTTGATATTCAAGAGTATTAAGTCCAAAGCATATCTATTGGTAATACGTTCATATTTAGATTTAAAGTCAATGTCCTGAGTATACATGGTAGGTTTAAGGTTGTTACGCATGCCCCTGGGGATACGATGTAACTTATAATATTCTCCCAGTGTTGTAAGATGTAACTGCATGGTAACTAACCTTTTAGATTCTTGTTCATAGTTCCTCTGGAGGTCCACTTTTGAGGGGATGTGCAAGAAGGAGGCATCGCCATCCAGTATTCCAAGAATGTGGTTCACCTCGGTGTCCGAGTATACAAACACATTTGATGATGCATCCGTAACATGATGAGCTGAAGGATTAGGTTCATCCATATTGTAGCAAGGTGCACGTTGCAGGACCAAGAAAGTACAAAAAACAAAGGAGCAACAGCACTCAAAAAGTCCAAACGATTTGTAAGAAAAGGTGCAGGCAACCTGTAAAAGGATCAAGTCCAACGATCCATCCAAATGTAAAAGAAGAAAGATCAGGGCAGCACTCCAATGGTGTGAAAAAAAATATTAAAATTTATTCCATCAAAACAATTTGCAAAACAGCAGCGACGTTTCGATCCTCTCCAGGATCTTTTTCAAGCTGAACTAAACAGATTTGTGATTTCTTTTATACATATACTCATCAAGTGAAACAATTATCAATCAAGTATACAATCAAAATACAATAAAGTGCAATTAAGGCATAAACCGTGTACAGTAGAGTGATCAATGTACAATATAAGGCTCATATATCTTTCTTATTATGAGCAAGGTGCATATACAGGTATCCAGAAAACCTGGATACTAAAGTGCTGACAGTGATCTAAAAACAATAAGGTTGCCTATGATTAAAAACAATTAAACAATCAGAGGAGTGATTACAGTAACACTATACCTTAGACGTGTGTAATGGCGTGCATGGACACTTGGCGTTCCGGAAGCGCCATCTGTGCCAGCCCGCCCCCTAACATGACGTTCTACTTAATCATTGGTTTGAGATCTCCGTCTTGCAAACACCACAGCAGATCGGCACGTGCGCATTGCCGACTTAATCGTCCGTACATGGTCATGTACCGGCGCCTGCGCACCAAGAGAATAGGTGCGTCGGCGCCATTTTGAGAACTGGAAAAGCTTCCCTTACATAGAAAAATACGTGAATAACATGTCCCAAACATAATAACACGGCAGTCCATGAGTAAACAGGTAACCAAGGGGCAAGATTCCATGCCAAACCCTATGCCGTCAATGCTCAATTCCAGGTAGGAAAAAATGAAAAAAGCAAATAAACATAAGAAATGAAAACAATGTAAGGGATGAAATCAACTAAATATAACAGGTAGGTGTTGGGTACAGGTTCTCTCGAACCTCACTTTTTCAGAGTACATAGCAAGGCATTATTAAATTAGAGTAGACCGGATTATGGTCACAAAACCCCTATTCCGTGGGTCACCCCTGTTAGCATGACTTAGTGGAGTGGTGGCGATATATAGATGATATTTTTTTAATTTAGACGGGCACTACTGAGGAATTGGATGATTTCCATCGATTTTTGAACACCATTGACTATAACATACAATTCACTCTTGTTTCTTCTACAGATAAACTACAATTTTTGGATACCTCAGTCACGCTACAAGACAATAAACTCCATACGGACCTTTACGTTAAAGAGACTGACTGCAACACCCTCCTACAGTACACGAGTTGTCACCCTAGGCACATGGTGAGATCTTTACCGTACAGTCAGTTTTTGAGGGTTAAGAGAATAGTTGACCGCCCTGAACACAGCGAAGCAGCGCTCACCAGGATGTCCCGCAACTTCAGACAGAGGGGTTATCCCCCTAGGCTGCTGGACATCCATGGTGAGCGGGTCAAATCTATGGATAGAGCACTGACTCTGAGCCCTACTAATCGGACAGTAGATAGGGGAGAGAGACTGACATTTGTGAGTACTTTTAATGACATCTCTACACAATTAACTAAAATATTGAAACGCAATTGGCAGATTATAGAAAAAGGTTTCCCCCAGATTCCATCTCTAAAACATCCTCCCATTATGTCCTATCGAAGAGTTTCTAATATTAAGGACAAATTGGTGAAAGCCGATATAGCTTCCTCCAAAACACCACAACAAAGATACTTTGGTACAATGGGCAAGGGATCTTTTCCTTGTAGGTCTTGCGTCAATTGTAATCTAATGGTAAAAGGTTCTGAGTTCCAACACCCTGATACACTCAAAAAATATAAGATAAATTATTATCTAAATTGTTGTTCGGATTATGTTATCTACGTTCTGTGGTGCCCTTGTCAACTTTTGTATATAGATGAAACCAAATGTGACATGAAGACACGGTTGAATAATCACCGATACACCATACGCAAAAAACGCTTAGATTTGCCAGTGGCTAAACATTTTACAGAAAAGGGCCACACAGAACGGGATTTGAAATTTATGATTCTGGACCATGTCCCACTCCCAAAAAGAGGTGGGGACCGTTTAACTCTTCTCAAAAAGAAGGAACTTCGGTGAATTTTTGAACTTTCCACATTACGCCCTGTCGGGCTGAATGTGGAGTTCAAAATTACACCGGGCATGCTCTAAGGTGTGGGGGATTGTTGTTCGCCTTGGTCTCCGAGTATAATAGATTTGTTTATCTAATTTATCCTTCTATTCTCTTTTTTTCAGATTCAGTTTGAGTTCAATACACTCAGAGGAATTGGTTTACTCTTTTGATCTCCGCCACTTGCAACAGTCAACTTTTGAGAACAGGACATCTTGCTTTGTAAAAATTTTTTTGAATAAATAACATTTTCATTATGTCTTCTCCCTGACGTTTGTACATGATAGACATGTGTGACAGGTGCCATAGGAGGTATTGATACGTGCCACCTCTTGCGGTCTTTGCTCTTCCAGGCAGTTTTTCATTTTTTATTTTTATATATATTCTTTATTCTTTATTTTTTACTTTTTTATTTCTTTTGTTTCTCATACATTTTTTTATCCATTTACTTTATTCATTTTTCTCATTTTGTTCATTTTGGTATATACCACATTGGACTTACATAGCACAGGGAAGTTGATGACGACCAGGGTCCATACAGGTACGAGCTGCTGTTTGAACACAGACACCTGGCCCCGAGCGTCCGAGGGTTTTGGTGGGTTCCGGACGCACCCGAGGAGATTGGGTGTGTCGGGACTGACACCCACCCTTAATATGTACTTATTATATAAGTCATGCTAACAGGGGTGACCCACGGAATAGGGGTTTTGTGACCATAATCCGGTCTACTCTAATTTAATAATGCCTTGCTATGTACTCTGAAAAAGTGAGGTTCGAGAGAACCTGTACCCAACACCTACCTGTTATATTTAGTTGATTTCATCCCTTACATTGTTTTCATTTCTTATGTTTATTTGCTTTTTTCATTTTTCCTACCTGGAATTGAGCATTGACGGCATAGGGTTTGGCATGGAATCTTGCCCCTTGGTTACCTGTTTACTCATGGACTGCCATGTTATTATGTTTGGGACATGTTATTCACGTATTTTTCTATGTAAGGGAAGCTTTTCCAGTTCTCAAAATGGCGCCGACGCACCTATTCTCTTGGTGCGCAGGCGCCGGTACATGACCATGTACGGACGATTAAGTCGGCAATGCGCATGCGCCGATCTGCTGTGGTGTTTGCAAGACGGTGATCTCAAACCAATGATTAAGTAGAACGTCATGTTAGGGGGCGGGCTGGCACAGACGGCGCTTCCGGAACGCCAAGTGTCCATGCACGCCATTACACACGTCTAAGGTATAGTGTTACTGTAATCACTCCTCTGATTGTTTGATTGTTTTTAATCATAGGCAACCTTATTGTTTTTAGATCACTGTCAGCACTTTAGTATCCAGGTTTTCTGGATACCTGTATATGCACCTTGCTCATAATAAGAAAGATATATGAGCCTTATATTGTACATTGATCACTCTACTGTACACGGTTTATGCCTTAATTGCACTTTATTGTATTTTGATTGTATACTTGATTGATAATTGTTTCACTTGATGAGTATATGTATAAAAGAAATCACAAATCTGTTTAGTTCAGCTTGAAAAAGATCCTGGAGAGGATCGAAACGTCGCTGCTGTTTTGCACATTGTTTTGATGGAATAAATTTTAATATTTTTTTTCACACCATTGGAGTGCTGCCCTGATCTTTCTTCTTTTACATTTGGATGGATCGTTGGACTTGATCCTTTTACAGGTTGCCTGCACCTTTTCTTACAAATCTTTTGGACTTTTTGAGTGCTGTTGCTCCTTTGTTTTTTATATATATATATATATAGATATATGTATATATATATGTATATATATATATATATATATATATATATATATATATATATATCAGAAACAGTAAATATGCAAACCTGCAAAAGGGCTTATATTGTAATTTAATCCCAACATCCAGATAACAGCACTGGGTAAGCTTGCCCCTTGGTTATCCTGGGTATATTTATAATAAAATCCCATAGGCTGGAGAGGTTTGGACAACTTATGTTGTATGTACATGTGCCTGGTAATCTAAAACATATAATACATTTTAGTAGGAAGGCTTCTGTGCTGTCTGCTAGAGTTAAACAACCTTCCTCATATTTTTCCCTTTAATGAATTATTGTAGTCAATGTTGTGTTTTCTCTACACAAATGCCCTCACGGCAAATGAAGGTCATTGTAATTTCCTAAAAGGTTGTAGTTAATGTGTAGTGTTTGTGGACTGAATGCTCATAAGCTTAAATGTCAGCGGATCCTATAATGTAACATAAGTAAGATATTTATAACACATCTGCTGAAAACCTGCTAAGCTACTTGTTCTTTAGGCTCTTGTTCTCAGTAATCAATCACTGTCCGAACAACAGACCATACAAATGCTATGGGGGCATTATGGCTTTTAGCTGGCATGTCTAGCAAATAAGCCTAGAAAAAAGACATTATGGATTAAATCCTGCATGACAATAGTGAGTAAACAAAAAAAAAAAGGATGTGTTCACACCATGTTATAGCCTGTTATAATGGAATGCAGAGGTATCTATGCTCGAACAGACATGGGCCCCATTCATTTCACTAAGGCATGGTTCACACTATGATTTGCCGATACGGTCATCGGATCCGGCTGGGGGGACCTGGCCCTTAGCTCCTTCATTTGAATTAGCCGACCAGAGTCAGATAGTGACTCTGGTCGGCTCATTTTTGCCCCGTATACGGTTTTGTGACCAGACCTAAAACTATTGTATGCCGTGGTTTTTGGTCCAGTCACAAAACCGGATACGGGGCAAAAATGAGCCGACCGGAGTCACTATCTGCCTCACCTGAACTTGTCTGTTAGTGAAGATGTTCGGGTCATTTTCCAAACGTATACAAATTTTTTCTTAGACTGAAAAGTAAGCACTGCTTTTTGGCTCAAACAATATTACCATCTATGAATTCGGGTAGAAAAACAGACATGGTGCACATCTACAATCTTGTATAATGATCTGATTGCTTCTCAGCATAATATCAAAAACTAACAGGTTGTTAGTATACATTTTTGATCAAAAAGTACAAGCCCACTCGCCACGTCAAGGCCACCTATTTAGAGTGGGTCCCTAACGTCCATAGCATAAAATGGCGCAGCACCGGGCGGCGACCACCACCGCCGCGACACCAATGCCCACAGGGGGGAACGACCCACCGGCAGAGCAGCCCCAATGCCACTCAAACCAGTCTGTGGGCCGCACACCCCCCCCCCCCCCGCAGACACGGCGCCACGGCAGCAACGGACACCGCACAGCACCACACCAGTGTGAACAAGGTGTAATCGCTCACTTACCATGCTCTCCCAGTCAGACTGGGAGGCTGCTAGGAAAGAAATGGCCCATGTGTAGCTAACTACTACTTATATACGGTTGGGCTGAGGGGGTGGGGAAGAGTGCAGCACATGTTAAAACAAAAAAAAAAAGGAGGGGATAGAAATCACAGTGTGAATTCGGGTAGAAACAAACAATTACAAACAATTACCATCTATACCAAGCTGCTTGCCGAATGTTTCCTTTTTATCACTAGCTACTTACATCCATGAAGTTAAGAACTAGGTATCATCTTTATAAGAGAAGTCTTGACCTCCTAAAAGCTCCATGGGCTTTTCTTGGTGTATCAGAATACAGAAGAATTCATTCAAGTTACTGACTAGGTGGTATAGAACGCCTGATTGGTTAAATAAAATTACCTTGGCACAATATGGCAGATATTGGTGACAACTCCTCAGGCACATTATCACATATATGGTTTAAACAGTGACTTAAAGGGGTACTCCACTGGCCAGCATTTGGAACTAAATGTTCCGAATGCTGTTTTCAGCTGCGGTGGTCAATCACCCACCCCGTGATGTCACAGCCATGCCCCCTCAATGCAAGTTTATGGGAGGGGGTCATCACACCCCATTCCATACACTTGCAATGAGGGGCGTGGCCGTGATGTCACAAGGGAGCATGGCCAACACTACTGCACTACGAAAACAGTGTTTGGAACATTTAGTTCTGAATGTTGGCCAGTGGAGTACCCCTTTAACCCCTTAAGGACCAAGCCCATTTTAACCTTAAGGACCAGGTCAATTTTATTTTTGCGTTTTCGTTTTTTCCTCCTCGCCTTCTAAAATCCATAGCTCTTTTATATTTCCATCTACAGACCCCTATAAGGGCTTGTTTTTTGCATGACCAATTGTACTTTGTAATAAAACCTCTCATTTTACCATGAAATGTACAGCGAACCCAAAACATAATTTTTTTAGGAAGGAAATTTAAATGAAAACCTCAATTTTGCACATTCTTGAAGGGTTTCGTTTTCACACTTTACGGTAAAAATGATGTGTGTTCTTTATTCTGTGGGTCCATATTATTAAAATGATACCCATGGCTAGATACTTTTATATTTTTGTACCTCTTAAAAAAAAGCTAAAACTTTTTGTACAAAATCAGTAATCTAAAATTACCCTATTTTGACCACCTATAACTTTTTCATTTTTCGGTATATAGAGCGGTATGAGGGCTCATTTTTTGTGCCATCATCTGTACTTTTTATTGATATCACATTTGCATATATAAAGCTTTTAGATAATTTTTTATTATATTTTTTGAATAAAATTTTTTAACGTTTATGCCGTTCACCATACGGGATCATTAACATTATATTTTGATAGTTCAGACATTTATGCATGCGGCAATACCAAATATGTTTATAAACAAATCATTTTTACCCTTTTGGGGGTAAAATGGGAAATTTTATTTCATTTTTATTGGGGGAGGGGATTTTTCCATTTTTTTCTTTTTACATTTTTCTACTTTTTTTTACACTTTTTATGTCCCCATAGGGGACTATCTATTGCAATCATTTCATTGCTAATACTGTTCAGTGCTATGTATAGGACATAGCACTGATCAGTATTATCGGTGATCTTCTGTTCTTGTCTGCTCGATCTCAGACCAGAGCAGAAGACGCTGGGACACAGACTGAGGCAGGTGAGGGGACCTCCGTCCGCCATTACAGATGATCGGATCGCCGTGGCAGCGCTGCAGGCGATCCAATCATCTATTTTAACATGCGCATTGCTGCAGATGCCGTGATCTGTACTGATGTCAGCCATTATCGGCGGGTCCCTGGCTGCTGATAGCAGCCGGTACCTGCCGTGTATGACGCGAGCACCGCTCTGATGCTCGTGGTCATGCACAGGATGTAAATGTACGTCCTGGTGTGCGAAGTACCGCCAAACCAGGATGTACATTTACGTCTGAAGTTGTTAAGGGGTTAAAACAGTATCTCGGCACCACTCATAAGTTATTAATGCTTTAATACCAACCCTTTGGCATTTAATAGAGACTCCGATGTGCAGTGCTCACATTAAACATCTTAGAGAACACAAACATGTTTGTGACATATATGGGTTACCTTTCCAAAAATGAAGTCCTTCTGGAGCAATGTCTTATCCACGATAAGACAGATTTTTGGGATATTTATTCCACTCTCTGGCCCCTTGCTTTAATTGTAAAAGCCATACTCAGCATTCCACCCTAAGAAGTTCTGGGTATTCAGAACACATTGGGAGAGATTTATCAAAAACTGTCCAGAGGAAAAGTTGCTGAGTTGACCATAACAACCAATCAGATCGCTTCTTTCATTTTTGAAAAGGCCTCTGGACAATGTAAGAAGCAATCTGATTGGTTGCTATGGGCCATGATGTCTAAATATTTTAGCTAATGACATGTACCGATATGTTTTGTATTTTGTTTTGAAAAATTCTGAGAAATCAGATTTAAAAAAAAAATTTAAAAAAATTAAAAAATTTCAGGCCAAGCCAAAACACGTATATGATTTAAAAATGACACTAGCAGGCTATGGGGGTGATTTATAAAGCCTCTGTACCTGCTTTTTAATGACATAGAAAAGCCGCAAATTTTTGCGCAAGCCCTTGTCTGGGCAGGGCCTAATACAGCATCTAATTTATCACAATATAAACCAGCAAGAAACATATATTGTCATGAGGCTTTTTTTAATCTCTTTCAACTGAAAAAACATTCTTTGCCATCACTTGCTATAATGTGTCATCAGTTCTCGTCAATTTTTGACATAATTTAAAAAAAAAAGGAACTCCCTGCAGACATTGCCCTTACTCTTAAAACATATGGATTTCTCCAGAAACAATATGGCATTTGTACAATTTATAATAAATGCCATAGAAAACTCAAAAAACTCATGTTGGGCAAATCTGATGGTTGCCTAAATTTCCCCAATGTACAGGGCTATATTTACATGTGTTGCTCTGGATTCATTGATCAAGTCTACATTCTAATTATATTATTAACCCTTAAGGACTGAGTCCCTTTTCACCTTAAAGGGGTACTCCTGTGGCAAACCTTTTTTTTTTTTTTTTTTTTTATCAACTGGTGCCAGAAAGTTAAACAGATTTGTAAATCACTTCTATTAAAAAAAATCTTAATTCTTCCAGTACTTTTTAGGGGCTATATACTAAAGAGAAATCCAAAAAGAAATGCATTTCCTGTGATGTCCTGACCACAGTGCTCTCTGCTGACCTCTGCTGTCCATTTTAGGAACTGTCCAGAGAAGAAGAAAATCCCCATAGTAAACACATGCTTCTCTGGACAGTTCCTAAAATGGACAGCAGAGGTCAGCAGAGAGCACTGTGGTCAGGACATCAAAGGAAATGCATTTCTGTTTGGATTTCTCTTTAGTATACAGCCCCTAAAAAATACTGGAAGTATTAAGATTTTTTAATAGAAGTGATTTACAAATCTGTTTAACTTTCTAGCACCAGTTGATAAAAAAAAAAAAAAAAAGGGTTCCACGGGAGTACCCCTTTAAGGGACTCTTAAGGACTTTTTTGCCATTCTGACCACTGTCACTTTATGCATTAATAACTCGTTACTTGCATCCTTTCTTGGTAAAAAAATATCCAAATTTCATGAAAATTTCGAAAATTTAGCATTTTTCTAACTTTGAAACTATCTGCTTGTAAGGAAAATGGATATTCCAAATAAATTATATATTGATTCACATATGCAATATGTCTACTTTATGTTTGCATCATAAAGTTGACATGTTTTTACTTTTGGAAGACATCAGAGGGCTTCAAAGTTCAGCAGCAATTTTCAAATTTTCCCAAAAATTTTCAAAATCGGAATTTTTCAGGGACCAGTTAAGTTTTGAAGGGGATTTGAGGGGTCTTCTTATTAGATATACCCCATAAATGACCCCATTAAAAAAACTGCACCCCCCCCCAAAGTATTCAAAATGACATTCAGAAAGTATGTTAACCCTTTAGGTGTTTCACAGGAATAGCAGCAAGGTAAAGGAGAAAATTCTAAATCTTCATTTTTTACACTCGCATGTTCTTGTAGATCCAGTTTTTTAAATTTTACAAGGGGTAAAAGGAGAAAAAGCCCCCCAAAACTTTGTAACCCAATTTCTCTCGAGTAAGGAAATACCTCATATGGGGATGTCAAGTGCTCTGTGGGTGCATTACAAGGCCCAGAAGGGAAGGAGCGACAATGGGATTTTGGAGAGTGAGTTTTTCTGTAATGGTTTTTGGGGTGGTATGTCACATATAGGAAGCCCCTATGGTGCCAGAACAGCAGAACCCCCCCCCCCCCACATGGCATACTATTTTGGAAACTACACCCCCCAAGGAACGTAGAAAGGGGTCCGCTGAACCTTAACACCACACAGGTGTTTGACAACATTTTAGTTAAAGTCGGATGTGTAAATTAATGAATAAATTTTTTCACTAATATGCTGGTTTTACCCCAAATTTTACATTTTTACAAGGTGTTATAGGAGAACATGCCGCCCAAAATTTGTGCTCTGCTGGTGCTCTACAATGATCAGAAGAGAAGAAGTCACATTTGGCTTTTGGAAAGCAAATTTTGCTAAAATTGTTTTTGGGGGGCATGTCGCATTTAGGAAGCCCCTATGGTGCCAGAACAGCAAAAAAAAAAAAAAAATATATATATATATATATATATATATATATATATATATATATATACATATGGCATACTATTTTGGAAACTACACCCCTGAAGGAAAGTAACAAGGCATACAGTGAGCCTTAAAACCCCACAGGCGCTTGACAATTTTCTGCTAAAGTTGGACGTGAAAATGAAAAATTAAATTTTTTTCACTAAAATGCTGGTGTTACCCCAAATTTTTCATTTTCACAAGGGGTAACGGAGAAAAAGCCTACCATAATTTGGAAATACCCAATATGTGGATGTAAAGTGCTCTGCGGGCAAACTACAATGCTTAGAAGAGAAGGAGCGCCATTGGGCTTTTGGTGAGAGAATTTGGTTGGAATAGAAGTGGGAGGCCATGTGTGTTTACAAAGCCCCCTATGGTGCCAGAACAGTGGACCCCCCCACATGTGACCCCATTTTGGAAACTACACCGCTCACAGAATTTAATAAGTGGTGCAGTGAACATTTAAACCACACTGGCGTTTGACAGACCTTTGTAACAGTGGGCTGTGCAAATGAAAAATAAAATTTTTCATTTTCACGGACCACTGTTCCAAAAATCTGTCAGACACATGTGGGGTATAAATGCTCACTCTACCCCTTATTACATTACGTGAGGGGTGTAGTTTCCACAATGGGGTCACATGTCGGGGGGGGGGTCCACTGTTCTGGCATTATGGGGGCTTTGTAAACACACAGGGCCTTCAATTTCAGACACCTTCTCTTGCCAAAAGCCCAATGGCGCCCCTTCCCTTCTGAGCATTGTAGTTCGCCCGCAGAGCACTTTACATACACATATGGGGTATGTTCTTACTCAGATGAAATGGGGTTACAAATGTTGGGGGGACTGTGTAGGGGTATGTAGTGTTTTACTTTTTATTTTGTGTAGTGTAGTGTATTGTTTTTAGGGTACATTCACACCGGCAGAGGTTTACAGTGAGTTTCTCGTTGGGAGTTTGAGCTGCGGCAGAAAATTTGCCTCATCTCAAACTTGCAGCAGAACTCGTTGTAATCCTGCACATGTGAATATACCCTGTACATTCAAACCTCCAGCTGTTGCAAAACTACAACTCCAAGCATGCACTGACAGACCATACATGCTGGGAGTTGTAGCTATGCAACAGCTGGAGACAGATTGGTTGCGAAACACTGAGAGTTTGTTACTTAACTCAGTGTTTCGAAACCAGTGTGCCTCCAGCTGTTGCAAAACTAGAACTCCCAGCATGTACAGTCTCTCAGTGCATGCTGAGAGTTGTATTTTTGCAACAACTGGAGGGAGACTGGTTGCAAAACATTGAGTTAGGTAACAAACTCTTTCACAACCAATGTGTCTCCAGCTGTTGCAAAACTGCAACAATCAGCATGCATTTATAGCTGAAGGGCGTGCTGAGAGTTGTAGTTTTTCAACAACTGGAGGCACACTGCTACAACTCCTAGCATACCATTTGGTAGTCTGTACATGTTTGGAGTTGTAGTTATGCAACAGCTGGATGCACACTTATTCATAGAAAAAATGTGCCTCCAGCTGTTACAACCCCCAGCATGCACAGACTACCAAAGGGCATGCTGAGAGTTGTAGTTGGAACTCCAGCTGTTGCAAAACTACAACTCCCAGCATTCCCTTTGGCTTTGCATGCCAAGAGTTGTTGCTAAGCAACAGCAGGAGGTGATCACCTCCTGCTGTATCCTGCCGCTGGGTCTGCCGCCGCTGTATCCTGCTGCTGGGACCGATCATGCTGCTCCTGTCGCCACCACCGATCCTGAGGGGACTCCCGCCGGACCGGGGCAAGGTAGGAGACCCCCGCCGGCGCCGATCTCTGCTCTGATCACCGTCCCCAACAGGTCTGTGATTGTGATGTGGCACCCATGCCACCTTACTCCTGCTGAGCAAGGGTGAATGGGGCTGTCTCGGAAAGCCCCAGTCACCCTTTTTTACGGGTCACCAGAGAGCCGATTGACCCGGAATAACCGCAAATCGCACGTCTGAATTGACGCGCGATTTGCTGCGATGTCGATATGGGGGACCTCAAGACCCCCCTGGGAAATATGCTGCGATGCCTGCTGAACTATATCAGCAGGCATCCTGATCCGGTCCCTGCCTGGCGAGCGGCAGGGGCCAGAAGAACGCAGGGCGTACCCATACGCCCTGAGTCCTTAAGCACTCGGAAACGGGGGCATATGGATACACCCTGTGTCCTTAAGGGGTTAAAGGGGTAGTCCGGTGGAAAACTTTTTTTTTTTTTATCAACTGGTGCCAGAAAGTTAAACAGATAGTTAAACAGATGAATACTACAGAGGAGATTATTTTCTTTTGGAACACTCTGGACAGTTCTTAAAATGGACAGAGATGTCAGCAGAGAGCACTGTGCTCGTGATGTCAGTAGAGAGCTCTCTGTTCCAAAAAGAAAATAGTTTCTTCTGTAGTATTCAGCAGCTAATAAGTACTGGAAGGATTAAGATTTTTTAATAGAAGTAATTTGGGAAATGGGAACTTTATTTGTATATGTTAAAATTTTATGTTTGCAAAGTGGACATCTATTCTGGGTAACCAGAAGCTGTGGAACAAAATTTTGGGTGTAGGAAAGCTTGCTAAAATTTTGTAAATGATACCTGATGGGAAATGTTTAACAAAATGATGCATATGGCTTTAATATGTTTATCACCACAACCACTTCAAAGGAAACCTGTCATTGTCCTAAATGTATGGCATCAGCAGCACGTTTCCCTCTATTGACATTTGTAACTCCCAATGGACTCATAAGTCTTATTTTTCAACACTAGTGGTTAAAAGGGTGCTGCTACAGGAATGAGTGAAAGACACTGAGCTGAGGATCCTTGAATTAGTTGTGGATCATGAATGTAAACATTTGTTGTTGGACAGAATGGACACAAAAAAGATAAATCTCTCTTTTTTTTTTTTATGTTTTTTTTTTTTTATGGAGGACCTTTTTGGCATTCCCTTACTCCAGAGAGAAGATCAGGAAAATAGTGGCTCCATTCTAACACAAAATGTCATATCTTATGTCAGATCTGAGGGCTACATTAGGGGAATTATGACTGGGGAAGGGCCTTTCCTTAAAGAAGATGTCCAGCAGTATTAAACTCCCATACAGAGAGCTCCTGTGTGACATTTCGCACACAGCAGGTCAGCTGATCCAAACATGCGCCCTCCATTTATCTCTATGGGAGAGGCGGAGACACAGTGGCCCTGATTTATCAATCTGTCTGAGACAGAAACTGGAGTGATTTTCCCAAGCAACCAATCACTGCTCAGCTTTCATTTTACCAGAGCTCCCTAAAATATAAAACATGAGCTGTGATTGGTTGCTTTGAAAAATCACTCCAGTTTCTGTCTCAGACAGATTGATAAATCAGGGCCAGTGTGTGTCTCCACCTTTCCCATAGAGATGAATAGAGGGGGTGCCTTTCAACCTGCTGACATGCTGGGTACAAAATGCGCTCTAACAAAGCAGAGCCTACAGATAGGGATAAGTTTATTACTGCTGGACATCTTCTTTAAATCTGACACCCTGTTCACCACTAAACACAATATACTGGGTTATAGTGCAGGTGAACAGCTTTACAAAGATGGGTTACTCACTTAACTCGGTTCAGTATATGCAGAGGTCTAGCACAGCAATCTTGTTGCTGCATTGCGCTCAAGCGTGCAATGGAGGCAAGGAGCCGCCTCACCCAGCTCCCCAGCCTCCCTTATATTCCCGGCCTGCCCCACCCCTTCATAAATATGCTAATGAATGCCGCGGGTAAGCACTCTGTTTTCCGCGCGCTCATCCACCGCATTCATTAGCATATTAATAAAGAGGGTGGGGTAGACAAAGATGATGGAAGAGGCAGGGGAGCTGGGGGAGTCGGCTTCCTACCTCCATTGCACTCTGGAGCACAATGCAGCAACAAGATTACAGTGCTAGAACTCTGCATATAATGAACCGATTTATGTAAGTGACCCATCTTTGTAAAGCTATTCACCCACACTATAACCCAGTTTATTGGGTTTAGTGATGGGCAACAGGGTGTCACATTCTCTTCATATGGCTTCTGCCGTTCTTAAAATTGGCGATGTGTTAATACATATATAATTTCCACTTCACACACCACTGGGGGGTGCTTAGCAGCCTACTGGATACTATTTGGTAAGATACTTTCAGTTTATAAACAGTATTCACTAAGCTTCCCCGAGGACTGACTATAGAAAGAGTTTAGTTATTTACCTCTATGTCTAATATTCAAGGGTAAACATTCACACATCAGAAAGTCTCTTGGTTCACAGGTTTATTTAAAAGGGTTTTCCAGGATTTTTTTTATTTGATTATGCTACAGGGGCTTTAAAGTTACTATAGTTCATAGCATAGTGTCTGCACCTGTGTGTGACGGTGGTCTCACAATTCTTCTGTAATTTTCACCCCAAAATTTATTTTTAACAGCATACTAAATAACTCATGTCTCAGGGTTTCCCAGGTTGCAGTGTGGCCAAGACATGACTAGTCAGGTGTGCAAAGGCAGCCTGTCCTGCTTCAATGGGTGGAGTTACCGCTTGGTGGGAGAGAGATCATTCTGCAACTAATTGTATTTTTGCAACAGCTGGGGGCACCCTAGTTAGAAAACATTGGTCTTTTGAATTGAATGCAGCTCATTTGTGTTTTAATGGGTTGGGGGACTGATGGGTGAGAGGGAGGAAAGTGACCTCATACTTACAAACAAGGAAATATGGGATTTGTAGTTTGAGAGAACGAACTCCAACAGTAACTATCCAGTTCACAAAATGATAGCCTAAGCATTATGGTAATGTCACAACATAGCCATTTAGCTCCAGGAGAAGCACGACCCTTTCTAAGCATGTCCATTACTGTCTGGCAGGTATGTACTAAAATTACCTTATGGTGGATAACTCCTTTAAGAATACCCTTGTCCTTAAAAAACACCATAAAAGCAGAGCCTCAGTCTGAGATAAAATGGGTATTTTACTATAATAATATGAATGTAAATTAAAACAATTTCAGATCATTTCAGCTCAATCAAAATTATTTTCATGAAGGAAAAGTCAGCGGTTTGGAAATGTATTTTATTCCGTAAATGATTAACAATTGAAAAACAATTCTGGTGCTGGGTAAAATCTTTGTGTGTTCAGATTTTGATAGAAACATCAATCATAAGAAATACAAGTCCTTTGTGCATTTATATGGCAAAGAGAGTTACAGCTTTGCCTTAGTACAGTGCCTGGCTGAATGATCTGTTACTCAAAATTGAACTGGGGGTCGTGTACCCATCACGTTTAAAAAAAAGAGTCTTTCTAAATCTGTTTTAACCTCACATGATGAAAAAATTTAAAAAAGCATCTTGGGCTATGCTCCAAGCTATGTCCAAATGACGCTCAGTATGGAAGAAGGTTAATTGATTATTCTCAGTATTGCATGTTAGGGGCTTTGCAGACCCTCAAACTGCAATTGTCAGGTAGGATACAATTGTTAAAGGAAATCTGTCATCAGAATCACCCGCACTAAACCTGTTACACAGGCTTGTAGTGCGGGTGATCCTGATTAAAGCGCTTCTTACCTGGTTAAAAATGGTTCAGCTGTTCATCAGATATCTATATCTTTAGTTTTCTGTTATTCCCTGGCTTGGGACTCAGTGGGAGGTGTTATCATCTCGGACTCGGCTACACGTCATCCTAGCTGGGCGGAGCGGCCGCCCGGCTCATGAATAATCATGAACTTATCCTCGTAGTCTAACTCCTTTTTCTAGGTCTGGTGGGGAGGGCTTCGCATGCACGGAACGGGTGTACGGAACGCGGCGTTCTCCCCCCGGCTTCACTCATGCAGCCCGTCTTCCGGGTGTACGGAACGCGGCGCATGCGCGGCCCTCCCCACCAGACCTAGAAAAAGGAGTTAGACTACGAGGATAAGTTCATGAATATTCATGAGCCGGGGGGCCGCTCCGCCCAGCTAGAATGACGTGTAGCCGAGTCTGAGATGATAAGACCTCCCACTGAGTCCCAAGCCAGGGAATAACAGAAAACTAAAGATATAGATATCTGATGAACAGCTGAACCATTTTTAACCAGGTAAGAAGCGTTTTAATCAGGATCACCCGCACTACAAGCCTGTGTAACAGGTTTAGTGCGGGTGATTCTGATGACAGATTTCCTTTAAGCTGTACACGCAGTGCGTTAAGACTTAACACATTTAACCCAGTCATAACTTTGTTCACATAGTAGCATTCCTTATCGCCATAAAAACAGCTTTTGAATCCTGGCCAGGAGTAATCCGGATAGTTGGAGAGGTGGGTCCCGGGCTCTCTAGGTCACATTTAACAGAGAGCTTAAATAGATTTAAAAAAATTCAAATTTATAAAGTTTCATATGTATAAACACATTCATACATATCAGGGAATAATGAAAAAATAGGAAAAAGGAAGAAAACATTGTAATAGAGTAAGGTATAAATAATAGCCCAGTATACAGGAAAATAAAAGAAATTATAGAGGTCAGACGAGGACAATTTTAAGCATACAGGTTATGTAAAAGAAAAAGTTTGACTTAAAAAAAAGTACAATAATAGAAAAACTAAATACATCGGGTATTACTGTAGTCGTATTCACCTACATAATATTAATAATAACAATAACAAAAATAACATGTCATTTTTACAATAAAGGGCACTGTTTAAGCAAAATCCCCCAAAATCTGCAACATTGGTGATGATGAAAGATGTTATTACAAAGAAAAATCAGTTGTACAAAAAACCTCTCATATGGGTCTGTGGATAGAAAAATGCAAAAATGAAAATTGCCCTCAAATCCAAAAACTTATCCCCTATTCACAGGATAGGGGATAAGTAGCTGATCTAGGGGGGTCTGAGCGCTGTGACCCCACGATCACCGGGACGGACCCAGCTCTTAGTGAGGAGCGCGTGCTGCAGGCGGCACACACTCCATACATTACTATAGATGCGCAAAAATGAATGGAGGGCATGCTGCCTACCAGTAGATGAAACATGCTCCTTTTTAAGAGGGTCCCTGGAGATCACAGGGGGTCCCAGAGCTCGAACCCCTTGCGATCAGCTACGTATCCCCTATCCCATGGATAGGGGATAGTTTATTTTTGCCAGAGTTCTCCTTTAAGGGTTTAAACTGTTCTTTTTATAAATCATCCTTGTGATTTTTTTTTTTTTACAAGAATCTAAATGTTACTAATTTAATAAACACTGGACCAAGCTATTGATACCTTTACCATATCTATATCCCAGGCTCCAAACTCCTGACTTCCCTGACTTTACCTCAGCTCACCCTGACTTTTTATTCAATGACTGTTCATAACTCTGTTCATATCTCTTCATTCCAATTCACTCTTTCTTTTGGCTGTGATAACTGCATTTTCACTTCAGACAGTTATTTACTGTGCTCGCCATTATCTTTACGACCTTTAGTACATCTTATCATTCTGAACACTCAATATACGCTTTTTATTGCACTGTGTCCAGCAGATATTTAAACACTAGGATGTCATTATTGCGGATGTGTACCAATACTGTATCATTATAGTTTTATTCTCTTGTTTTGCTTCATGTATAATTGTTCATATAAAATGGCATAAAATGTAATGTTTTAAAAAAAAATATATATAAATATATATATATATATATATATTAACCCCTTAAGGACCGAGGTAATTTTTGCCTTAAGGACAGAGCAATTTTTTTGCAAATGTGACCTGTGTCATTTTATGCATTAATAACTATGGGATGCTTTTACGTATCATACTTATTCTGAGATAGTTTTTTTGTGACATACTCTATGTTGGTGGTAAATTTTTGTCAATACTTGCATCATTTATTTGCAAAAAATTCCACAATTTCATGAAAAGTTTTAAAATTTAGCATTTTTCTAACTTTGAAGCTCTCTGCTTGTAAGGAAAATGGACATGCCAAATAAATGATATATTGATTCACATATATGATATGTCTACTTTATGTTGGCATCATAAAGTTGACATGTTTTTACTTCATGAAGACATTAGAGGGTTTTGAAGTTTAGTAGCAATTTTCAAGATTTTCAAGAAAATGTATAAATCTGAAGTTTTCAGGGACAAGTTCAGTTTTGAAGTGAATTTGCGGGCTTTTAAGTTATAAATCCCCCATAAATTAACCCATTATGAAAACTTTACACCTAAAAGTATTCAAAATGACATTCAGTAAGTTTGTTAACCCTTTAGGTGTTTCACAGGAATAGCTGCAAAGTGGAGGCAAAAACTCAAAATCTCCATTTTTAACATTACCATGTTATTGTAGCCCCATTTTTTTAATTTATTTTTACAAGGGTTAACAAGAGAAAAAGCGCCACAAAATTTTTAACCCCATTTCTTGTCATATGAGGATGTAAAATGCTCTGCTGGCGAACTACAGGTCTCAGAAGGAAAGGAGCAAAATGTTTCCTTTGGTGAGAGAATTTTGCTGAAATGGTGGGCATGTCGCATTTAGGAAGCCCCCATGGTGCCAGAACAGCGGGAACCCCCAATATGGCACTCCATTTTGGAAACTACACCCCTCAAAGAATGTAACAAGGGGTACAGTGGGCCTCAACTCCCCACAGGTTTTTCACAACATTTTATTAAAGTTTGAGGTTAAAATAAAAAAATTGTTTTTTTTTCACTAAATTGCCGCTGTTACCCCACATTTTGCATTTTTACAAGGGTTAATAGGCGAAAAATCCCTCCAAAATTTGTAGCCTCATTTCTCTCGAGTAAGGAAATACCCCATATGGGGATGTAAAATGCTCTGCTTGCAAACTACAGGTCTAAGAAGGGTGGGAGCAAATTTTGGAGAGAGAATTTTGATGAAATTGTTTTTTTTAGGAAGCCCCCATGGTGCCAGAACAGTGGAAACCCCCAACATGGCACTCCATTTTGGAAACTGCACCCCATATAGACTCCATTTAGGGGTGTAGCAAGTTTTTTTTGACTCTTTAGGTGTTTGAGGAAAATTTGTAAAACTAAGCAGTGAAAATTAAATTTTTAATTTGGATTTATATTTTACTTTCACTTAAATACACCTGCAATTTTTTTTGCACATTTTTCGTTTCCACGGACTGCCTACGTATATCGTCTCCGATAAAGGCGTTCAATTCATCTCGAAATTCTGTCGCTCTCGCTGGCCTCCTCTCGTATGAAGAAACATGCGGACAAGAAGAGAAGAATTCCTCCTGTCTTTGCCCCTGGTGACAAAGTGTGGCTCTCTGCCAAATATATTCGGTTTCGTGTCCCTAGCTACAAGCTGGGCCATTTAGGGTCAAAAGTCAAATCAACCCTGTCTCTTACAAGCTCCATCTTCCTCCTTCTCTTCGTATTCCTAACTCCTTTCATGTTTCCCTTCTCAAGCCTCTCATTCTTAACCGCTCTTCCCCCAAGGTCACCGTTCCTGCTCCTGTCTCGGGGTCGTCTGACGTCTTCTCGGTTAAAGAAATCCTCGCTTCAAAGGTTGTCAGAGGTAAAAAAAAAATTCTTGTTGATTGGGAGAATTGTGGCCCCGAAGAGAGGTCTTGGGAGCCAGAGGACAATATTCTAGACAAGGAATTAATCTACAGATTCCTCGGTTCCAAGAAGGTGGGGAGACCCAAGGGGGGGTACTGTCACGCCGAGCGCTCCGGGTCCCGGAGCGCTCACGATGTGCTTCTGTCTGCAGCGCTCCGGTCGGCATTGCTGACCGCGAGCGCTGCTCCCTGGTCCCGGGAGGGGACGCGATCCGAGGCACGGCTCGTGCCCGCCCTCGGATCGCGCCCCATGTCACTCACCTCTCGCCCCCGTCTGCTTCCTCCTGGCCCGCGCGGCCCTCTCCCTAGGGTGCGCGCGTGCCGGCTTACTAAAATTTAAAGGGCCAGTGCACCACTAATTGGTGCCTGGCCCAATCACTCCCGAACATATAAAAACCCACTTCTCCTTCCTCTCCTTGCCGGATCTTGTTGCCTTGTGCCCTGAGAAAGCGTTATAGTGTGTTCCAAGCCTGTGTACCCAGACCTTCTGCTGTTGCCCCTGACTACGAACCTCGCTGCCTGCCCTGACCTTCTGCTACGTCTGACCTCGCCTCTGTCTAGTCCTTGTGTACCGTGCCAGTCTCAGCTGCTTTGCGGCGGGCTCCGGTGAACACCAGTAACTGCTTAGAACTGATTCCCCAGTACGGCCCGCGTCATCGCCTCTCTGGAACAGAGGATACACCTCCAGTGTCTTCACCAGCCGCTAGTCCGGACCCTGACAGTATTCATCTAGGGGTATAATGAGAATTATTTTTAGTTTTGATGGGGGTTTAGCAAGATGGTGAAAATATTAAACTACATTGGCCAAAGTATTCATCTAAGGGTATAATATAAATTTTTAGTTTTGTTAGGGATTTGCCAATTTGATTTTTGGAACTAAAATGTAATGGAGAAAAAGGGGAAATTACTGAATTGCTCACTAATAAGTGATGTAATTCCAAGGGTGCGTTTAGGGTTATCCAGGGTAATTAAAATAAATAATAAAAATAATTAAAGGGGACAAATTCAAATATCAAAAGACGTGTAATACATTTTGAAACAGACTTGAATGCACAGACCGGGCTTGTGGGGACATGTCTCACAGTAGTGTATGGTCTCTTTTCTACTCCCCTATTCTCTATGGGGAACTACCCCAGGAAAATGTTGCCCTGGTACTATTCTGTAGTGTTGAGCGGCAAAGGCCATATTCGAATTCGCGATATTTCATGAATATTTGGATGAATATTCGTCATATATTTGCTAAATTTGCATATTCGTAATATTAACGTTTTATTTTCGCATATGCGTATATTTTTATTTTATTTATTTATTTTACGGCAAAAAACAAGATATAACTGCACTACAAACAACAAAACAGTGGCGAACTGTCCCCACTGTCCTGAACAGATCCGTAGAGCTGAGCTGGCGGTAAGACCAGTTTAAGAAAAAAAAATAGCAAACTGTCACTTCTATCACAAATCAGTGACAAATCACTACCACTGTGACATTATATATCCTTTCTTTTTACCTTTTTCTTTTTTTTTTTTCTTTTTACTAACGGAAAAACTGAAACAAAAAGCAAAACTTTAGCACCACTAGAAACGAAAACACAGCGAAAAACTGTCGCTGCTGTCACAAATCAGTGACAGACTAGGTAAAAACTTAAAAGGGTAGTATGGAAGTGTACGAGGTGGTGATGGGACACTTCAGGGGCACTGACAGTCATTTTTATTATTTGTTCTTCACTGTCACTGTTATGGTCAGTGACAGACTTAGATTTCTTCACTATCAAAGGCTACAGCAGCTGGTGAATGAATGAATGGAATGAATGAATGGGAAGAAGCACTTCACTGCAGCCTCGCTCCAGTACTAGGGATGGATGGATGGAGGACAGCAGCAGGGGTAAGGGGCACCACAGCTCTTTTTTATCATGTTTTCCTTAGCTTTTATAAACTGTACAGTATCTTCTTTCTTCTGCTACACTAACTCCAGCTACACAGGCTACAGCAGCTGAATGAATGGAATAAATGAATGGAATGAATGACTGGGAAGAAGTGCTTCACTGCATCCTCGCTACAGCACTAGGGATGGAGGGATGGATGGATGATGGATGGAGGGATGAATGCATGTAAAGATGAAGGACAGCAGCAGGGGTAAGGGGCACCACAACTCTTTTTTTAGAACTTCTTCTTTAGCTTTTATAAAAGCTAACAGTCACAATGTTGCTCTTCACTGTAGCCTGTCAGATCCACAGGCTACAGCACGATGGATGGATGGAGGAGCAGCAGCAGAGGTAAGGGGCACCACAGCTCTTTTTCTTTAACTTTTTCTTTAGCTTTTATAAAAGCCTTTTCTACACTGTATATCTTCTTTCAGGGCCGCCATCAGGGGGGTACAACCAGTACCTCAGTAAGGGGCCCGGACCCCCAGGGGGGCCCGCCTGGCTCAATATCGTTTATTTTATTTTTCATTTTTTTGCGTGAATCGGCGAGCTGGGGGAGTCACTATACACTGACTGACTGACTGAACTCTGCACAGGCAGTCAGTCAGTCACACCAGAGAGCGGGCTATCATGACTTTCATTTTTTTTTTTATTACTGAGGCCCGATCAGCCCTGCACTGTCTGCTACTGTGGTCCGGATCGGGGGCTAGAGGGAGAGAGAGCGCCATGCGGAGGGCAGCACACTGACACTGCAGCTGGTATGGGACGTGCCTGCGCGCGGCCGTTAGTTACCAGCAGGCCAGTGACGTTGGCCCACATGTTTCTCCTCTCCCTACCCGGCGCCCGCAATGGAGGAGAGGGCAAATGCATGTGTATGGAGGCAGTGTGTGTATAAGGGCTGTGTATGTCTATAAGGGCTGTGTATGTGTATAAGGGCTGTGTATGTGTATAAGGGCTGTGTATGTGTATAAGGGCTGTGTATGTGTTATGGGGCAGTGTATGTGTGTATATGGGGGCAGTGTATGTGTATATGGGGCAGTGTATGTGTATAAGGGCAGTGTATGTGAATAAGGGCTGTGTATGTGTATAAGGGCAGTGTATGTGTATAAGGGCTGTGTATGTGTATAAGGGCTGTGTATGTGTTATGGGGCAGTGTATGTGTGTATATGGGGGCAGTGTATGTGTTATTGGGCAGTGTATGTGTGTATATGGGGGCAGTGTATGTGTTATGGGGCAGTGCATGTGCTATGGGGCAGTGCATGTGTTATGGGGCAGTGTATGTGTTATGGGGCTGTATATGGGAGCTGTGTGTGAGGGGCCGTGTATGTATGTAGGGGCTGTGTGTGTGGTTTTGCGGGCTTTGTATGGGGGGGGGGTGTATGTAGGGTTGCCACCGAGTCAGTATTTTTAATTTGCCGCTAGAATAAAATTAGCCCCAGCCCGGATGCAGTAGCAGCCGCCGCCGCTCAAGTGGCTGCGGTCCCAGATGCTGAAGAGGCAGCGCCTGATCCCTCTGTGCCATTTTAATTGACCTGAATCATCATTTCAATCCCCCCTTCTGATCCACCCTGTGTCATTTCAATCCCCCCGTGCCATTTCAATCCCCCCCGTGCCATTTCAATCCCCCCGTGCCATTTCAATCCCCCCCGTGCCATTTAAATCCCTCTGTCATTTCAATTGCCCTCTCTGATCCCCCCCCCCCCCTCCGGTGCCATTGTAATCCCCTTCTGATTCCTCTGTGCCACTATGTGACGCAACATGTATGGACATGTGCGTAGCTTCCTGTGATGTCACGCACATATAATGAATTATGCAAATTACCATGGTATTTTTTGAAAAAAGAGGTGGCAAGCCTATGTGTGCATAAGGGCAGTGTAAGTGTGTATGTGGGGGCTGTGTATGTGTGTGTGGGAGGGGATGTGTATAGGAGCGGTGCGCACATGTGTGGGGGCTGGATCTGTGTATGTGGGGCACAAAGTGGACACTATGAGAGAGATTTTTCAAAACCTGTCCAGAAGAAAAGTTGCCCAGTTGCCCATAGCAAGCAATCAGCTCGCTTCTTTCATTTTTAACAAGGCCTCTGCAAAATGAAAGAATCGATCTGATTGGTTGCTATGGGCAACTGGGCAACTTTTCCTTTGCACAGGTTTTGATAAATCTCCCCCTATTACTATGTTAGGCAATATTGATGTGGAGTTTGTATAGAGGTGGGGATGGTGCTTTAGAAAGGAGCCTAAAATGTGTGTCCATCAGGTTCTGCAGAGACAAGTCAGAGCTGGGAGAAGTCTTCACGGAGGTCCAGACCAGATGGAGAAGAAAAGGAAACTTGAACGACTCCGATCAGAGAAGACATTGCCTGTGAGTCCTGTCATTGTAATCACCTATACTGTCAGCAGACACTTCCTGGATTCTACCTCTGTATGGTCAGTGGGGGAGATTTATCAGAACCTGTAGAGAGGAAAAGTGATGCAGTTGCCCATAGCAACAATCAGATTTCTTCTATTTATTTTTCAAAGGCTTTCTTAAAAATTAAAGAAGCCACCTGGTTGGTTGCTATGGACAACTTCTCCACTTTTCCTCTCACAGGTTTTCATAAATCTCCCCCAGTATGTGGGAATATTCACACATTTTTAGGGCAGTTTTACAGTAACCAGAATAGGATATATTTGATTATAGCAGAGTGCGATGCAGTTACATACTTTGCAGCACAGTGTTTTACTGCACTGCCCTCTGCTGTAATCTAATTAAAAATACATAATTGGAAAAATAAATGGGGGGGGGGGGGGTTTGAGGAGGTGTCGCTGGGGGCAGACTCAGGGACAGGCCACTAGGGGGAAGGAGGCCCAGGCCTTAACCTGTGTAAGGGGCCCCGAAATCTCTAATGGCAGCCCTGTCTTCTTTCTTCTTCTGTTACACTAACTCTGGCTCCGATCGCTACTCATACAGAAATGAGAGCTTCGGAGCAGGCGTTACTGCAACAATGAAGCGGAGACACTGTAATTGGTCCACAGGGACCAATCACAGAGCTCTCTGACCAGGACCAATCACAGATGGTCCTGGGATGTAAGGCAGAACTTGTCTCCCTCTGGTAACAGCGGGACTTCTGCCTGTTAACCTGTGCGATCGCCGGGTTAACTGAATGACTTTCAGAAACTTCATAATGCGCGAACTACCTGCATAACATGACGTTTATATAAGTCATTATATGGGATGGGGTTAACAAGAAAATAGCAAAAAAGTTTAATTGTTTACCACATTTAGAAAATGAACAACAATTAGACTTCTTTGGAACCTTTATCATTGCTCCTAAAGGGGTTGTCTCATTACAGACAGCCCTTTAGTCTAAGGACTGTGGCAACATGGGTCCAGCTCTTAAGCCCTTAAGGATGCTGCCTGTTTTTACCTTAAAGGGGTACTCCACTGGCAAGCTTTCGGAAGTAAATGTTCCGAATGCTGTTTTGACGCTGCAGGGGTCCCATAGACTTGCATTGAGGGGGCGTGGTTGTGATGTCACGAAGGGGTGGCCGACCCCCTGCAGCGCAACATACATTATATTACTTATCCTGTACTGATCCTGTGTTATATCCTGTATTATACTCCAGAGGTGTATTCACTATTTTGCTGGAGGAGTCACAAGGAGGGTGAGAGAGCCTGCGGCGAGCACAGATTTGGAGGTACCACTATTAGAGAGAAGTGTCACTTTGTTGTAGAATAGTGTGACGCTCAGGACATTGCTGCTTGACACTGACTGCACTTTTTACAACCCTACTGACTAGAATAATATGATGTAATGTGTATGGTGATAATATTCCTCCTTTTATACTGGTTTTATTGGCGATACTGGTCTCAGTTTACAGGATTTGGTCAGTAACAGTATGATGGTAATATGTATGGTGATAATGAGGGGAATTCATAAATTGTTGTCTAGTATGTGTACTATTTAAGAGCAGAAAAGTTGCGTTTGATGTTACCTTCCTGCGCCAAATCCATCAAAAGTCGCATGCCACTTGATGAATTTACCGACTCCTACGCCCATGGTACCCATTTAGACTGCTTTACAGGGCTAAAGTAAATGAGTGTAGGCCGCCGCAACTTTTTTTGAGACTTTCAGAGAAAAGTCACAGATAATGAATCAGTGCCATATGCATAAAATTTGTCTAAAGCACTGCAAATGGTGGTTCACTTTCAAATATGATCAAAAGCAAAAATCACACAAAGGTCACATGGGAAGTGACCTGAGACTTTTTGTGCGACAATTTTAGACTGAAAAAGGTTCTAAATAGCTTGATGAATTCCCCCCAATATTCCTCCTTGTATACTTGTCTCATACGTTTCTCTCTCGTTATGTGCTCTATTATACGCAACTATGATTGACATTTGGTTCCTCCCTTTTGTGGCTCCGCCTTCACATAGCCACACCCATGACTAAAATGGGCTGCTAGTCTAAAATGCTCGGCCCTGTTTTTGGTCCCAGTCCAGCCCTACAGATGACAGAAAACGAACAATGCTGGTTACTCAAACTACGTTTTTTCACGGGCAACTGGAAACAGTGAGCTGGATTTAAGTAGCTATACCCACAGGTGCAGGCTCAGCCTGGTTATCTGCTCACAGCCCAGATTGACCAGGGCAGTGATTCCCAAACGTGGTGCAGCAGAATTTTGCCGTTATTATTTTTTTTTAAATGTCCCACCCGGCCTGCGCGCTTATGACTGACAGCACAGGGGGGAAGGGAAGCCTGCGCGCTCACTGTACACAAAGCGACCCCCTGCACCCCCCTGCACCCCCTGTGTCCCTCTGCGTCCCCCTGCATCCCCCTGCATCCCCCTCTCCCTTGCGACTCCCGTACCTGCCGTTGAACTGCAAGCTGCGCGGGACGGCTTGCTTAAGGTACCGTACCTTTTCCACCCCTTTGTTACCCCCCTATCAACCCTGTCCAAACCCCCCCCCCACTGTCACCCAAGTCCACCCTCTAACCCCCCATCACTCATGCCCACAATGCAAATTAGAGAAGACGTCATTTGTGAGTTGCTGTATAAAGCAGCACTTTAACCCCTTAAGGACCAGGCGTTTTTCGTTTTTTTGCACTTTCGTTTTTTCCTCCTTACCTTTAAAAAATCATTACTCTTTAAATTTTGCACCTAAAAATCTGTATTATGGTGTATTTTTTGCGCCACCAATTCTACTTTGTAATGACATCAGTCATTGTACCCAAAAATCTACGGCGAAACGGGAAAAAAATCATTGTGCGATAAAATTGAAAAAAAAAATGCCATTTTGTAACTTTTGGGGCTTCCGTTTCTACGTAGTACATTTTTATTTAAAAATGACACCTTTTCTTTATTCTCTAGGTCCATATGGGTAAAATGATACCCTACTTGTATAGGTTTGATTTTGTATTACTACTGAAAAAAAAATCATAAATACATGGAGGAAAATGTATACGTTTAAAATTGTCATTTTCTGAGCCCTATAACTTTTTTATTTTTCCATGTTCAGGGGGCTATGAAGGCTCATTTTTTTGCGCCGTGATCTGAAGTTTTTGTTGGTATCATTTTTGCATTGATTGGACTTTTTGATCGCCTTTTATTCATCTTTTCATGATATATAAAGTGACCAAAAATACGCTATTTTGGACTTTGGAATTTTTTTGCGCGTACGCCATTGAACGTGTGGTTTAAAAAGCAGTATATTTTTATAATTCGGACATTTCCGCACGCGGCGATACCACATATGTTTATTTTTATTTACACTGTTTTTTTTTATTCTTGGAAATGCCAGGTGATTCAAACTTTTATTAGGGGAAGGGATCATTGAAAGGGTTAATGATTTTTTTACACTTTTATTATGTCATATTATATTGCATGTACTGATCTTAACCACTGATTGATGCATCTCCATAGGAATACATCAATCAGTGTTTTCGGCGATTGAATGCTCAAGCCTGGATCTCAGGCTTGAAGCATTCATTCGGCGATCGGATTGCAGGAAGGAAGGTAAGAGACCTTCCTCCTGAAGTACAGCTGTTCGGGATGCTGCGATTATACCGCGGCGATCCCGAACAGCTCCCTGAGCTAACCGGCACATTTTACTATTTTACTAAGGGTTAATAGGGCGCGGCACCGCGATCAGTGCCGCGCGCTATTAGCGGCGGGTCCCGGCTTCACTATGACGCTGGGCCCGCCGTGATATGATGCGTTATATCACGGGAGTGGGATTAGGGGCGTAAATTTACGCCCTTGGTCCTTAACAGGTTAAACTACATACCCACAAATAAATAGATATAGTGCGTTTTTTACCGTTTTTTCTTTTTTTTTTTTTGCTCGTCAACCTCAGTAGCGGTGCCCCGCGGAAATTTTTTTTTTCTGAGGTGTGCCCCGACCCGAAAAAGGTTGGGAAACACTGGACTAGGGCATAGGCAAGCAACCAGGCCAAGCCAAAACTCAGGGAAGTTTAACCCTTCGGGTCAAACACAGAGGAGCCATTACAAATATAATGTTTTTAGCCATACTACACAGATCTTCCATATAAGCCTTTTTCAGCCACAGAAGTTTCTGTCAGAATAGGCTTATTGCTGTCTAATCTAATGGGTCATAAATTTATTGAACAGTAAAACAGGTTGCCCTCTTCACATCACTGGTCTTGTCCTAAGCAGACAGGATGAGTGGAGAAGTAAAGACAGGAACACAGCATTCAGAGAGTGTGACGTGACATCAGAGCTACACCATAGACAGCTCAAATGGAAGATCGGTGTAGTATGGCTAATAACATAACATTAGTAAGTTTATTATACTTTTCCACATCATACGCAGGTTTTTTTTTTCTTTTGACGGAAAACCCCTTTAAGCTTTTTATTTTTGCTTACTTTGTTGTGGATAACTAAGTATCTTTGGTGGTCTTGTTGGCATACATTCAATCCTCAGTGCCCTGTCCCTAGAAATCCAGTCCCTAAGCCCTGCTGATCTAGTAAAAGGGGTTATCCTGCGGGAGGGTATCCAACACACTGATAGTGCCACTGTTGTCCTGCTCCGGTCCCCAGCTGTGATCCTTTCCTGAGAGAATGTGATGCTTAGTAGACATGTGCAATTCGTTTCGGAACGAATACTAAACTTAACGAATTTTCCCGTTTTCGGGTGTTCGTTACAATCCGAATGCACAAAAACAAAAAAATCTAATATTTCCGAAAAAGAATACGAATATACAGTTAGCGAATGCATTAGTTAAATAACGGATAACGAATAATGCATGTTCAAAAATAACGAATGTATTCGTTATCAGTAAACCGAATGTAAGGAATGAATTAGATTTTTTTCATTGGGTTTACCTGAGGAAAACTTGCCTTCCTACACAGAGAAAACTGCAAAAAAAAGGTGAAAACAACAAGAATCCTAAGGTAACACCTGCTATTTATTACAAAGGAGGATCAGCAAGTGAAACTAATGTGCATTTCGTTTAGTAACGAATGCTAAATTTAACGAATTTTACAGATATAATGAAAGATCCGAATTAACGAATGCATTCGATGTTATTAATGAATGCATCCGAAAACGAAAAAATTTTTAGCCTTTGCATCCGAAAACCGAATATAACGAATTAACAGCATTCCGAATATTTACAGAACCGAAAATTTTTGAAAACGAACGAAACGAAAAGAAACAACATTTTTGGTTCTGCACATGTCTAATGCTTAGGCCTTGTTGGAACCCAGTGTGTCCTGCACAGAAGTTATATAAGACAGAGACTAGGATACTACTCAGTATATCTACTAACATTTTTGTGCAAGTGACATTACTACTGTATATTGGAGCACAGTACAGGGTGTTTCAGAGCCTAAATGGAACAATTGTGTTCTTTGGATGAAACTTTTGTCATCTGTTTTTAAGAGGGGAATAAATTGTTTTTATCGGCAGGACTGACAAAGTCTATAAAGAGCATAAATCAAAGAGAATTGTGATTTATATATTACATTTTAAGTTCCTTTTTCTACCTTTATCCATTTATTCCTTAAGCCACGGATTTGGTTGTTTGGTTGACTCATTTTTCCCACGTTGAGTATTGGGTATTTCTGTGCCAGATCTTCTTATGTCATTCTTTTCCATTTTTTGACCATTAGTAATGCAATGCTTATGCTAATTTTTGTATATGCTAATTTTCGCATACGCAAATGTTTCGCATATGCGAAAATAAAACGTGAATATTACGGATATGCAAATTTAGCGAATATATTGCGAATATTCGTCCATATATTCACGAAATATCGCAAATTCGAATATGGCCTATGCCGCTCAACACTAACCATTAGCAGGTAACAACTCATACCTTCTAATTTTTCCCACCATATTGGGCTATGCTCAGATAGCCATACTCTTAGTATTATTAATCTAGCACAGAAAATAAGTTTAATTACCAACACATTTTGTTGTACATATTTCATTTATGCAATGTTTTCGTGTTGTTACACAGTAGGAATAGTAACATTATGATAAGTAGTTCAGTATTTCAAAATATAGCCCTTTAACCATCTTACCCTTACCATATGTGACTTTTACTTTTAGGCCTATGGGTCATAAACATATTTTACCTTTCCTCCTATATTTTTTGAAATCTTTACAGCTTTATCTGCCTTATAATTTAACCTACGTAAATGACAAATTTACATTTGCTAGGCTTTGGGAATTGCTGATTCTTATTCAATAACGGCAAAGGACACACTAATGCAATTGTTTCATGTTTACCACATTGATAAGTAACAGAGATTCGATGGCCTTTCAGCAGTTACTGCTAATAACTATTTGAATTGAAAAATCTATAATGTAATTTTGACCTTTTACCATCAAAAGGCCAGGCACGAGACTCATTTGGTTGTGCCGAGTGCATAGCATTTTTATATGGATGTGTCTAATGGGGAGGAAAATGTTGAAATGTATTATACTAAACCACTTAATACACATTGATGGTTTCTCATATCTCTAAGTGTCTCAGATATTGTTTAAGATCTGCATACATTTCTTCTAATAGATGTGTTGGTTAACTTACACGCATATCCTCCACTATGACTGGAACAATTAAAACCTAAAAATAAGTGACGCTACTTCTCTTCCTACAGAAACAATCTGCCACAGATTAATTTAGTAAGGAGAATAAAACTTACAATATTAAATCCCATGCAGGTAAGGGGACAATAACACAATTACCAAACCAACGGGCCAAAGCCCGAGGTAAAAAACTATTTAACCTCTTCAGGACATATGTCGTACCGGTACGTCATGGGACCCTGGTACTTAAGGACCCATGACGTACATGTACGGGCGTGGAAATTTCGATCCCTGCCGCGCAGTGGGCAGGGATCGGACCGGGGTGACTGCTGATATCAGCAGGCACCCCGCGCAAATTCCCAGGGGGTCGTCAGACCCCCCATCTGGGCGATCGGCGCAAATCGCAAGTGAATTCACACTTGCGGTTTGCACGATTCCGGGTCATTCCGGGTCTATGGTGACCCGGTGACCCGGAATATAAGGGGGATTGCAGTTGTCCAAGACACCGACGATCCCCCTGAAGGGATAGGAGTGAGGTGCCACCCCTCCTATCCCTGCTATTGGTCGTATAGACCAATAGCAGATCGGGGGCGGGGGGGATTACTTTCGGTTTCCCCATTCTGCCCACCCACAATAGGCGGGGCAGGACGGGGAAACCGACAGGGACCGGCGCTGAAGGTCACTTACCGATCTGCGGAGGCTGCGGGCGACGGTGATCGGCCCGGCAATGTCGTGCGGCTGGCTCCCTGGATCCTACGGAAGCCGGTGAGTTGCCTAGCAACATCTGGAGGGCCACAGTCTGAGACCACTATACAGTGGTCTTTTTAATGTAGCACTCCAGATGTTGCAAAACTACAACTACCAGCATGCCCAGACAGCTGTTTGGGTATGCTGGGAGTTGTAGTTTTGCAACAGCTGGAGGTCTACAATTTAGAGACCACTGCATAGTGATCTCCAAACTGTAGCCCTCTAGATTTTGCAAAACTACAACTCCCAGCATGCCCACACAGCAGTTTGCTGTGTGTGCATGCTGGGATTTGTAGTTTTGCAACATCTGGAGGTCAACAGTTTGGATATCACTGTGCACTGGTCTCTAAATTGTAGACCTCTAGATGTTGCAAAACTGCAAAACCCTGCATGCCCAACCAGAAAACAGATGTCTAGGCATGCTGGGAGTTGTAGTTGCGTACCTCCAGCTGTTGCATAGCTACAGTTGCAGTTTTGCAACAGCTGGAGACACACTGGTTGTAAAATACTGAGTTAGATAACAGAACCTAACTGAAGGTTTTCCAACCAGTGTGCCTTCAACTGTTGCCAAAGTACAACTCCCAGCATACACAGTCTGTCAGTATATGCTGGGAGTTGTCATTTTGAAACAGCTGGAGGTTTGCCCCCCCCCCCCCATGTGAATGTACAGGGAACATTCACATTGGGCAGGTTTACAGTGAGTTTCCTGTGTGAAGTTTGAGCAGCGGCAAATTTTTCGCCGCAGTGCAAACTCCTAGCGGGAAACTCACCGTAACCCGCCAGTGCGAAGATACCCTAAAAACACTACACTGCACTACACTAACACATAATAAAGGGTAAAACACAACATATACACCCCCTTACACTGTCCCCCCCCCCCCCCCCAATAAAAAAAAAAAATGTATTGTGTGGCAGTGTTTCCTCCAGCTGTTGCAAAACAACAACTCTCAGCATTTCCAGACAGCCACTGACTGTGCAGGCATGCTGTGAGTTTAGCAACAGCTGGAGGCACCCTGTTTGGGAATCACTGCTGAAGAATACCCCTATGTCCACCCCTATGCAATCCCTATGTAATCCTCAAATGCGCATGGTGCTCTCTCACTTCAGAGCCCTGTCGTATTTCAAGGAAACAGTTTAGGGCCCTATATGGGGTATCTTTGTACTCAGGAGAAATTACACTACAACTTTTAGGGGCCTTTTTCTCCTTTTACCCCTTATGAAAAGGAAAAGTTGGGGGCTACACCAGCCTGTTAGTGTGAAAAAAGAAATTAAATTTTTTCACTAACATGCTGGTGTTGCCCCATACTTTTTGTTTTTACAAGCGGTGAAAGCAAAAAAAGACTCCCAAAATTTGTAACAAAATTTCTCATGAATACAGAAATACCTCATATGTGGACGTAAAATGTTCTGCGGACACACAACAAGGCTCAGGAGTGAGAGTGCACTATGTACATTTGAGGCCTAAATTGGTGATTTGCACAGGGGTGGCTGATTTTACAGCGGTTCTGACATAAACGCAAAAAATAAATACCCACATGTGACCCCATTTTGGAAACTACACCCCTCACGGAACATAACAAGGGGTATAGTGAGCCTTAACACCCCACAGGTGTTTAACAAATTTTCATTAAAGTTGGATGGGAAAATGAAAAAAAAAATTCTCACTAAAATGCTGGTGTTACCCTAAATTTTTCATTTTCACAAGGGAAAATAGGAAAAAAAGGCCCCCCAAAATTTGTAACCCCATTTTTTCTGAGTAAGAACATACCCCATATGTGGATGTAAAGTGCTCTGTGGGAGAACTACAATGCTCAGAGGAGAAGGAGCGCCATTGGGATTTTAAGAGAAAATTTGTCCGGAATTGAAGGCCACGTGTGTTTTGGAAACTAGACCCCTCACATAATGTAATAAGGGGTACAGTGAGCATTTACCCCCCACAGGTGTCTGACAGATTTTTGGAACAGTGATCCGTGAAAATGAAAAATTGTATTTTTCATTTGCACTGCCCACTGTTCCAAAGATCTGTCAAACGCCAGTGGGGTGTAAATACTCACTGCACACCTTATTAAATTCTGTGAGGGGTGTAGCTTCCAAAATGGGGTCACATGTGGGGGGTCCACTGTTCTGGCACCACGGGGGGCTTTGTAAATGCACATGGCCCCTGACTTCCATTCCAAACAAATTCTCTTTCAAAAAGCTCAATGGCGCTCCTTCTCTTCTGAGCATTGTAGTTCGGCAGCAGAGCACTTGACGTCTACACATGGGGTATTTCCATACTCAGAAGAAATGGGGTTAAAAATTTTAGGGGGCATTTTGTCCTATTATCCCTTGTAAAAATTTTAAATTTGAGGGAAAACTAGCATTTTAGTGAAAAAAAAATCATTTACATATCCAACTTTAATGAAAAGTCGTCAATCACCTGTGGGGTGTTATGGTTCACTGTACCCCTTGTTACTTGCCTTGAGGGGTGTAGTTTCCAAAATAGTATGCCATGTGGTTGTTTTTTTTTTGCTGTCCTGGCACCATAGGGGCTTCCTAAATGGGACATGCCCCCCCAAAAACCATTTCAGCAAAATTTGGTTTTCAAAAGCCAAATGTGACTCCTTCTCTTCTGAGCATTGTAGTTCGCCCACAAAGCATTTTACATCCTAACATGGGGTATTTCCATACTCAGAAGAGATGGGGTTACAAATTTTGGGGGGCATTTTGTCCCATTTTCCCTTGTAAAAATTTTACATATGAGGGAAAGCTAGCATTTTAGTGAAAAAAAAATGTATTTACACATCCAACTTTAACAAAAAGCCGTCAAACACCTGTGGGGTGTTAAAGGGGTATTCCGCCCCTAGACATCTTATCCCCTATCCAAAGGATAGGGGAAAAGATGTCAGATCGCCGCGGTCCCTGGGATCCCCGCTGCGGCACCGCGCTATCATTATAGCACAGAGCGAGTTCGCTCTGCACGTAATGATGGGCGGTACAGGGGCCGGAGCATCGTTACGTCACGGCTCCGCCCCTCGTGATGTCACGGCCCGCCCCTTTCAATACAAGTCGTCACGCCCCCTCCCATAGACTTGCATTAAGGGGACGGGCCGTGATGTCACGAGGGGCGGCGCCATAACGTCACGCTGCTCCGTCCCTCATATAGCCCGTCATTACGCACCGAGCGAACTCGCTCTGTGCTGTAATGATAGCGCAGTGCCACAGCGGGGATCCCGGGGCTCCCCAGCAGCGGGACCGCGGCGATCTGACATCTTATCCCCTATCCTTTGGATAGGGGATAAGATGTCTAGGGGCAGAATGCCCCTTTAAGGCTCACTGGACCCCTTGTTAAGTGCCTTGAGGGGTGTCGTTTCCAAAATAGTATGCCATGTAGGGTTTTTCTTTTGCTGTTCTGGCACCATAGGGGCTTCCTAAATGTGACATGCCCTCCCAAAAACCATCTCAGAAAAACTCACTCTCCAAAATCCCACTGTCGCTCCTTCCCTTCTGAGCCCTCTACAGCGCTCGCCGAACACTTGACATACACATATGAGGTATTTTCTTACTCAAGAGAAATTGGGTTACACATTTTAGGAAGATTTGTCTCATTTTACACCTTTTAAAAATTCAATAACTGGGTCTACAAGAACATTCCAGTTTAAAAAAATGAAGATTTTGAATTTTCTTCTTCAATGTGCTGCTATTCCTGTGAAACACCTAAAGGGTTAACAAACCTTTTGAATGTCATTTTGAATACTTTGAGGGGTGCAGCTTTTAGAATGGGGTAATTTATGGGGTATTTCTAATATGAAAGACCTTATAAACTGAACTGGTCCATGAAAAATTTCGATTTTGAAAATTTTGTGAAAAATTGGAAATTTGCTGCTATACTTTGAAGCCCTCTGATGTCTTCCAAAAGTAAAAACATATCAACTTTATGATGCAAACATAAAGTAATCACTACAATGTGAGCGGGCTCAGCTACATCAATTAGAAAAGGGGTGCTGCTATACGTATCAATGTAATACAATATCCAGAAAGAAAAAGAAACACGCAAAACAGCGCACACCCATAAATATCAAAAGAGTACTTTTTATTAATACATGAATCAAAGAGACAGACAAGATTTTTAAAAACATTTAAAACAGGCCTAAAGCAGCCAAAGCACAAAACAGGGTGAGCTCCCTCAACAAAGGGATCCCCACCCAGGGCACATGCCTAATACAATACATCAATATCGTCCCTATATCATACAAATAAGCTGCCGCATAACACTAAATTCATCACAACAGCCCATATACAACCTGTATTCTCATGTAGCAAGTAGTGGTAAAGTGACACAGGACGGTTAGTGGAGGTGTTACCAGGCAAGTGCCCCCCTAAAGACCCCACGCGTTCCGTTGCCCGTCGGCAACTTCCTCAGGGGTGTTGCCGACGGGGTGTTCCCCTGAGGAAGTTGCCGACGGGCAACGGAACGCGTGGGGTCTTTAGGGGGGCACTTGCCTGGTAACACCTCCACTAACCGTCCTGTGTCACTTTACCACTACTTGCTACATGAGAATACAGGTTGTATATGGGCTGTTGTGATGAATTTAGTGTTATGCGGTAGCTTATTTGTATGATATAGGGACGATATTGATGTATTGTATTAGGCATGTGCCCTGGGTGGGGATCCCTTTGTTGAGGGAGCTCACCCTGTTTTGTGCTTTGGCTGCTTTAGGCCTGTTTTAAATGTTTTTAAAAATCTTGTCTGTCTCTTTGATTCATGTATTAATAAAAAGTACTCTTTTGATATTTATGGGTGTGCGCTGTTTTGCGTGTTTCTTTTTCTTTCTGGATATTGCAAACATAAAGTAGACATATTGTATATGTGAATCAATATATAATTTATTTGGAATATTCATTTTCCTTATTAGCAGAGATCTTCAAATTAAAAAAAAAATGCTAAATTTTTAATTTTTTCATCAAATTCTGGAATTTTTCACCAAGAAATGATGAAGTATCGACAAAAATTTTACCACTAACATAAAGAAGAATATGTCACGAAAAAACAATCTCGGAATCAGAATGAAAGGTAAAAGCATCTCAGAGTTATTAATGCTTAAAGTGACAGTGGTCAGATGTGCAAAAAATGGCTGGGTCCTACAGTGTAAATTGTCTGGGTCCTTAACCCCTTAAGGATGCAGGGCGTATGCATACGCCCCCATTTCCGAGTCCTTAAGGACTCAGGGCGTATGGATACGCCCTGTGTTTTTCCGGTCCCTGCCGCTCACCGGGCAGGGACCGGACCGGGATGCCTGCTGATATCGTTCAGCAGGCATCCCGGCATATCGCCCAGGGAGGTCCTGAGGTCCCCTAATATCAGCGATCGCCGCAAATCGCACGTCAATTCAGACGTGCGATTTGCGGTTATTTTGGGTCAATCGTGTCTCTGGTGACCCGGTGACCTGGAAAAAAAGGGTGAATGGGGCAACATCAACATTTTAGTGAAAAAAAACAAATTTTTCATTTTCACATCCAACTTTGTCAAACACCTGCGGTGTGTTAATGCTCACTGTACGCCTTGTTACGTTCCTTGAGGTGTGTAGTTTCCAAAATAGTATGCCATGTGTTTTTTTGCTGTTCTGGCACCATAGGGGCTTTCTAAATGTGACATGCCCCCCAAATACAATTTCAGCAAAATTTGCTTTCCAAAAGCCAAATGTGACTTCTTCTCTTCTGAGCATTGTAGTGCGCCAGCAGAGCACTTGACGTCCACACATGGGGTATTTCCATACTCAGAAGAGATGGGGTTAAACATTTTGGAGGGCATTTTCTCCTATAATCCCATGTAAAAATGTAAAATTTGGGGGAAAACCAGCATTTTAGTGAAAAAATAAATCATTTACACATCCGACTTTAACGAAAAGTTGTCAAACACCTGTGGGGCTCAGCGGACCCCTTGTTATGTTCCTTGGGGGGTGTAGTTTCCAAAATAGTACATGTGGTGGGGTTTTCTGTTGTTCTGGCACCATAGGGGCTTCCTAAATGTGACATGCCCCCCAAAAACCATTTCAGAAAAACTCACTCTCCAAAATCCCATTGTCGCTCCTTCCCTTCTGAGCCTTGTAGTTCACCCATAGAGCACTTGACATCCCCATATGAGGTATTTTCTTACTCAAGAGAAATTGGGTTACAAATTTTGTGGGGCTTTTTCTCCTTTTACCCCTTGTAAAATTTCAAAAACTGTGTCTACAAGAACAAGCGAGTGTAAAAAATGAAAATTTTGAATTTTCTCCTTTAACTTGCTGCTATTCCTGTGAAACACCTAAAGGGTTAACACACTTTCTGAATGTAATTTTGAATACTTTGGGGGGTGCAGTTTTTATAATGGGGTCATTTATGGGATATATCTAATAAGAAGACCCCTCAAATCCCCTTCAAAACTGAACTGGCCCCTGAAAAATTCCAATTCTGAAAATTTTGTGGAAAGTTGGAAAATTGCTGCTGAACTTTGAAGCCCTCTGATGTCTTCCAAAAGTAAAAACATGTCAACTTTATGATGCAAATATAAAGTAGACATATTGTATATGTGAATCAATATATAATTTATTTGGAATATCCGTTTTCCTTACAAGCAGAGTTTCAAAGTTAGAAAAAGGCAACATTTTCAAACTTTCTTGAAATTTTGGGACTTTTCACCAAGAAAGGATGCAAGTAACGATGAAAATGTACCACTACCGTAAAGTTGAATATGTCACGAAAAAATCTCGGAATCAGAATAATCAGTAAAAGCATCCCAGAGTTATTAATGCATAAAGTGACAGTGGTCAGAATTGCAAAAAAGGGCCTTAAGGTGAAAAAGGGCTCAGTCCTTAAAGGGGTACTCCGCCCCTAGACATCTTCTCCCCTATCCAAAGGATAGGGGATAAGATGTCAGATCGCCAGGGTCCCGCTGCTGGGGACCACGGGGATCGCTGCTGCAGTACCCCGCTATCATTACTGCGCAGAGCGAGATCTCTCTGCACGTAATGACGTGCAATACAGGGGCTGGAGCATCGTTACGTCACGGCTCCACCCCTCTTGACGTCACGGCCCGCCCCCATCAATACAAGTCTATGGGCGGGGCGTGGCAGTCACGCCCCCTCCCATAGACTTGCATTAAGGGGGCGGGCCGTGATGTCATGAGTGGCGAAGCCATGACATCACGCTGCTCCGGCCCCTGTATCGCCCGTCATTACACACAGAGCGAAATCGCTCTGTGCAGTAATGATGGCGGGGTGCCGCAGCGGTGATCCCCGGGGCGGAGTACCCCTTTAAGGGGTTAAGGGGTTAATACTGATCAATAAAAGTGACATTTTAGGGGTGGGCACATAATAGTTTTTTTTTTTTTACCTTGGGCTTTTGCCCATGGGTTTGGTAATTGAGAATAAATGATACAGTACTTTTTTGACTATTCTTTTTAGGTTGGAGTGGACATGTTGTAACGTCACTGGTTGGTAGCCGCCGGCGTACTATGTGTCCTGGTTCTTACCAGCGTCAGGCAACATCCTTTGTGTTATGTGTCTACTGTGCTCCTCCTCTGGGCTCTCTCCTGCTCTCTTCCACCTGTTCGCTGATGCCTTTGCAAAAGTGTAATTCCTGCACAGCAAAGGTCTCTGTGTGTGTCTGCTGAACCAGTGTTTTTCTTTGCCTGACTATTGAACTTTGCTTTTGCCTTATCCCTTGGATTCTGATCTGCCTCTTCTGTGTATAAAATTTGACTGTTGGCCATGCCTCTGTCTGACAGCAAGTTTGTTCCACCTAGCTGCACCTGTACCTACTCGTCTCCACTGTTCTCACAGCATTTGCTCTGCTAATAAACTCAGCACCTTATCCTGACCATGTACATCTAATTTTTATTTGTCTAGCACCTTTATTTATTTTTTTATTACACTTTTAATTTAGCTCACTAGTCTGAATTCTTCTCAAAGGAATGGGGCGTGGCCTCACTGTGCAGGTCTCCACCCCCTCCCTCCATGGGCACAGTAGGACTAGTATGTGTCCAAGCCGGCGGGGGGGGGGGGGGGGGGGCTCAGTTGTTTGACTGGCTTTTTCAGTATGAAATACTGAAAATTTTCTAATGAAAGCAATTGCAAAACCTATTGGTTATCAAAAGTTTTTGTATCTGACAGTGCCTATTTAAGGACCAGGCCAATTTTATTTATGCATTTTCGTTTTTTTTCCTCCTCGTCTTCTAAAAATCGTAACTCTTTTATATTTTCATTTACAGACTAGTGTGAGGGCTTGGTTTTTGCGCGACCAGTTGTCCTGCATAATGACATCACTTACTTTACCATAAATGTATGACGCAACAAAAAAAAATTGTGTGGGAAAATTAAAATTAAAACTACAATTTTGCAAATTGTGGAAGGTTTCGTTTTCACGCCGTACAATTTATGGTAAAAAGGACATGTGTTCTTTATTTTGTGGGTCAATACGATTAAAATGATACCCATAATTTCATACTTTTCTATTATTTATGCGCTTAAAATAAAACACAAACTTTCTAACCAAATTAGTATGTTTAAAATCCTTCTATTTTGACGACCTATAACTATTTCATTTTTTTGTATAAGCAGCAGTATGAGAGCTCATCTTTTGCACCATGATCTGTTATTCTAATCAATGCCACATTTGTGTATATAAAAGTTTTATAATTTTTTTTTTTTATATAAAATGTGACAAAAACGCAGGAATTTTGAACTTTTTTTTTTTTACGTTCACCATACGGGATCAATAACATAATATTTTAATAGTTCGGAGATTTGGGCACGCGACAATACCAAATATGTGTATTAATTATTTATTTTTTTATACTTTATGGGGGTTAAATCGGAGAAAAAGGACATTTTACATCGTTATTGGGGGAAAAAAAGTTATAGGGTCAGAAGATGACAATTTTAAACATACAAATTTTGGTGCATGTAGTTATTATTTTTTTTTTCAAGTAGTAAAATTAAATAAAACATAGATAAATTGGGTATCCTTGTATCTGTATGGACCTACAGAATAAAGATAAGGTGTCATTTTTAACCAAAAAGTGCACTGTGTAGTAACCAAAGCCCCCAAAATTCACAAAATGGCATTTTTTTCCGCCTAATTTCACCCCACTAATTTTTGTTTTGCCACAGATTATGTTATAAAATAAGAGCTGTCAATACAAAGTACAATTGGTGACGCAAAAAACAAGCCCTTATATGGTCTGTAGGTGCAAAATTTTAAAGTGTTTTGATTTTTAGAAGGAGAGGAGGAAAGAGCTTAAAGGAGAATTGTAGTGCAATATAACTTATCCCCCACCTGAAGGATAGCGGATAAGTTATAGATCTTGGGGAAGCTGACTGCTGGGGCCCCCTGCGATCTCCTGTATGGGGCTGCGACGGTCCACAGAAAGCGCTGTGTCGTCCCCAGCAGGAAGCCGCGGCAGACACTCCACCTCCATGTATTTTGATGGGTTACATGGAGGGATACATGCTGGGAGTTGTGGTTTTGCAACAGCTGGAGGCACCCTGGTTTGGAATCACTGCCCTATACACACATATACACTGTTTACATACACAGCCCCCATACACACACTCAGAGGCAGTCCTCCATGCACGCAGCCCTCCGTACACACAGCCCTCCATGCACACACAGCCCTCCATGCACACACAGCCCTCCATACACACACAGCTCTCCATACACACACACACACACAGCTCCCTTATACACACAGCCCTCCATGCGCACAGCTCTCCATGCACACAGCCCCCATCCCCATGACTTAAAACCTCATTTATAAACAGAGATGGCAGCAGCAGCTCCTCCATTGCGGTGCCAAGCAGGGAAAGGGACAGACACGATGGGAGACATCATTGGGCGGCGTCTTCTCACACTGGCTGCTGGTTGTTGATGTGCCACGCACAGGCACGTCTCATAATAGCAGCCACTGCTGCTCAAGACCAGAGCAGCCCAAGTAATAACTAGTTTAAATTGAAAAAAAAAAATGTTTACGGCAGCTGACCGGCTCTCTGCTTAGGCAGTGCTTGACTGCCTGAACAGTCTGTCCACCGGGGGCCTGGCCCACGCATTGTCCGGCCCACCGGGCAAACACCGGCCCTGGTCATCTGGATATTGATCTTTGCTAGGCTTTTGACCTTTTTTCTGCTCTTGTGTTTTGGTACTTCGCTATCTCCAGCTGATGACCATGCTAGTCTGACCCCGATTTCTGTACAAGTACAACGCCTTTAAAGGGGTTATAAGAAAATGTGAAAATCATTTTTATTTTATTTTAAGTTTAGACAACACATTGTCATACCATATTAGAGAATTCTGCATCAATAGTGGTTCAGTATCCTCATGTCTGGGCCAGAGGGAAGAGTGGTTACAAAGAAACTCTATTTGACTACGCATGCCTGGCCAGAGCTCTGTTCATTCTCTATGGGGCAGTCAAACATTCCCAAGCACTGAATTTGGAAATGTTTAGCGGCCCCATAGAGAATGAATGCAGTGATTTGCATCATTAATTTGTTTAGTTCCCGTTTTTAGGATGAATGGCGATCCCAGCAGTTGAAGCCCTATAGATCAGCATGTTATTCCCTAAACCCCTAATCACATGCTCAAATGGGAAACTAAATACTTTTTAGCCATGTTTTCCTAACGTTTCTCTTAGTTTCCTTCCGAAAGCTGATGGTTAGGATTCTCAGGAAGGAGACACTTCATGATTAGCTCATTTTTAAAGAACCCTCCAAAAAATGTAGGGACTATTCAAAGCAGAGAACCCCTTTATGAAACAGTGTCACTTTTCTCCATAGCTGGTATTAAAACAAAGTCTTATTAAAGTATCATAGTGGTGCTGAAAGAGAAGTAGTATCGTTTTTCCAAGCTCACACAATCTCACCAAGAATACACTATGAGCATGGCTGTTTTTACATCAACAGTATCTTTCTTAGACCATTATCTGTGAAAGAAACATTTTGGCCAATTCTGAATGACTGGCAACAGCTCATAGAGCCTCTCAGAACCAGGTGCTCATTGCTACATTTCACCCTACATTCTAAAGCCATAATTTTGGAAGAGTTTCAATGAATTCTATCGCTTCCATCCCACGTTTTATTTTTCTCTCATGGCACATTTTACCATCTAAATGATATTCCATGATATTTGCGTTACAGAGAATTCCTGAGCGAAAAAAATGTAATTAAAGTCCCCGCAAAATAATTAGTGGAAATATCTCAATAGGCATTTAAGAAAATCAATGAGCTATTGAGGAGCAAATAGAGTTAACGCTGTCACGAAAGATCAAAGTCATCAAGGAACGTGACTGAAAATGTAAAAGGCAGCCACAATGTAATGAAAAAGGATGCTGAAACAGCTGTGGTTTCCTGCCTCTCGGGTCCCATCTACAAATTGATTTGACATGGAAATTTTCCCAGTAGATGTTTAAAAATGGTGAAATTTCATTAATTACATAGCAAAGAATCTACTTTATATAATTTATAATCCATTAGCAAACTTTTCGTATTTGCTTGCTATTACAGTTTGTACCTTCTAATTTCGTAGGTGCTAAAATTGCAAGGCCATATTATTATTTTACACTGCAACTCAAATCCGCTCTGACAGACCTCATTGTTCCTTTGGATTTGTCACACCACATAAAAAAAGTTTTAGTGAGGTTGTACGTCAACTTGCTAACTATATTTAGTTTCTTATTTTCGTGCATTATTTTTCTTCTTCACTGAAATGCACTTACGAATAACAGTTCCTTTCTTATTGAAGTAGATGGAAAGGGTGAAACAATAAAACATAACTTTTAAAGGTATAATATATCTCTCAATAATAATATGTGATCAGTTGACACTACAAGTATAATATGAATAAAGAAAAAATTAAAATAAATACCAGTAAAAAAATAATAATTTTGATCAGTCGGAGATTGGGATTGTCACTATGATCTTTTGGTCTCAATTAACACCTGTTCTGTTTAGGCAACTTTATATGCATTTTGATGAAAATTTATGATGAATTTCTTTTTTCAGTCAAATTTATGTTAAAGCAAAAATGGTAATAAAATAAGTGAGTAATTTCTTTCCTTACATGATTTGCTTCTTTTGGTTTGCACATTTTCTTGCTCTATACTCCAACTGTGCTCTTGGAGTTTTGTTTATTTTTTTATCATTGTCATCTGGTTATGTCAGAGGTTTGGATATATTTTTGTATATTTAATTTGTTTGTGATTAACAACTTTTTTATTTTTGTTAATTATTGTTTTAAAGCAGTGTTTCCAAACCTGTGGCTCTCAAGCTGTTACCAAAATACTATTCCTGTTTTGAAACAGTTGGAGAGCCACAGGTTGGGAAACATTGTTTACGAGTATCTGTTTCATGCAGTTGAAAATGACTGTGTTGTCGCGATGTAGCATAATAATTGTATGTCTTGAGGCCTAGGGGAACAAAGTGGTTTATACTCACAGTTCTAGTGTCTTACAGTACTGAATGAGAATGGCAACACCAAAACAATACTTCAGTATAAGTGGGTAAGGAGCAAATGATGAAACTGGGAACAACGACAGCAATTTTAAGAAACACAAACAAGGAGTATACAGTAATTAAATTTAAACACAAAAGCCCTTATTTACTAAGAGTGTTGTGTAGGTTTCTTTGTGGGTTTTAATTCCCTACAATTTATTTTCCACAGTATTTACTAAGGTTTCCCTACATTTTCAATTTTCCCTACATTTTGCTTTTTTTTTTTACACATGCTTTGATCTGTAGGGTTTTCCTCAGCTCAAATCCACCACATTTTCAGTGGAAACCTTAGTAAATATGTTGTTTTTTTGTGAAAATGTCAGGAACACGCCCCCTTTCAGTGGCCACACCCCATTTTCCTGGTGACCACGCCCCTTTTTTGGGGGTTTTCTTAGCAAAATGGAGAGTTAGTCGGGGTTTTTTCAATTCTGGCGCAAAATCTGGCGCAGACAGAATTTATGGTGCAATGCAACAGAATCAGGTGCACAACCCGACAAAACATGTCGGGTTTGCAATAGTAAATGAGGGCCAAAGAGCGTATGCTTAACCTTAACCATACTGCATAAGTTAGGGATATTTAAAGACCCCCTCTCATGATCTTGTTACATTTTATAATCATTTCAGTTTGCTGCCCCCATCATTATAAACCACCTCCTGCCTTTATTTTTATTATTTGTTAGTTTTCTACCTTGATATTGCTCTGTATTTTCTGCTCAGTCTCAGTCAGATTCACAGACTGGGAAGGGGCGTTACTGATGCCATACAGGGGAGAACTTCCTCCCTCACTCTGCTAAACACAGCCCAGAGCAGTTCATTGTGAGATGAGCTCTGATTGGCTAAGGCTGCACACACACCCCTCAGCAATTCCTCATTTTGGACTTCTGCCAGGCCAGCAGGAGTCCAAAGTGTGTGCAAGAGATGTGCTCTGGACAAGTAGGGAGACACCTAGTGGCAGCTTTTTTAAACAAAAATAAAACATAGAAAACTATATTTGCAAAGTACATTAAAAAGATTTTTTATTTACCATAAGAAGTGCAATAGCAAAAATTTGTTTTAACGAGAGTGCCCATTTATAGAGAGGATAACAACAGAAACTCCTACTTCAAACAAGGCCTGAACTGAGAAGCATCAGCTGACCCACACTGATAGATCAACTATGAAGCAATTACATAGCACTCTGCTCCCTTTCAGCTGTGTATTCCTTGGGGTTTGTCCACACGACGGAATTTCCATATGAAATTCCGCTGAGGAATTCAGCCGGAAGTTCAGGCAAAATTTACTGTCTATCGAGTTAAATGGAATTCCACAGTCCCATTCAGACAACATAATTTCCTTGGAAGGCATTATGCTGCGGAAATTATGCTTTCTGCATTCCCCACAAAAGACCACACATATTGTGCAGAATTCTACATCAGAATCTCATTGGAATTAATGGGGCTTGAGAACACAGAAATTCTGCTGCAATTCAGGCGGAATTCCACAATTCTGTTTAAAAAGCTTTACTGAACTGAATTTCTGTGAACCTTTTTTGGTCTCTCCATACAAAGCCATAGCTCAGTGCATCTAGCACATGTCTCCTACAACATGGCAGTCAGGAGCCCATGTCTTTAGGTAGCCAGTGACACTGGCAGACAGGGCTGACTCTGCCTATAGACAAAATAGGCAGCTGTCTAGAGCGCACTCTTGACGAGGGTGGGGCATGTCGAAGGGCGGAGCCATTGGGCGAGGTCAAAGGGTGGCAAAATTAGCTTTTGCCTAGGATTGCCCCAGGCCTGCTGGCAGGACCTGGTGGCATTACTGTGTGAAGTGGTATGGAAGGGAGATGGAAAGTGTAGGACAGCAAATGTCACTGTAACTATGTAGTGTTTCCTGCATGTCCAGTATGATGTTTTTCTAAACACTGCTTCAACTTTAAAAAGGTTTCCTAAGCAAATAATAGTATATGCAAGAGATGGGCGAATTTTAATTATTCGAATTTTCCGAAACAATTTGGTTCAATCCAAAATAATTTGCGGCGAATTGCTATTAAAAATGGCTATTTCCAGGCTACAGAGAGCCTCAATAGGGGTGTAGAACACTTTGCCTTGCTGTAACACGCATAGGGGGTGTAATGAGGTAGTAAAGTCAGTAGGACATGCAGATTACAGATGTCGCTGTTAGAATCACTGCCGCATAGTCTGAATGTGGCAGCATGCTTCCTGTGATGATCTCAATTGGCAGACTATGAAATGACTTCTAAACTCTCCCTGCCTGCCTGCAGTGATGCGGGCTTGAGGTCAAAGTATTTCCCCAGTGCTGATCTGTATTGTCAATAATGCTGATTAGTGACCACACAGTGTCTGCTCTCTCTCTAGCCAGAACGAATGTGGGCTTGAGGTGAATGGATTCCCTACTTAACCCCTTAAGGACTCAGGGTTTTTCCGTTTTTGCACTTTCGTTTTTTCCTCCTTACCTTTAAAAAATCATAACCCTTTCAATTTTCCACCTAAAAATCCATATTATGGATTATTTTTTGCGTCGCCAATTCTACTTTGCAGTGACATTAGTCATTTTACCCAAAAATGCACGGCGAAACGGAAAAAAAAATCATTGTGCGACAAAATCGAAAAAAAAACGCCATTTTGTAAATTTTGGGGGCTTCCGTTTCTACGCAGTGCATATTTCGGTACAAATTACACCTTATCATTATTCTGTAGGTCCATACGGTTAAAATGATACCCTACTTATATAGGTTTGATTTTGTCGCACTTCTGGAAAAAATCATAACTACATGCAGGAAAATTTATACGTTTAAAAATGTCATCTTCTGACCCCTATAACTTTTTTATTTTTCCACGTACGGGGCGGTATGAGAACTCATTTTTTGCGCCGTGATCTGAAGTTTTTATTGGTATGATTTTTGTTTTGATCTGACTTTTTGATCACTTTTTATTCATTTTTTAATGTTATAAAAAGTTACCAAAATACGCTTTTTTGGACTTTGGAATTTTTTTGCGCGTACGCCATTGACCGTACGGCTTAATTAATGATATATTTTTATAGTTCGGACATTTACGCACGCGGCGATACCACATATGTTTATATATTTTTTTTTTTACACTGTTTTATTTTTCTTATGGGAAAAGGGGGGTGATTCAAACTTTTATTAGGGAAGGGGTTAAATGACCTTTATTAACACTTTTTTTTTACTTTTTTTTTGCAGTGTTATAGGTCCCATAGGGACCTATAACACTGCACACACTGATCTTTCATCCTGATCACAGGTGTGTATTAACACGCCTGTGATCAGCATTATCGGCGCTTGACTCCTCCTGCCTGGATCTCAGGCACGGAGCAGTCATTCGTCGATCGGACACCAGGGAGGCAGGTAAGAGCCCTCCCGGTGTCCGATCAGCTGTTCGGGACGCCGCGATTTCACCGCGGCGGTCCCGAACAGCCCGACTGAGCAGCCGGGATACTTTCAGTTTCACTTTAGAAGCGGCGGTCAGCTTTGACCGCCGCTTCTAAAGGGTTAATACCGCACATCGCCGCGATCGGCGATGTGTGGTATTAGCCGCGGGTCCCGGCCGTTGATTAGCGCCGGGACCCACGCGATATGATGCGGGATCGCGGCGCGATCCCGCTTCATATCGCGGGAGCCGGCGCAGGACGTAAATATACGTCCTGCGTCGTTAAGGGGTTAAAAGATCTGTATTGTCAGTAACGGTGATTAGTGTGCACACACAGTCTCTGCTCTCTCAGCAAATTTGCATTCGTTCAGAATGAAATTTTTCATGAAATTTGGAACGAATTCGACTTCTTCAGCTTCGATTCGCCCATCTCTAGTATATGCTATGGCATCACTTGGATATGACTAGATTTCCATAATTATTATGTGAAAATATTTCAGTTAAGTTTAACGTAAAGCAACTGGGAACCAGTCAGATGTGATGTTATTAAAATCTGTCTGGAAGTAACATTCATTGACATAAGATTCAATCTACCGCCTCTCACCAATAACAATGTGGGGAAAGCGGAGATCTAGGACTGTTCAGATCATTGTGATTAGTAATCGGCATATTGTAACTCAATAGGGGAGGTAAGTATAGCTGGTAATATTACTCACCAGAGTCTGTCCGCCCACTCCATTGGTAAGCTGTGGACCAGGAGAGTAGCCATAAATGAACACTACAAAACACAATTCTAGTTATGTTTGACCATCAAACGTCAGAAACCTGTTTTATTCATATGCAATATTCTACTTGCTACAGGGTTTAATGTCAAACAGCTTCTTATAATAAGAAGTCATAGGTGGCAGAAATAACCGCTCAATATCTCTTTCTCCTTTTGAAAGCCAAGTTTTGTTTTCTTTCTTCTGACAATGCTGTGGCCGCAGACTGTTTTTATCTAAATTAAATGTAATACTTTTTATCTTACATTTATTCCTAAAGTGTTTATTTTCTTATCAAGGGCAAGTTCAATAAATATCATTTAGATTCCCCCCCCCCCCCCCGCCCACCTGTAAAAACGGACAATGGCTTATGAGAATCATCAGTCGGCTTATAGGTTTTTAAAAATTCTGAATGAAAGTGGTATGCCAGGATAGAGGATATGGCAGTCAGGGTCCTGACTGCTGGGACCCTCCATGATCTTGAGAAAAGGCACATGAGTGGCACCTCAGATTTAGTGGCAAGCTCCGCAAGCAAACCACCATTCCAGTCATTGTCTACAGCGCCACTAGAGATAGACGATGCAGCAGAGCTGAGTGAGCTCTTTTGCAGACGTAGCATATGCACCAGAACTGACAGTGTAGGCGGCCTGCAGTGCACGGAGAGAGAGCAAGCAGGCCCTAGACAATGGCCCTTATTTACTAAGGGTGGGTTCACACCACGTTTTTGCAATACATTTTTTTTTCAGGTTTCTGACTAAACTGTATCAAAACGTGTGTACAAAGTTTTATCTGTATACGGTTGAAAACCGTATGCGGTTTAAAAAGTGATGTCCAGTTGCATCCGTTTTTTAAGTAAAAAAACGCATACGTTTTGAACTTTTCACTCTATTATGAATACAGTTTAACTTGTTTGATAGAAATTCCAAGAAAAAAAACTGTGCAAAGTCAAAAACCAGTTCTGTACAGTTCCCATTGACTCCCATGTAAAAAAAAAAAAACGTATACGGGTCAATACGGTTTTTCACCTGGACCAAAAACCGTGGTAGGCCACGGTTTTCTGTCCAGAAAAAAAAAAAGTAAAAAACCGTGTGGTGTGAAAAACGGAGACAACCGTATGCAATTTGGTGCATACGGTTTTGAATGGAAAGTCTATGGCCACGGTTTTCTGTACAGTTGCATACGTTTTTTTTTTGGTTTTTTTTAAACGTATCCAAAAACTGTATAGAAAATTGTGGTGTGAACCCACCCTAAAAGAGGAGTATAGGTTTCTTTGTGGGTTTTAATCCCCTACAATTTATTTTCCACGGTATTTACTAAGCTTTCCCTACAGTTTCCACTTTCCCTACATTTAGCTTTTTTTTACACATGCTCTGACCTGTAGGGTTTTCCTCAGCTGAAATCCACCACATTTTCTGTGGAAACTTTAGTAAATATGTTGGGATTTTATAAAAATGTTGGGAACATGCCCCTTTTCTGTGACCACGCCCCCTTTCCCAACAACCACGCCCCTTTTTCGGGTTTTCTTAGCAAAATGGAGAGTTAGTTGGGGTTTTTTCAATTCAGGCGCAATTTCAAGCGCAAATTCAGGCGCAGACAGAATTACAGGTGCACATTCTGGCGCAGACAGAATTTCAGGCATAATGCGCCCGAAACTGGCGCACAACCCGACAAAACATGTCGGGTTTGCAATAGTAAATGAGGGCCAATATCTGGCCAACCAGTCCAGAAATGTTATACAACAATGGAGAAGAATAGCAAAGGCAAAAACTGCTAAGGCTGCAAGGTATATCATGGTTCAGACAATGGCAGGGAGAGTATTATAGCTGGCTTTCAGCTGGCTGGGAGTGATGTAGTAGCAGTCTTAAAATATTTTAAAATTCAGAACCACAACATGTACAGTATGTACAACTCAATTGGACGTACAACTCAAGATCAAGGGGGGGTGTCTACACACAATCAGACACTTAACCCCTGTTATTAGTTAGAATACTCCTTTTATCTAGGAATCTATCGGCTATATTGGCTGCTAAGAATGGCAGACACCATTAGATATCTGTTAGGTAGGAAAGCAAATACCTTTCTGAAGCTGATGGTGGTTGCCATATTATTATTTTTTTTAAATCACATTTTTTTTTTACTCAGCTAAGTCACAGGGCCAAGCTGCTTAGGTGTCACATGTGTCACCTGCTTCCTCGCTCGCCCTCACCTTTTGTTCCCTTGGCTC